>NC_084613.1:77337745-77672745 GCF_033978795.1 Nerophis ophidion
GGAAACGGGGTTTGTATGTATATATATATATATATATATACAGTTTGTGCTTTTATGATTATAATCATGTTTTATTTTGATTACGTGTAAGAGTCTTTAGAAGCGCTATATAGTGTAAATGAAATGAAGTTTTTCTATCAAAACCCCTGTGAAGGTAGAATTAATATCACAGCTTTTATTTCGGATGTCATTGGATGTTGCGAGCACAATCCTAATGTTGCTGCGGGATGGTGCATTTAGAATTACGTTGGCTACAGCAGAGCTCCACCACATTATGTTTTACTGTATAATTAGTTGTGCAGCTTAAAGTATGGTGTTTAATTTCAGACTAATTGAAAGATTGTTCTGAAGACTCGCTCCAAGCCTCGGAGGAAGCGCTGAAATAATGGAACATTGAATCATAATTTCCCCACTGGAGATGGCTTCTGAGCTATTATTTTATTCCCCCCCCCTCTCCCTTCGCTCCTCCTAATTCCAATCTGTCTTTTCTTCCCCTCTGTGTGCCAACAGAACCTAGAGAATGGGCTGCGTCCAATGTAAGGATAAAGAAGCAGCAAAACTCACCGACGAGCGCGACGCCGGCCTCTCGCACAACTCGGGCTACCGCTATGGCTCCGACCCCACGCCGCAGCACTACCCCCCCAACTTCGGGGTCACTACCATCCCAAATTACAACAACTTCCACAGCACCGCCACGCAGGGGGTCACCGTCTTCGGAGGCGTGCACTCGTCCTCGCAGTCGGGCACGCTGCGGTCCCGAGGAGGAACAGGTGAGATGTCCATCGATGGAAAATCAGTTTTAATTTAATTTACTACCATTTTAAGATAAGCATCCATCCATCCATTTTCTACCGCTTGTCCCTTTCGGGGTCCCGGGGGGTGCTGGAGCCTATCTCAGCTGCATTTTGGCGGAAGGCGGTGTACACCCTGGACATGTCGCTGTCTCATCACAGGGCCAACACAGATAGACAGACATCATTCACACTCACAGTCAAACACTAGGGCTAATTTTAGTGTTGCCAATCAAACTATCCCCAAGTGCAGGTTATTGTATGCAATTAGTTCCATCCATCCATCCATCATCTTCCGCTTATCCGAGGTCGGGTCGCGGGGGCAACAACCTAAGCAGGGAAGCCCAGACTTCCCTTTCCCCAGCCACTTCGTCTAGCTCTTCCCGGGGGATCCCGAGGCGTTCCCAGGCCAGCCGGGAGACATAGTCTTTCCAACGTGTCCTGGGTCTTCCCCGTGGCCTCCTACCAGCTGGACGTGCCCTAAACACATCCCTAGGGAGGCGTTCGGGTGGCATCCTGACCAGATGCCCGAACCACCTCATCTGGCTCCTCTCGATGTGGAGGAGCAGCGGCTTTACTTTGAGTTCCTCCCGGATGACAGAGCTTCTCACCCTATCTCTAAGGGAGAGCCCCGCCACACGGCAGAGGAAACTCATTTTGGCCGCTTGTACCCGTGATCTTATCCTTTCGGTCATGACCCAAAGCTCATGACCATAGGTGAGGATGGGAACGTAGATCGACCGGTAAATTGAGAGCTTTGCCTTCCGGCTCAGCTCCTTCTTCACCACAACGGATCGGTACAACGTCCGCATTACTGAAGACGCCGCACCGATCCGCCTGTCGATTTCACGATCCACTCTTCCCTCACTCGTGAACAAGACTCCTAGGTACTTGAACTCCTCCACTTGGGGTAGGGTCTCCTCCCCAACCCGGAGATGGCATTCCACTCTTTTCCGGGCGAGAACCATGCAATTAGTTTATTATTCCAATTAAAAAAAAGTTTGTGAAAATGTGTTTACAATACAAAAGTCTGCCTTGAAAGCCACAATGTTGTAAAGTTAAAGTTAAAGTACCACTAATAGTCACACACGCACTAGGAGTTGTGAAATTACTTTCTGCATTAGACCCATCCCCTTGTTCCACCTTCTGGGAGGTGAGGGGAGCAGTGAGCAGCAGCGGTGATTTAACCCCCAATTCCAACCCTTGATGCTGAGTACCAAGCAGGGAGGCAATGGGTCCCATTTTTATAGTCTTTGGTATGACTTGGCCAGGGTTTGAATTCACACAACCTACCGATCTCAGGGCGGACACTCTAACCACAGTAGCAACACAGTACACACAAGTGATGTTGGTTAGAAAACAGGGAAGTATATTTCGGGGTATATCTTGCAGGTCATCTGGGGAGTGACCAACAGACCCACAATCAGGCAAGGCATCAGTTTAGGCGGTGGCCCTTTCTTGTTAAGGCGGCCGCCTTAACAAGATTTTTGAATTGTTGCTATTTTTAGAATATTTAAAAAAAAATCTCATGTACCCCTTGGCATACCTTCAAGTACCCCCAGAGGTACGCGTCCCTCCATTTGAGAACCACTGACATAGGCCTCTGAGGTAATAGTCTCAGGAAGTAAGCATATCTCCGCTCAATTAGACACTGTATTTATTCACAGTTGATTGTTTTTTACTGTAATGTTTGGATAGCTCTAAAATGTGTCCTTTAAAAATGCGCCACAAAAACACTTCAGGACTCAAACCCAAGTCTGCAAACCAAAATGGTGGCCTCTTGTTACTATTAATATCCAGTCACCACTTCCGAAAGGCCAAACAGCCTCTCTGGCAGAGGACGGTCGAGCAAAAACTGTTGACTTTACTAAAGTGAAATGAAATACGGTCTGTCAGCAAGACCTACTTTTGGCGCCACGTAGTAACCCTTAACAATTTCGGTGCCGCATGGAGAAATCTTCGCCCTACTTTACTCCTTGTTTTTTTTTTTTTTTACGGCGAATGATCTCAAATGAGCTCCGTCACATCAGAGACATTTTGCTCTTTCCTATTTTCCGCCCAGTCCTGTCGTGCCCCGATACATTCAATCGAGCATGGCGGAAGATGGATGTCCACCAGCTAAGAGTTAATGGAAAACGGGGTGACCCAAATGATTGCTGGAGAGACGCACAGGCTCGCTCTCTTTTTATATCTTAATTTATGCACTATATGTTTATCACTAACTCTCACTTTGATGTCAACCACAGCCCTTTTTTTCTGCATCTACTTCTGTGGAGTCAGCCCCACATATAAAAAAAAGATATACTGTATATAAATATATATACAGTGGGGCAAAAAAGTATTTAGTCAGCCACCGATTGTGCAAGTTCTCCCACTTAAAATGATGACAGAGGTCTGTAATTTTCATCATAGGTACACTTCAACTGTGAGAGACAGAATGTGAAAAAAAAAATCCAGGAATTCACATTGTAGGAATTTTAAAGAATTTATTTGCAAATTATGGTGGAAAATAAGTATTTGGTCAACCATTCAAAGCTCTCACTAATGGAAGGAGGTTTTGGCTCAAAATCTCACGATACATGGCCCCATTCATTCTTTCCTTAACACGGATCAATCGTCCTGTCCCCTTAGCAGAAAAACAGCCCCAAAGCATGATGTTTCCACCCCCATGCTTCACAGTAGGTATGGTGTTCTTGGGATGCAACTCAGTATTCTTCTTCCTCCAAACATGACAAGTTGAGTTTATACCAAAAAGTTCTATTTTGGTTTCATTTGACCACATGACATTCTCCCAATCCTCTGCTGTATCATCCATGTATCCATTTTGGTATAAACTCAACTTGTTGTGTTTGGAAGGAGAAGAATACTGAGTTGCATCCCAAGAACACCATACCTACTGTGAAGCATGAGGGTGGAAACATCATGCTTTGGGGCTGTTTTTCTGCTAAGGGGACAGGACGATTGATCCGTGTTAAGGAAAGAATGAATGGGGCCATGTATCGTGAGATTTTGAGTCAAAACCTCCTTCCATCAGTGAGAGCTTTGAATGGTTGACCAAATACTTATTTTCCACCATAATTTGCAAATAGATTCTTTAAAATTCCTACAATGTGAATTCCTGGATTTTTTTTTCACATTCTGTCTCTCACAGTTGAAGTGTACCTATGATGAAAATTACAGACCTCTGTCATCATTTTAAGTGGGAGAACTTGCACAATCGGTGGCTGACTAAATACTTTTTTGCCCAACTGTATATGCATATAGAAGATGTAAGGCGAATGCAAACTTAGTCTTGGTTTGAACTGAAAAACCATGTCAGCAATAGTGTTTGTTCCTGCACTACGCCGTGGTGCACATCTCAGACAATCAAATCGTATTTGACACTTCCAGGCCTATTAGCAGATGTCGGGATCAGTGAAGATAAATGAGATTTGTCTCCTTAATCTGGACCTCATGCTTTGAAGCATTGGGAGGATGCTCTGTGAAGGGGAATTGTCAAGTGTTGCAGAAACCATCACATTGACTGTGAAGTTTTTTAGTCAGTTGAAGTCTAGGTGAGGTGATAACCGTAGGTTCTTGGTGTTTATCTCCAGTAACTTCACCCCCCCGGCTGTAATAGCCAGCAGCTTTGCATTAACTCTTTAAGACTCCACGCCTTTTGGCTTTGAATTGGCTTCCCTACTGTGTCTGAAGCTCCACAGAGCTGCGGGATGTTCTCGTGCATGTCCGTCACAACAAACATGGTATGGTTCATTTCTTTCAGACATGAAGGAGCATCACGTGGACTCATTCGTACATTTAAACATTTCCGAAAAAGAGGATAAAGCAGAGCTTATTTAATCTTATCTTTTTTCCATGTACATCACAGTTGTCAAACTCAGGGCCCACTCGAGGTCATTTTATGTGGCCCACGAAAGCCTAGAAAAATGTGTCAGAAAAAGTACTTTAGCTCGGTTGGTAGAGTGGCCGTGTCAGCAACTTGAGGGTTGCAGGTTCAATTCCCGCTTGTGCCATCCTAGTCACTGCCGTTGTGTCCTTGGGCAAGACACTTTACCCACCTGCTCCCAGTGCCACCCACACTGGTTTAAATGTAACTTAGATATTGGGTGTCACTATGTAAAGCGCTTTGAGTCACTTGAGAAAAGCGCTATATAAATATAATTCACTTCACAGTTTTACTAAATGTGTTTGTTCTTTCGGTTTTGACCGAAAAAAAATTACATGTACTTCATGTAAATTGTATATATTTGTATTCAATATTATGTGATGTTGTAACAGATTATATTATCATGCATTACATTTTCTCTTGTAAAGTGAAGTGAAGTGAATTATATTTTATATAGCACTTTTTCTCTAGTGACTCAAAGCGCTTTACATAGTGAAACCCAATATCTAAGTTACATTCAAACCAGTGTGGGTGGCACTGGGAGCAGGTGGGTAAAGTGTCTTGCCCAAGGACACGACGGAAGTGACTAGGATGGCGGAAGTGGGAATCGAACCTGCAACCCTCAAGTTGCTGGCACGGCCACTCTACCAACCGAGCTAAACCGCCGTAAAAATATATACTCAAATATCTGCTCGACTTATGTATGAATCTGTAATAATAATGTCATCTTAATTATGTAATGTTAGTTACATTTGTATGAGTTAATGTTGGAAAGTGGTTATTATCGCTAACAATAATGCACTCTCCGTTTCCTGTTTCCCAATAATATAACAAATATTAAATTATCATACGTTACAAACCTGTACCATTAGAATACAAATATCTATACCATGGGTGTCAAACTTTGGCCCGCGGGCCAAATTTGGCCCGCCGTGCAATTTCATTTGGCCCTTGAGGCATTATCAAATTAACATTAGAGCTGGCCCGCCGGTACTATACACTGCATTCGCCGCTAATACTCATACTTGCCAACCCTCCCTATTTTCCAACCATTCTCCCGAACTTCTCCAGATTTCTACCCGGACAACAATATTGGGGGCGTGCCTAAAAGGCACTGCCTTTAGCGTTGTCTACAATATGTTTTCACGTCCGCTTTTCCTCCATACAAACCGCGTGCCGGCCAAGTCACAAATATATATGCGACTTATACACACACTTAAGTGAATGCCAGCATACTTGCTCAACAGCCATACAGTTCAGACTGAGGGTGGCCGTATAAACAACTTTAACACTGTTACACATATGCGCCGCACTGTGAACCCACACCAAACAAGAATGACAAACACATTTCGGGAGAACATCCGCACCGTAACACGACATACACAACAGAACAAATACCCACAACCCCTTGCAGCACTAACTCTTCCGGGACACTACAATATGCAGCCCTCGCTACCACCTAACCCCGCCCCCCACCCCCAACCCCATCCATCTCATTGTTATTTTATTTTAAGATTTATTAGCCTGTGGAAAAATGGAATGTTGATATTTACCTCAGAAGGCTGCAAATAGAAAAGAGGCATTAAATGTTTTATTTAAATTGTATTTATTTTACCATTGATGTTTTTTTTTGTTTTTTGTTTTTTGAAAGTTGATTTTGCACTATTAAGTTGTATAAGTGGGGCTTCACGGTGGCAGAGGGGTTAGTGCGTCTGCCTCACAATACGAAGGTCCTGCAGTCCTGGGTTCAAATCCAGGCTCGGGATCTTTCTGTGTGGAGTTTGCATGTTCTCCCCGTGAATGCGTGGGTTCCCTCCAGGTATTCCGGCTTCCTCCCACTTCCAAAGACATGCACCTGGGGATAGGTTGATTGGCAACACTAAATTGGCCCTAGTGTGTGAATGTGAGTGTGAATGTTGTATGTCTATCTGTGTTGGCCCTGCGATGAGGTGGCGACTTGTCCAGGGTGTACCCTGCCTTCCGCCCGATTGTAGCTGAGATAGGCGCCAGCGACCCCGAAAGGGAATAAGCGGTAGGAAATGGATGGAAGTTGTATAAGTATTACTTGTTTTATATTCAGTGTTAAAGCAAATCAGTGTAGCAAACTGAGCAATAATTAACATTTTATTCATGCATTTTCTCTTGCTACTTCAAGGTTTGAATGTTTGATTTATTCATTATTGTTGTTTTATTTTCAAATTTATTATCAGCCTGAGGAAAAAGTTCATTTTGATATTTACTTCAGAAGGCTGCAAATAGAAAAAAGGCACTCAATTTTTATTTAAATTTTATTTGATATGCCATTGATATTTTTTAATTATTATTATTATTTGAAACTCGATTTTGCATGTCACTATAGTGCAGGGGTCGGGAACCTTTTTGGCTGAGAGAGCCACGAAAGCCAAATATTTAAAAATTTATTTCCGTGGGAGCCATATCATTTTTTCACACTGAATGCAACTGTGTGCATTTTTTAAGTAAAATCAACATTTTTAGAGTATTATAAGTCTCTAATTATTTTTAATAACATTATTTCTTGAACAGGTGCGGTAGAAAAGACGGATGAATGGATTAAAATGCGTGAGAATGTTTTGTATTTTGAACGTTATTTTTGACACTGTGATTACCAGCGGAATTATTGATTACTTATCGTGTTAAGCAATGTCAGCTAAGATTCATCTGAGAGCCAGATGCAGTCATCAAAAGAGCCACATCTGGCTCTAGAGCCATATGTTCCCTACCCCTGCTATAGAGTTATATAAGCCTTGCTTGTTCAATATTCAATGCAAAACTTGTTTGGTTCCCTATTAAAAGGTTAATTTATTCAACCCTCGGCCCGCGGCTTTGTTCAGTTTAAAATTTCGGCCCACTCTGTATTTGAGTTTGACACCCCTGATCTATACCTTTGGCCATTCTGACCCAGTAATTTCCAGAAGTTATCTCATCCTGTGAGAAGTCTCCATTTTACTAATGATTTCTAATGTTGCAAAAATGTGTAGAATAAAAATTAAAATACAACATTTCTGTCAACGAAGATTTGCATCAGCCTTTAATAGTAGGCTACTATAGCTAATATAGACACTTACATCATGTGTTGCCTTCATTTTAACACTTATATAAGACTTTTGAAGTCATTTTGATAGAAGATTAAAATAGCTAATATGGACTTACATCATGTGTTGTCTTCATTATAACACTTTAAATTATTTGCGGCTCCAGACAGATTTTATTTTATATTTTTGGGCCAATATTGCTCTTTCGACATTCTGGGTTGCCAACCCCTGGCTTAGATAACTGTCTGTGTTATCAAGAGTTCTGTTGTTGAAAAAAATTAAACCCAGTTGAAATGCTTACAAAATTAAGTAAGTCCAGAAAAATGACAGGAAAACAGACACACAAGCACTGAGGCAGGGGTAGGGAACCTATGGCTCTAGAGCCAGATGTGGCTCTTTTGATGACTGCATCTGGCTCTCAGATAAATCTTAGCTGACATTGCTTAACGCGATAATTATGAATAATTTCGCTGGTAATCACAGTGCTCAAAATAACGTGCAAAACATAAAACATTCTCATGCATTTATATCCATCCATCCGTTTCTACCGCACCTGTTCGAGAAGTCGCATTAATGGTAAGAAGTATTTTATGTCACGATTAGGGGAGGAGGTTGCAGCTTGCTGCGGGGTTGTTCTCCCAGGAAAGCAGACGGACTACTCGGGACATGGCATTTAGGTAAAAACATGATTTAATTTTAACTAAAAAAATATACAAACAAAAATCGCTCACAGGGGAGGCACAACTTGGGCTAAAGAACAAAGCTAACGCATAAACAGACTAAGAACGTAAATCAAACAAAACTTACTTGGCATGGCATGAAGCACGAAACTATGGCAAGGCATGAAACAAGTCAGCACAGGGCGACTGACTGGCAAAGACGAGCTTAAATATTCCCTCTGATTAGTGCTTGGGAAGCAGGTGAGCGGGCGTTTTGTCCACCAGAGACAGGTGGACAAAATGAGTAACCAAGGAAACCAGACAAGGGAGTGGAAAAAAAAAACAGGAACTTAAAGAGTTCAAAGGACAAACAGCACGTGGCCAAACAAAAACATGATCAACAGATATGACATTTTATTTATTATTGGTTAGCTTCAGAATAACAGTGTTATTAAAAAGAATAAGAGACTTATTATACTCTAAAAATGTTGGTCTTACTTAAAAATGCACTCATTTAGTTGTATTCAGTTTTTAAAAATATGATATGGCTCTCACGGAAATACATTTTGAAATATTTGGCTTTCATGGCTCTCTCAGCCAAAAAGGTTCCCGACCCCCGCACTAAGGAAATAACTCCAAAACCAACAAATAAGGATTACAAGACACATTTTTGCATGCAAAGAAAGTAATTTCAGATTAATAGTCATTTACTAGTTTGTAAGAAATAGTCACCGTGGTTGCTGTGTTCAGTGGGGGGTTGCCTCAATTGATGAGGAACAATGACGCTTGTGTGAGTGACACAGCTTGTATTGTAAATGTTGGTGAGGGAAAAGTGCTCCCATAAAATACATGACTGAACATTTTAGATAAACGCGTTGGTCACCCTCCAAGTGAATCACAGCCGAGCGGATTAACACTGTAAAAAAAACAACATAACACGTACACAGTGTGAGGGATAAAAGGGAACGTTATTAGGAAAGATCAGAGGCAGAGTGTAGTCAGTGGAACAAGACAGTAAAAGAGATAAAAAGAGGGAGCGTAGGAGGAGCATTGACATTTCATCGTAAGCGCTGCATGTGTTTGACATATGGACTGACCCGGTAATGAAACCACAACCAAAAGCACGCTAAGGCCACACTTATCACGATGCACCCAGGCCTACCACCCCTCATTCTCAAAAGCAACGCCCTGCGAGGTCATTCACTGGCCGTATCAAAAAAAAATATATATATATAACAATCCCTTGGTATAACCACAAAAATGTGTTTGTCACTAAGCATGTGACTTGTTCTTACTTTCAGGAGTGACTCTGTTTGTGGCTCTGTACGACTACGAAGCTCGGACCGACGATGACCTCAGCTTCAGGAAAGGGGAGAGGTTCCAGATCCTCAACAGCACGTAAGTTTGAAAACATGTGCGTGACAGCACTGAAGGGTGGAGCCTTGATTAGTGCGATCAATCTGGAAGTTAATGCTTCACATGTGGCCTTTTTATATAGAAAAACCAACCAACCCCCAGAAGTGTGGCTCAGAGGCTGTTTTAGACCCTCAGCTTGCTTTGAACGGTCTTTAACATATTGTAATAATAAAATGAATTCCTTATTAATTATTAGGTGTTACACTAATTTTCTTTGTCGTTAATAACATACAGCTGTTTTGTTCAGATAGCTTAGCATATATTGAGCTACACTGGATTAGTTGGGATGTATCAAAGTGCTCACACTCCGCGTCTTTATGGGGCCCTTTATGACATCCCTCCATGTTTTTTTTTCTCTTTAAACACTGTTACATATTTCCCAGAGGACAACACAAAATGATCTAATTTGAACTACCCAGCACATGAATTGGCAGATGTGAGGCACACGTTTGCACGGCCATTTGTTGCTTAGCAGAGTTCATAAAGCATCATAGGCTGACACGTGTGTTAATCTAACCGCATCCATGTTGTTGCCATTTTAAAATGAAACTGGTGTTTTTGATCAAGCAAAGAGTTGGTTCCATCTGGACTCAAACTGTCGCCATCATAAAACCTTTATGAACTATACTCAACCATTCTTTAAGTAACATTTTAATTGCCGTTCAAGTGTTAAGACAGGGATTCCCACACTTTTTCTGCAGGCAAGCTACTATTCAATTGACCAAGTCGAAGGGATCTACCACATTCGTACATATCAGGGGTCGGCAACCCGTGGCTCCGGAGCCACATGCTGCTCTTTGGCCACTCTGATGTGGCTCAGCTGCATAATCGCCGACCCCCCCAATTGTTTCGGGGTGTTTCCGGATTTAAGTGCCCGGGGTTAACATCCTCCGATTTTCACTCTGACCACAATATTGAGGACGTACCGTGATGGCTTTACTTTTAACGCCCTCTACAACATGTCATCGCCCGTGCTATCTGCGTGCCGGCCGGACGCGTGCATCTCGATGCTTCTATCGTCACACGTACGAGATTGCAAGGCATGTAGTCAACAACCATACAGGTTACACTGAAGGTTGTTATATAAACAACTTTAACACTCTTACTAATATGCGCCACACTGTGAACCCACACCAAACAAGAATGACCAACACATTTCGGGAGAACATCCTCACAGTAACACAACATAAACGCAACATAACGATTACCCAGAATCCCTTGCATCCATGACTCTTCCAGGCTATATTATACACCCCCGCACATCCAAACCCCGCCCTACTCAACCAACGCACGGAGGAGGGGGGGTTTGGTGCTAGCGGGGTGTATAATAAGCAAAATAAAACCTAAAAAGTTATGGGCCGATTTTCATTCAACTTTAAACTTTCCGGATCATGTTTACTACGTTACCAGACGTTAGCATTTTCTGTGTATACTAAACTAGCAGCCCCACAGAGACAAAGGTTGTGGATGAATGACAAGAGTGTTCACTCCGGTTTTTTTGGGGGTTTTGCTATAGATAACTCTCAAAAGTTAGGCGGATTTTCATCAAGTGATTACATTTCGAGTGTGCTCCAGATCATTTCTACTACCTTACCTTTTGCTTAAGTTACCAGTCTCAACTTGTGTGTGTGTGTGTGCTAGCGGCCCCGCCTCCACCCACAGAGAGAAAAACCCTGGATGACTTCCAAGAAGGTTCACTTTCATTCTGTTAGTTTATATAGCACAAAAAGTTATAAACTGGATCACCGCTCGGATCCAGGACTTTTTTACTATTGCGAGGTAGAGCTTTTCTCGTTTTTACTTTTCTCGTTATTAACTCCATTGCTCATGTACTGAGCAGCCAGACCCTTTTCTACCTTATAACATTTTATATTTCCGGTTCTATGCTTATCAACACACTTGTCCTCTTTGCCATCACCAGAAAGAAAGAGCACATAAAATATAGTTTTTCTCCCTACATCCGCTCCAATTTAGTAAAATGTTGCGGTTCCATTTTAAGGAATGCCTGCAAAGTTTGTATTGGTCCCCTCACTACTTCCTGTCTGTTTGTGCTCTCTTCAGAGAGGGAGACTGGTGGGAGGCCCGCTCTCTCACCACAGGTGGAACTGGTTACATTCCCAGTAATTATGTCGCTCCGGTGGACTCCATCCAAGCTGAGGAGTGAGTGCAACTTTCTTTTGATGTATATATCTATATTTATTTATATGCATAAGACTGCCATAAATATATCAGGGTTCGCTTCTCTACTGCCTTTTTCTTTTAGGTTTCTTAAGCATATACAGAGATTACAACAAAGGATACATGTAAAGAAAAATAGTGTGACATTTTTAATTTTTTGCCCCGCAGCTGGTATTTTGGTAAATTAGGCCGCAAGGATGCAGAGAGACAATTGCTTTCCAACGGCAACGCCAGAGGCACGTTCCTCATCCGGGAGAGTGAAACAACCAAAGGTGAGTGGTTTGCAAACAATAACAACACTCACTATATATATATATATATATATATATATATATATATATATATATATATATATATATATATATATATATATATATATATATATATATATATATAAAATAAATAGTTGAATTTCCGACGGCACCTATCAAATACACAGTAATAAAAACACAGTTTTTCTACTAACTGTACTATGCTTGCTGGTTACTTTAAAAAACAACAACACTTACCTTTCACTATTTGAGTAACCTTTGTTCTGCCATTTGCGTATTGGCGAGCGATCTCTGAATCCGGGAACATCCTTCACGGATTTGTTGTAGACATCCACAAATGAGAACGGGATGTTGCTTCCAGCTATCCGCATAGCCATCTTTGTCTCAGCGTAAGATACACCATCGGGTCTCCATTTTGCGAGGTGGGCCATAATACTGAGTTGGGAACGATGCTGCGCTGCGGACGCTTTGTGCTTCGCTGACCGTTCATGACAGAGTATATCCGTTCGGCCGCCGTGTTCAATGGAGAAGTCTGTTCTAGAAAATTTACAGGCAACATCCCCTTCGAACTCTCCGGGATAAACTGAAATTCTTGTTTCCAATCGTTCTGGAACTTGCAAGCGTATTTCTTAATTTTGCTCGTCGACGGTGTAATATATTGGGTTGGAGTCAATAACCATGCGACGTGAAGAAGTTACGTCTCTTTAGATCAGGGACGGCGTGGCGCAGTGGAAGAGTGGCCGTGCGCAACCCGAGGGTCACTGGTTCAAATCCCACCTAGAACCAACCTCGTCACGTCCGTTGTGTCCTGAGCAAGACACTTCACCCTTGCTCCTGATGGGTGCTGGTTGGCGCCTTGCATGGCAGCTCCCTCCATCAGTGTGTGAATGTGTGTGTGAATGGGTAAATGTGGAAGTAGTGTCAAAGCGCTTTGAGTACCTTAAAGGTAGAAAAGTGCTATACAAGTACAACCCATTTATTTATTTATTTACTGTGGGCGTCAGAACAGACTCCCTAATGTATGTTCCTTGACTGCACTTAAATGTAGAATATATTTACATTCTATGTACAGTAGATGGCAGTATTGTCCTGTTTAAGAGGGTCACAACATTGAGTCAAGTCTGGAGCTGGAGGGGGTGTGGCCTCCAGCTCCGCCTGTATTTCAAGAGATTTTCAGGAGAAAATTTATCCAGAAAGGTTTTCTTTTTAGGCGCTGAATTTCGGGAGTGGCGCTGAATTTCGTTTGTCTCCCGTAAAATCCGGTAGGGTTTACAAGTATGATGTATATGTTGTTCTGTATTCCAGGGGCCTACTCCCTTTCCATCCAGGACTGGGATGACATCAAGGGAGATCACGTCAAACACTACAAGATCCGAAAACTGGACAGCGGCGGTTACTACATCACCACCCGAGCCCAGTTTGAGACGCTGCAGCAGTTGGTGCAGCACTACTCTGGTGAGCTTCCTGAAAGACAAACACTCCCTTGAGCTAGTCGACCGCAGAGCTCCATCAAGGTTGAGCAGTCCAAATATGGATCAGTGCAAAGTTATAACCTTTCATAAATCCCAACCTTTTGTATGCACTGTATCTGTCATTAAGTTTCATGCATTATTCACAGAAAAGTTTGGAAAAATCTTAACAAAGACAAACTAAATTCTGCCTCAAACTTCACATCATTTTTAAACAGAAGTTGCAATGGAACCTCGATTTACGAACACCTCTTTTCGCAAACTTTTTGGTTCACAAACTTAGATCATGCCGAATTTGCCTCTGTGTGCGAGGCACGTTATTCTTTTATTTTGTGTCCCGCTTGCAGCCATTTTGCCGTAGTTGATTGGTTGATATGTTCCTTGTGACCAATCAGGACATCTGTTATGAATAATGACGTCATTACCGCCATTTCCAAATGTAAACGATGTCTGTTCTCGAGAGAAAGGACGCTTCACGAGTAAAAGAAATTGATAAACATGTCAAAAATAAGTTTCGATGGGACTGGATGGAAAGGGAAATCACTGATACTGTTGGGAAGAAGGAAGTTAAGACTTTGTTCGGCGATTTTATTCGGAAAATCGATCGTCCCTGAAAAGTTTTGTGCACGTGGTGTCATGATAGTATTGACTATGGATCACGAGGTTTCAAGGCTTTGGAAGTACTTGCCAAACACCAAAAAACATATGAAACAACTTGAAGCAAGGAAAACGAACTTTTCACTAGCTGGTACTTTTGGATGTCAACCGAAAGGGAGCAAACCTTACGGACTTCATCCTTTGTTTACATCGACAACTGCCGTAGACATCGAGAGGAAAGATCCACCCAAACAACCCACTTTAGTTGCAGACAGGGTAGTTAATAATGAGGTAAGCTTATAAATATTTGCTTGCGAAATACGCATGTTTGTTTTAAATATTAACCAATTATTGCTTTGCGAAATTTAAATGGGTTTTTCTAAAAATAAAAAGCCACGTGAAAATATATTTTGAAATTACAGAAATTCAAAGAGTTGCATTATTTATTCCAGTTAACAATTTATTTGAAATAAATTTGCATATAATACTAGAGGCAGAAGTTGGCAATGAAATCCAAAAGAGAAGCTACAAAAGCAGAGACCAAAAGGAAAATGCAGGCTTCTCAGAAATTTGCAAGGAAAGCTCATGTTAGGGCTCTCCGAGCAAGTAAATGTGTGAAGTGAACTGAAGTAATGTGGTAATACTGTAAATAAACTGTAGATAATAACACTGTGAAATGAACACAAGATGTAAATATTAGTGACTAAATACTGTTGGGACTGAACCATATACAGTGATTCATTAGGATAATTGGGGTATGTATGTTCTATTAATGATGTTTTCATGTCTTTAAACAATGGGTGTCAAACTCTGGCCAAATTTGGCCCTTGAGGCAATATCAAATTAACATTAGAGCTTGCCCGCCGGTATTATACAGCGGCGGTGTCGCTGTAACACCGCATTCACCGCTAATACTCATACTAATGCAATATGCAAGCTTGGTCAACAGCCATACAGGTCACACTGAGGGTGGCCGTATGAAAAACTTTAAGACTGTTACAAATATGCACCACACTGTGAACCAACACTAAACGAGAATGGTAAGCACATTTCGGGAGAACATCCGCACTGTAGCACAACAGAACAAATACACAGAATCCCTTGCAGGACTACCTCTTCCTGGACGCTACAATATAAAAAAGTGTTACTAGCCTGTGGGAAAAGTTTATTTTGATATTTACCTGAGAAGGCTGCAAATAGAAAAGAGGCATTACATTTCTATTTAAATTTTATTTGATATGCCATTGCTATTTTTAAATTATTAGTATTATTTGAAACTCGATTTTGCATGAAGTTATATAAGTCTCGCTTGTTCAATATTCAATGCAAAACTTGTTTGGGTCCATATTAAAAGGTTAATTTGTTCAACCTTGGCCCGTGGCTTTGTTCAGTTTAAAATTTTGGCCCACTGTGTATTTGAGTTTGACAACTCTGCTTTAAACACTGAAATATTTTCTTCAAATGGTGCTGTCTTTTTTAATTTTAGCATGTTAAATTGGTGAAAAACCAGGAGCTTCGGGGGGCAACGCCCACCCTTGTCCCCCAGACCCGCTGAAATGTTTTCATTTTTTTTCTTTGTGGTCAAATCACATGCCTGCTGTTTATATTATTTTCATTGTCTGTCCGACAGCCAGGGCGGCGGGTCTGTGCTGCCGCCTGATCGTGCCTTGCCACAAAGGCATGCCCCGTCTCACGGACCTGTCCGTCAAAACTAAAGATGTGTGGGAGATCCCGCGGGAGTCGCTTCAGCTCATTAAACGTCTCGGCAACGGGCAGTTCGGAGAAGTCTGGATGGGTAAGTGATTTTGGGAAAACAAATGCAGTATCTCGCAAAAGTATGTACACCCTTCACATTTAAGCAACTGTTTTTATCACAGTGTTTCTTCCCAGTGCATTACAGGGATAAACATTTAAAGACTTTTGACAAGAACAAGAAAGTTTGATCACATTACGCCTGTACTGGCTCACCTGCACTGGCTTCCTGTGCACTTAAGATGTGACTTTAAGGTTTTACTACTTACGTATAAAATACTACACGGTCTAGCTCCATCCTATCTTGCCGATTGTATTGCACCATATGTCCCGGCAAGAAATCTGCGTTCAAAAGACTCCGGCTTATTAGTGATTCCCAAAGCCCAAAAAAAGTTTGCAGGCTATAGAGCGTTTTCCGTTCGGGCTCCAGTACTCTGGAATGCCCTCCCGGTAACAGTTCGAGATGCTACCTCAGTAGAAGCATTTAAGTCTCACCTTAAAACTCATCTGTATACTCTAGCCTGTAAATAGACTCCCTTTTTAGACCAGTTGATCTGCCGTTTCTTTTCTTTTTCCTCCTATGTCCCACTCTCCCTTGTGGAGGGGGTCCGGTCCGATCCGGTGGCCACGTACTGCTTGCCTGTGTATCGGCTGGGGACATCTCTGCGCTGCTGATCCGCCTCCGCTTGGGATGGTTTCCTGCTGGCTCCGCTGTGAACGGGACTCTCGCTGCTGTGATGGATACACTTTGGACTGGACTCTCGCGACTGTGTTGGATCCATTATGGATTGAACTTTCACAGTATCATGTTAGACCCGCTCGACATCCTTGCTTTCGTCCTCTCCAAGGTTCTCATAGTCATCATTGTCACCGACGTCCCACTGGGTGTGAGTTTTCCTTGCCCTTATGTGGGCCTACCGAGGATGTCGTAGTGGTTTGTGTTGTGGTTTGTGCAGCCCTTTGAGACACTAGTGATTCAGGGCTATATAAGTAAACATCAATTGATTGATTGATACAGTAGTCAGCTTCTACAGCAGTTAGGGTTGTACGACGGTACCAATAAATTATTGCGGTACTAATGAATTAAAAACCAGACTATACTGCCTTTCAAAAATACCGGTATTTTTTTTTTTTCATTCGCATGCTTCCGTGCAGCGCTGACGTACAGAGCCGAGGCGCATGATGTTGTTTGTGTCAGTGAGAAGCAGAAATAGCGTCAAGAAGAAAAATGGCACATAAAGGCAATTCTGCTAGTTAATAAAGAAGGTGCGTGAAACCCACTATGGAGGTATTTGGGTTTCAAAAATATTGATAAAGGGAAGCGACGCACTGCTTTAAAACATCAATCAATCAATCAATCAATGTTTACTTATATAGCCCTAAATCACTAGTGTCTCAAAGGGCTGCACAAACCACGACACAAACCACTACGCCATCCTCGGTAGGCCCACATAAGGGCAAGGAAAACTCACACCCAGTGGGACATCGGTGACAATGATGACTATGAGAACCTTGGAGAGGACGAAAGCAATGGATGTCGAGCGGGTCTAACATGATACTGTGAAAGTTCAATCCATATTGGATCCATCACAGCCGCGGGAGTCCAGTCCAAAGTAGATCCAACACAGCAGCGAGAGTCCCGTTCACAGCGGAGGCAGCAGGAAACCATCCCAAGTGGAGGCGGATCAGCAGCGCAGGGATGTCCCAAGCCGATACACAGGCAAGCGGTCCATCCTGGGTCCCGACTCTGGACAGCCAGAACGTCATCGGATCGGACCGGACCTCCTCCACAAAGTAGAGTGGGACATAGGAGAAAAAGAAAAGAAACGGCAGATCAACTGGTCTAAAAAGGGAGTCTATTTAAAGGCTAGAGTATACAAATGAGTTTTAAGGTGAGACTTAAATGCTTCTACTGAGGTAGCATCTCGAACTGTTACCGGGAGGGCATTCTAGAGTACTGGAGCCCGAAATGAAAACGCTCTATAGCCCGCAGACTTTTTTTGGGCTTTGGGAATCACTAATAAGCCGGAGTCCTTTGAATGCAGATTTCTTGCCGGGACATATGGTACAATACAATCGGCAAGATAGGCTGGAGCTAGACCGTGTAGTATTTTATACGTAAGTAGTAAAACCTTAAAGTCACATCTTAAGTGCACAGGAAGCCAGTGCAGGTGAGCCAGTACAGGCGTAATGTGATCAAACTTTCTTGTTCTTGTCAAAAGTCTAGCAGCTGCATTTTGTACCAACTGTAATCTTTTAATGCTAGACATGGGAAGACCCGAAAATAATACGTTACAGTAATCGAGGCGAGACGTAACCAACGCATGGATAATGATCTCAGCGTCTGTAGTGGACAGAATAGAGCGAATTTTAGCGCTATTACGGAGATGAAAGAAGGCCGTTTTAGTAACGCTTTTAATGTGTGACTCAAAGAAGAGAGTTGGGTCGAAAATAATACTCAGATTCTTTACCGAGTCGCCTTGTTTAATTGTTTGCTTGTCAAATGTTAAAGTTGTAATATTAAATAGAGGTCGGTGTCTAGCAAGACCGATAATCAGCATTTCCGTTTTTTTGGCGTTGAGTTACAAAAAGTTAGCGGACATCCATTGTTTAATTTATTTATTAATTAAAGTATATTAATCAGACCTGTACAATAAGTTCAAAGGTAATGTAGTTACCTAGCTCCCCTGGGGTCCACATACAGTGCCGTAGAGACACAACTGCTTAACTTATTGACAATTATTGACAAACCGCCCACGTAGTGCAAACTAATGCTTGTGAAACAACTGAACTTTGTAAGAAAATGCTTCAATCTGTGTTTTACCTGCTACATGTCTTATCTGTGTAGTTTCAGCCATAGTATTGTTTTTAGTATTTACTAATGATTAAATTAAAGTACAAACCAAAAGCGACAACAATAATCATGAAGCCTTTAATACAATGTCAATAAACCATTCTATGTTATTTGAACCTAGTACTACATTATGGGAGACTATATGTAATATATCCATCCATCCATTGATTTTTTTACCGCTTGTCCCTTTTGGGATCGTGGGGGGTGCAGGAGTCTATCCATCCATCCATTTTCTACCGCTTATTCCCTTTCGGGGTCGCGGGGGGCGCTGGCGCCTATCTCAGCTACAATCGGGCGGAAGGCGGGGTACACCCTGGACAAGTCGCCACCTCATCGCAGGGCCGACACTAATAGACAACATTCACACTCACATTCACAATCTAGGTCAATTTAGTGTTGCAAAACAACCTATCCCCAGGTGCATGTCTTTGGAGGTGGGAGGAAGCCGGAGTACACGGAGGGAACCCACGCAGTCACAGGGAGAAAATGCAAACTCCACACAGAAAAATCCCGAGCCCGGGATTGAACTCAGGACCTTCGTATTGTGAGGCAGACTCACTAACCCCTCTACCACCGTAAAGCCCTGCCAATTATTAGAGCCGTCCAAACCGCCCATGTAGCGCAAACTAATGCTTGTGAAATGACTGAATTTTGTAAGAAAATGCTTCATTCTGTGTTTTACCTGCTACATGTCTTGTCTGTGTAGTTTCAGTCATAGTATTGTTTTTAGTATTTACTAATGATTTAATTTTTCTTAAAGTACAAACCAAAAGCGACAACAATAATCATGAAGCCTTAAATACAGGGGTCGTGAACCTTTGTGGCTGAGCGAGCCAAGAAGCGAAATATTTTAAAATGTATTTCTGTAAGAGCCATATAATATTTTTTTAACTCCGAACACAACAAAACGCGTGCATTTTTAAGTAAGACCAACATTTCTAGACTATAATAGGTCTCGTATTCTTCGTAATAACATTGTAATTCTGAAGCTAACTATGGAAGGGGCGTGGCCTGCGGGCCTGCAGCGAAGCAGGGTGTTGCCAGGATCGGCCTCAAAATCAGCGACAGGTGCGTAAATGGTCCAGCTGGGCCTTGTTATCTAATCACCTGCCGCTCTGTTTATAAGCAGCAGCCAGAAGGAGAGACGGGGTTGGGGCTGGAGCCAGAGTGCGAGCGAGAATGAAAGAGAAAAAGACAATTGCTGTAAAGCAACTGAGAGACTTATTGAAAAATAAAACAATATTGTAACAGGCTCTCATGTCGGTGCTTGGTGGTCTGAAGAACCCCCAGGAGGGCAAGTGCTACACTAACCAATAATAAATAAATTACTTCTTACCCTTAATACAACTTCTTTAACAAGTGCGGTAGAAAAAAAGCACGGATGGATTCAAATGCATGAGCATGTTTTATATTTTTAACGTTATTTTTAACACCGTGAATACAAGTGGAATTATTCATTACTTATTGTGTTAAAGCAGTGGCAGCTCAGATTGACCCGAGAGCCAGATGCAGTCATCAAAAGAGCCACATCTGGCTCGCGAGCCATAGGTTCCCTACCCCTGCTTTAATACAATGTCAATAAACCATTCTATTTTATTCAAACCTAGTACTACATTATGACAGACTATATGTAACATAGTCTGCCATAATGTAGTAATATAGTTTTAATTTTTCCGAGGGAACTCTCCTGAAGGAATCAATAAAGAACTATATTTCTATCAATCTATATATAAAATTGTAAATTGTTTTTTGAGTGCAACAAGAAAAGGCCAATCTGTTTAGTGAATTATATTTATATAGCGCTTTTTCTCTAGTGATTTAAAGCGCTTTGCATAGTGAAACCCAATATCTAAGTTACATTTAAACCAGTGTGGGTGGCACTGGGAGCAGGTGGGTAAAGTGACTTGCCCAAGGACACAACGGCAGTGACTAGGTTGGCAGAAGCGGGAATTGAACCTGCAACCCTCAAGTTGCTGGCACGGCCACTCTACCAACCGAGTTAAACCGTATAATGCTTTTTTATTTTGATATTATAAAATTGTTCTGTGAGTGCAATACAAAAACCCATGTTTAATATATTGTAAGACTTCTTGTTAAAATGAAGCCTAAAATGATTTTTTTTGTAGTCCCCTCTATTACCTACTCAGTGGCTTAGTGGTTAGAGTGTGCGCCTTGAGATCTGTAGGTCGTGAGTTCAAATCCCGCCCGAGTCATACCAAAGACTGTAAAAGTGGTGCTTGGCACTCAGCATCAAGGGTTGGTATTGGGGGTTAAATCACAATAAATGATTCCCGGGCGCGGCAATGCTGCTGCTCACTGCTCCCCTCACCTCCCAGGGGGTGATCAAGGGCGATGGGTCAAATGCAGAGAATAATTTCGCCACGTCTAGTATGTGTGTGACAATCATTGGGACTTTAAATTTTTAAATTTTGAAATGTATTGAAATACATTTTGTTCCTTGTACCAAAATATTGGTATCGGGATAACGCATATATTTACTTTGCTCTAAAAAGTTAAAGTCAAGTTAATGTTAAAGTCCCAGCCACTGTCTCACACACACACTAGGTGCGGTGAAATTTGTCCTCTGCATTTGACCCATCCCCATTTTCCACATCCTGGGAGGTAAGGTAAATGTGAGCAGCACAGGTGGCCGCACTCGGGAATCATTTGGTGATTTAACCCCCAAATCCAACCCTTATTGCTGAGTGCCAAGCACTCAGCAATTTTTTGTGGTCTTTGGTATGACTTTTTTTTGGTTCAAAAAGTTATTTTCTTCAGAGCTGGTAAACCAAGGGAGTACAGTAATACCATGTTTATTGCTGTTAACTTGTTCCGGGCATGGTCGTGGTAAATTAATTTCTGTATAGTAGGAATAATAAGATCTTTATCGTCCCATGTGCGACGTATGTACAGCAAAATGTATCATTGGGCAGTCATCGTGTAAATCAGGGGTCACCAACCTTTTTGAAACCAAGAGCTACTTCTTGGGTACTGATTAATGCGAAGGGCTACCAGTTTGATACACACTTAAATAAATTGCCAGAAATAGCCAATTTGCTCAATTTACTTTTAATAAATGAATCTATATACATATAGTGTATATATATATATATAAAAGAATGGCTATTTCTGTTTGTCATTCCGTCGTACATTTTATTTCTTTTTACGGAAGGTTTTTTGTAGAGAATAAATGATGAAAAAACACTTAATTGAATGGTTTAAAAGAAGAGAAAATAGGAAAAAAATTAAAATTACATTTTGAAACATAATTTATCTTCAATACTGACTCTTTAAAATTCAAAATTCAACCAAAAAAAAGAAGAGAAAAACTAGCTCATTCGAATCTTTTTGAAAAAATAAAAAAAAGCATTTTTATGGAACATCATTAGTAATTTTTCCTGATTAAGTTTATTTTTAGAATTTTGATGACATGTTTTAAATATGTTAAAATTCAATCTGCACTTTGTTAGAATATATAAAAAATTGGACCAAGCTATATTTCTAACAAAGACAAATCATTATTTCTATTAGATTTTCCAGAACAAAAATTTTAAAAGGAATTCAAAAGACTTTGAATTAAGATTTAAATTTGATTCCACAGATTTTCTAAAATTGCCAGAATATTTTTTTCAAATTAAAGTTTGAAGAAATATTTCACAAATATTCTTCGTCGAAAAAACAGAAGCTAAAATTAATAACTAAATTAAAATGTATTTATTATTCTTTACAAAAAAAAAAAAAATGGAACATTGATTTAAATTGTCAGGAAAGAAGAGGAAGGAATTTAAAAGGTAAAAAGTAAAAATATATATGTGTTTAAAAATCCTTAAATCATTTTTAAAGTTGTATTTTTTCTCTAAAATTGTTTTTCTGAAAGTTATAAGAAGCAAAGTAAAAAAAAAAAAAAAGATTTAATTTAAACAAGTGAAGACCAAGTCTTTAAAATATTTTCTTGGATTTTCAAATTCTATTTGAGTTTTGTCTCTCTTAGAATTAAAAATGTCGAGCAAAGCGAGACCAGCTTGCTAGTAAATAAATACAATTTAAAAAAATTGAGGCAGCTCACTGGTAAGTGCTGCTATTTGAGCTATTTTTAGAACAGGCCAGCGGGCGACTCATCTGGTCCTTTACGGGCGACCTGGTGACCCCTGGTGTAAATAATATCTTTGAAATGAGTTTGTTTTTTTTGGGCTGTTGTGCAGGCACGTGGAACGGAACCACCAAGGTGGCTGTGAAGACCCTGAAGCCGGGCACCATGTCGCCCGAGTCCTTCCTGGAGGAGGCTCAGATAATGAAGAAGCTGCGACACGACAAGCTGGTCCAGCTGTACGCGGTGGTGTCCGAAGAGCCCATCTATATAGTCACCGAGTACATGAATAAAGGTAAGGCGGCATGCCATCAATATTACACACACGCGCTCGTTGCATCACACCCCCGCAGCGAGTGCATAATTCATGGCTGAACGCGCACGTGACGGCACCGTGTGTGTCCTCCCCGCCGTGCAGCGAGGCCGGGGCTGCGCTCAGGCAGTTGATGACAGCAAGCGTGCCTCCAAAGCTCCTTCGTCACCACAGCAAATAAAATAACTGGGCCAAGCGTAACTTTAGTGGCAAAAATCCCAGCACTGACCTCATGTTGGCTGCAAACTGTTTTTCTTTCTGTTGTTTTGGGTCAAAACCCAAGCAGCGGTTAATATCTGGCAGCTTTCATCCAGCTCAGCACTGCTCTCAAAAAGCAGTGAAGGACTCAAAGAAGTAACGAAAAGGAAGCCTGGATAGAATAGCAGACCGCAAAGGCTGTGATTGGTCAGCTTTTCCACGTCGTCTCCTTTGTGCATTCAGTTGGTTCAGATTTCGGAACAACATTTGCAATAAAAGTAAAGAGGAGTTCCAGCTGCAAAAACACTCCTTTCCATTTCTATTACCATTATTTGTCCGCGACAAAGGAAGCTAACAGGCTAAAGCAGGGGTCTTCAACGTTTTCTAGGCCGAGGACGCCCAAACTGATGGAGAGAGAGCGGGGCTTTTATTTCTTGTTTAAGATTGCGTTTTAAACTGGTCCTAAATTGTACACTACAGTGGGGCAAAAAAGTATTTAGTCAGCCACCGATTGCCCAAGTTCTCCCACTTAAAATGATGACAGAGGTCTGTAATTTTCATCATAGGTACACTTCAACTGTGAGAGACAGAATGTGGAAAAAAAATCGAGGAATTCACATGGTAGGAATTTTAAAGAATTTATTTGTAAATGATGGTGGAAAATAAGTATTTGGTCAACCATTCAAAGCTCTCACTGATGGAAGGAGGTTTTGGCTCAAAATCTCACGATAAATGGCCCCATTCATTCTTTCCTTAACACGGATCAATCGTCCTGTCCCCTTAGCAGAAAAACAGCCCCAAAGCATGATGTTTCCACCCCCATGCTTCACAGTAGGTTTGGTGTTCTTAGGATGCAACTCAGTATTCTTCTTCCTCCAAACATGACGAGTTGAGTTTATACTAAAAAGTTCTATTTTGGTTTCATCTGACCACATGGCATTCTCCCAATCCTCTGCTGTATCATCCATGTATCCACTTTGGTATAAACTCAACTGGTCTTGTTTGGAGGAAGAAGAATACTGAGTTGCATCCCAAGAACACCAGACCTAGTGTGAAGCATGGGGGTGGAAACATGTTTTGGGGCTGTTTTTCTGCTAAGGGGACAGGACGATTGATCCGTGTTAAGGAAAGAATGAATGGGGCCGTGTATCGTGAGATTTTGAGCCCAATCTCCTTCCATCAGTGAGAGCTTTGAATGGTTGACCAAATACTTATTTTCCACCATAATTTGCAAATAAATTCTGTAAAATTCCTACAATGTGAATTCCTGGATTTTTTTAATTCACATTCTGTCTCTCACAGTTGAAGTGTACCTATGATGAAAATTACAGACCTCTGTCATCATTTTAAGTGGGAGAACTTGCACAATCGGTGGCTGACTAAATACTTTTTTGCCCCACTGTATATTGCCAAAAGTATTTGGCCACCTGCCCTGATTCACATATGAACTTGAAGTGCCATCCCATTCCTAACCCATAGGGTTCAATATGATGTGGTTCCACCTTTTGCAGCTATTACAGCTTCAACTCTTCTGGGAATTCTGTCCACAAGGTTGCAGAGTGTGTTTATAGGAATTTTCAACCATTCTTCCAAAAGCGCATTGGTGAAGTCACACACTGATGTTGGTCGAGAAGGCCAGGCTCTCAGTCTCCGTTCTAATTCATCCCAAAGGTGTTCTATCGGGTTCAGGTCAGGACTCTGTGCAGGCCAGTCAAGTTCATCCACACCAGACTCTGTCATCCATGTCTTTATGGATCTTGCTTTGTGCACTGGTGCACAGTCATGTTGGAAGAGGAAGGGGCCCGCTCCAAACTATTCCCACAAGGTTGGGAGCATGGAATTGTCCAAAATATTTTGGTATCCTGGAGCATTCAAAGTTCCTTTCACTGGAACTAAGGGGCCAAACCCAACTCTTGAAAAACAACCCCACTCCATATTTTCACAGTCTCCACAATTCAGTCCGAAATACACTGCTCTCCTGGCAACCTCCAAACCCATACTCGTCCATCAGATTGCCAGATGGAAATGCGTGATTCATCACTCCAGAGAACGCACCTCCTCTGCTCTAGAGTCCAGTGGTGACATGCTTTACACCACTGCATCCGACGCTTTGCATTGGACTTGGGGATGTATGGCTTAGATGCAGCTGCTCGGCCATGGAAACCCATTCCATGAAGCTCTCTGCGTACTGTACGTGGGCTAATTGGAAGGTCACATGAAGTTTGGAGCTCTGTAGCAACTGACTGTGCAGAAAGTCGGCGACTTCTTTGCACTATGCGCTTCAGCATCGGCTGACCCCTCTCTGTCAGTTTACGTGACATACCCCTTCGTGGCTGAGTTGCTGTTGTTCCCGAACTCTTCCATTTTCTTATAATAAAGCCGACAGTTCTCCCGTCCAAAGGCAAAACCTAGTAACTCGCTTCTAGCTGATTTTGAGAAAACAAAGGAAAACCAATCTATCTTGGTGCTGTCTTACAAAGATCTACAAAGTCATCAAACGTATAGATGTTTTCTCGAGCTCTCATTTTCTTGCCGATTGAATCTGCTCTCATGAACTTGGGCCCTTTCTCCAGATATTTTAGCACAATCTCGGGTGGGCCCCATTCTGCGTTTGCACATTGGGCAAGAGCCGTGTACAGCGTCCAGTTTTTATTTTGACCTCCACAGTTATCTGCCCAAAAGAGTATGCAAGGGGAAGAATCAAGAACAATACATTTAATGAAGGTGCTTGCAACGTCCTGGGCCAATCTTCCAAATATCCCCTCGTGCCATAATATCACATAATCAGGTTGACCGTCGGCCCCCATTCGTGCAAATGTCTCATTAAAGACAATAAGGCGACTGACAAAGAAGATTCGATTGGTCCCTTGAGATACTAGGTTTTTCTGTTGTATCTACGTGGTTATGTGGTAGTTACTAGGTCCTGCAATGCGCGTAACAGCTTACTTACGGAACAAATTACAATATCGCATACACTGATGTAAAGCATATCACCTAGGAACTCCAAAATTATTATCAGCTCAGTTCTGACCAAAATTTAGTTACTGGGTTTTGCCTTTGGACGGGAGAGTTGACTTTGTTATATTTAGGAGAAAGGAAATTTCACGGCTGGATTTGTTGCACAGGTGGCATCCTAAGACAGTTCCACACTGGAAATCCCTGAGAGCGGGCCTTTCTTTCACAAATGTTTGTAGAAACAGTCTCCATGCCTAAGTGCTTGTATTATACACCTGTGGTCGGGCCGAGTGATTAGGACACCTGATTCTGATCATTTGGATGGCTGGCCAAATACTTTTGGCAATACAGTGTAGCTTATTGTCCAATACTAGGATATTTAAATAACACAGGATTATTTATGATTGCGGTGTTGGTTTATTTCGAACATACACACAATTCAATATGATGGTGCACTGATCAACTGGCAGGGGTTCCCACCAAGATTTTCGACCGGTCCCTGTCCGAGGCCACCGTCCCATTCTTTCTGAAAACGCTTGACTGCTCTCCGTGGACTTCAGATCGGCATTTCATACCATCCTCCCCGATAGACTGTTGCCAAAACTACTAGACCTGGGATTGCCTGGGGATCAAGGACTTCCTGTTCGACCACCCCCAAAAGGGTAGGATTGGTCTCCACAACCCTCAGCCTCAGGGCTGCGTGCTGAGCCCTCTACTTTACTCCTTCTACACCCACCACTTCTCCGCCGCCCACCCCAGTAACTCCATCATCTAGTGTGCTGACGACACCACCGTGGTGGGCTGAATCTCCAGGGGGGACGAGGCCGCTTACCGCGATGAGGTGGAACAGCTGTCGGTGCTTTGCAAAGCCAACAACCTGCAGCTGAACGAGCTGAAAACCCAAGAGATGCTGATAGACTTAAAGACCAACATTCTTGGGTGGGGGCTGCGTGGAAAGAGTCTCCATCTTGAGATTTGTGGGCGTCCACCCTGGAAGATGACCTGTCCTGGAGAACTAAAACCATGGCGATCATCAAAGAGGCACAACAGAGACTGGTTCCGGAGAATAATCAGTCAATCAATCAATCAATCAATCAATGTTTATTTATATAGCCCCAAATCACAAATGTCTCAATGGACTGCACAAATCATTACGAATACGACATCCTCGGAAGAACACACAAAAGGGCAAGGAAAACTCACACCCAGTGGGCAGGGAGAATTCACATCCAGTGGGACGCCAGTGACAATGCTGACTATGAGAAACCTTGGAGAGGACCTCAGATGTGGGCAACCCCCCCCCCCCCCTCTAGGGGACCGAAAGCAATGGATGTCGAGCGGGTCTAACATGATACTGTGAAAGTTCAATCCATAGTGGCTCCAACACAGCCGCGAGAGTTCAGTTCAAAGCGGATCCAAGACAGCAGCGAGAGTCCCTTCCACAGGAAACCATCCCAAGCGGAGGCGGATCAGCAGCGTAGAGATGTCCTCAACCGATACACAGACGAGCGGTCCATCCTGGGTCTCGACTCTGGACAGCCAGTACTTCATCCATGGTCATCGGACCGGACCCCCTCCACAACGGAGGGGGGACATAGGAGAAAAAATAAAAGAAGCGGCAGATCAACTGGTCTAAAAAGGAGGACTATTTAAAGGCTAGAGTATACAGATGAGTTTTAAGGTGAGACTTAAATGCTTCTACTGAGGTAGCATCTCGAACTGTTACCGGGAGGGCATTCCAGAGTACTGGAGCCCGAACCGAAAACGC
This sequence comes from Nerophis ophidion, assembly GCF_033978795.1. Lineage (NCBI taxonomy): Eukaryota > Metazoa > Chordata > Actinopteri > Syngnathiformes > Syngnathidae > Nerophis > Nerophis ophidion. The sequence goes on from NC_084613.1 coordinate 77,365,994, forward strand.
TCTATAGCCCGTAGACTTTTTTTGGGCTCTAGAAATCACTAATAAGCCGGAGTCTTTTGAACGCAGATTTCTTGCCGGGACATATGGTACAATACAATCGGCAAGATAGGATGGAGCTAGACCGTGTAGTATTTTATACGTAAGTAGTAAAACCTTAAAGTCACATCTTAATCAGGAACAGCTGAAAAAAAAATCATTGGGTTCCCTTACCCCTTCCCTGGACGAACTTTACCACTAGTCTTAAGAAAGTAGTGAAGATTCTCAAGGACCCATATCACCATGGCAACAGATCTCCCGTCCAAAGGCAAAACCCAGTAACTCAATTTTGGTCAAAACTGAGCTGATAATAATTTTGGAGTTCCTAGGTGATATGCTTTACAGTAATGTATGCGATATTGTAATTTGTTCCGTAAGTAAGCTGCTACGCGCATGGCAGGACCTAGCAACTACCACATAACCGCGCAGATACAACAGAAAAACCTAGTATCTCAAGGGACCAATCAGAGCTTCTTTGTCAGTCCTTAATGAGACATTTGCACGAATGGGGGCCGACAGTCAACCTGATTATGTGATATTATGTCACGAGGGGATATTTGGAAGATCGGCCCAGGACGTTGCAAGCACCTTCATTAAATGTATTGTTCTTGATTCTTCCCCTTGCATACTCTTTTGGGCAGATAACTGTGGAGGTCAAAATAAAAACTGGACGCTGTACACGGCTCTTGCCCAATGTGCAAACTTAGAATGGGGCCCACCCGAGATTGTGCTAAAATATCTGGAGAAAGGGCACACGTTCATGAGAGCAGATTCAATCGGCAAGAAAATGAAAGCTCAAGAAAACATCTATACGTTTGATGACTTTGTAGATCTCTGTAAGACAGCATCAAAATAAATTGGTTTTCCTTTGTTTTCTCAAAATCAGCTAAAAGTGAGTTACTAGGTTTTGCCTTTGGACGGGAGAGATACGTTGTATGACCGCGCTCAGGTAGGCGCTTAAGCACCACGCTCACCCGGACAAATAGACTCAAGTTTAGCTTCTACCCCACGGCCATAAGTGCACTGAAGGTATAAATATGAATAAATACCAGCAGTACTACTGAGCAATAACAGAGGAGAGGGCAATATTCTATTATGTTTGCGTCCATGCTTACCTCCGTGTGTACATACATGCCCACATTACCTATCGGTTATTTTTACATTCCACACCTACTCTGTATATTCCCTATTTAAAAAAACAACTTTAGTAGAAAACTATGATAAGCAAGCAAGAAAAGAAAGAAGAAAGAAACACTAAGGGCAGGGTCAGTTTGGAAAGGCTAGTGTGAAGAGGTGAGTTTTTAGGGTGGTTCTGAAGGTAGGGAGGGAGGGGGCATCTCTGATGGGCCTGGGGAGAGTGTTCCAGAGAGAGGGGGCAGCCACGGAGAAGGCCCTGTCGCCCCTGGTTTGGCACGTGGTCTTGGGGACCTCCAGGAGGCCGGCATCACTAGACCTAAGGGAACGGGACGGGACATGTGGCTGGAGGAGGTCAGAGAGATAGGGTGGAGCCAGGTTATGGAGTGCCTTGTAGGTGGTGAGGAGTATTTTAAAGGTGATTTAGTATTTGACAGGCAGCCAGTGGAGGTCATGAAGGACAGATGTGATGTGCTCTCTGGGGCGGGTTCCGGTGAGCAGGCGGGCAGCGGAGTTCTGGACATATTGCAGTTTATTGAGGGTTTTGAAGGTGATGCCGTAGAGCAGGGGTCGGGAACCTTTTTGGCTGAGAGAGCCATGAAAGCCAAATATTTTAAAATGTATTTCCGTGAGAGCCATATAATATTGTTAACCCTGAATACAACTGTCAGGTTCAAACACTGATGACATATTAAACAGACAAGAAGCAAGGAATTAAACAGAGACAGGATTCAGTTTAGCTCAATGAGGAGAAACGCTTAGACCTGTAACTTGTACAGTGTCGCCCCACGCTCTGACAAGAGAATTCTACGCCTCCTCTTTTATTTGGACTTTCCCTGATTACAACAACTAAATGTGTGCATCTCGTATTCTTTTTAATAACATTGTTATTCTGAAGCTGACCAATAATAAATAAAATACTTTTGACCATTAATGCGACTTCTTGAACAGGTGCGATAGAAACGGATGGATGGATTAAAATGCATGAGAATGTTTTATATTTTAAACTTTATTTTTGACACTGTGATTACTAGCGGACATATTAATTACTTATCGTGTTAAACAATGTCAGCTAAGATTCATCTGAGAGCCAGACGCAGTCATCAAAAGAGCCACATCTGGCTCTAGAGCCATAGGTTCCCTACCCCTACCCCTTGAGACGTATCTATATTGATGATCAATCAATCAATCAATGTTTACTTATATAGCCCTAAATCACTAGTGTCTCAAAGGGCTGCACAAACCACGACACAAACCACTACGACATCCTCGGTAGGCCCACATAAGGGCAAGGAAAATATACACCCAGTGGGACGTCGATGACAATGATGACTATGAGAACCTTGGAGAGAAGGAAAGCAATGGATGTCGAGCGGGTCTAACATGATACTGTGAAAGTTCAATCCATAATGGATCCAACACAGTCGCGAGAGTCCAGTCCAAAGCGGATCCAACACAGCAGCGAGAGTCCCGTTCACAGCGGAGCCAGCAGGAAAACATCCCAAGCGGAGGCGGATCAGCAGCGCAGAGATGTCCCCAGCCGATACACAGGCAAGCAGTACATGGCCACCGGATCGGACCGGACCCCCTCCACAAGGGAGAGTGGGACATAGGAGAAAAAGAAAAGAAACGGCAGATCAACTGGTCTAAAAAGGGAGTTTATTTAAAGGCTAGAGTATACAAATGAGTTTTAAGGTGAGACTTAAATGCTTCTACTGAGGTGGCATCTCAAACTTTTACCGGGAGGCCATTCCAGAGTACTGGAGCCCGAAATGAAAACGCTCTATAGCCCGCAGACTTTTTTTGGGCTTTGGGAATCACTAATAAGCCGGAGTCCTTTGAACGCAGATTTCTTGCCGGGACATATGGTACAATACAATCGGCAAGATAGGCTGGAGCTAGACCGTGTAGTATTTTATACGTAAGTAGTAAAACCTCAAAGTCAGGTGCAGGTGCAGGTGAGCCAGTACAGGCGTAATGTGATCAAACTTTCTTGTTCTTGTCATGATGTGCCTTATAGGCATTGTCTTTAGTGTCCCCTACAAACCCAGTCACAGATTATATGACACTTTTAAACACACACACTTACGGCTGCAAAACATACTTAGTCAACAGCCATACAGATCATACTGACGGTGGCCATATAACAAATGTTGATACTGTTACAAATATGCGCCACACTGTGAACCCACACCAAACAAGAATGGCAAAGACATTTTGGGAGAACATCCGCACCTTAACACAACATAAACACAACAGAACAAAGACCCAGAACCCTTTGCAGTACTAACTCTCCCGGGACGCTACACCTCGAACCTCTCCCTACCACCTCAACCCCTCCGCACACGCCCCCCATCTCCCCGAATTCGGAGGTCTCAAGGTTGGCAAGTGTGCTAATACTACAAATCCCATAATGCTCTGCGGTTGTTTTGGTGCGCCAGCCATGCTCTCTCCTCTGGGTCAGTAGGGATCCGCGTTCTTGCGCCAGGCTTCGGCTGAAAGCTTGTCGGCTCACCCCGCCTCCCCGTCCCTCTCTCCCAGACGTGCTGTGGCCTCATTCTACAACTGTCAGTGTCACTGTGTTACCCCTACCAAAAATGGCAAAAAGGAAGAGCGAAAACAGAACTTTTCTGGACAGGTAGGAGACAGAATATCTGTTTATATATGTAAAAGACAGACCTGTTTGTCTCGTTTGTGGAGCCAACGTGTCGGTAACTAAGGAATACAACATTAGGCGACACTATGAAAGGAAACACCAGGACAAGTACAAGGACCTGGACACGACTCAAAGGAGCCAGAAAATAGAGGAGATGAAAAGAGGTTTGCTTTCACAACAGTATTTGTTTTGTGTGTAAATGTGTATCTGTACTGTTAGACTGGTCACACAAAATACGACCAAAATAAACTTATTTCATTCATTCATTGCTTGTTCCATATTCAGTTTTAAAGCAAATCAGTGTAGCAAACTGAGCAATAATTAACGTTTTATTCATCCACTCTCTCTTGCTACTTCAAGGCTTGAATGTTTGATTCAATCATCATTATTTTATTTTCAAATGTATTATTAGCCTGTGGAAAAAGCTTATTTTGATATTTACCTCAGAAGGCTGCACGTAGAAAAGAGGCGTTCCATTTTTATTTAAATTTCATTTGATATGCCATTGATATTTTTTAATTATTATAATTATTATTTGAAACTAGATTTTGCTTGTCACTATAAAGTTATATAAGCCTTGCTTGTTCAATATTCAATGCAAAACTTGTTTGGGTCCCTATTAAAAGGTACATTTTTTTCAACCTTGGCCCGCGGCTTTGTTCAGTTTTAAATTTTGGCCCACTCTGTATTTGAGTTTGACACCCCTGCCGTAGAGCAGTGGTCCACAACCACCGGGCCGTGGCCCGATTGATACCAGGCCGCAGAATAATTTTTTATTCATTTTTATTTAAAAAAAAAAAAAAAAAGTTTTTTTTTAATTAAATCAACATAAATGACACAATATACACTTACAATTAGTGCACCAACCACAAAAACGTCCCTTTTTCATGACAAAAACATCCCTTTTTCATGACAAAGAAAAAAAAAATGGTAGAAGTTGGGGATTGAACCAGTAACCTTCAGATTGCTGGCACAGACCCCATGTTGAAGATCCCTGACCTGACGGGTAGCCAAAAGTTGTGGTTGCTGACTGAGTTTACATCACGTCACACGCTCAACCTTCCAACAGGCTACATTAGTAGATCTGTCAAAGTGCTGCACAGGTGCCATTTGCGGTATTGTACAAAAAAATTACACAAAAATGGGTAAAAATTGTTAGCAACAAATCCCTTTTAAGTTTGACAGGTTTAAAATATGTTCCATCCACCTTCGGGCATCTGGTCAGGATGCCACCCGAACGCCTCCCTAGGGAGCTGTTTAGGGCACGTCCAACCGGTAGGAGGCCACGGGGAAGACCCAGGACATGTTGGGAAGACTATGTCTCCCGGCTGGCCTGGGAAGGCCTCGGGATCCCCCGGGAAGACCTAGACGAAGTGGCTGGGGAGAGTAAAATCTGGGTTTCCCTGCTAAGGCTGCTGCCCCCGTGACCCGACCTCGGATAAACGGAAGAAGATGGATGGATATATCCACCTACCTGTCAATGTGGTGCATGCATTAGGCAGTGAGACAACGAAGGAAACCGCAGTTCCTAAACAAAATCCTAAACATATCCGTATTTATCCAGATTTGCACAAAAATAAGAAAAACATTTTGCATCAACAAGCAACCAGCCATTAAGACATTTCTTATTTGATGTTTTCCAGGGAGTTTGCTCGACTTCCTTAAGGATGGAGAAGGGCGAGGCCTCAAACTTCCAAATCTGGTGGACATGGCGGCTCAGGTAGGTCATCATGAAGACCGTTTTAGACTTCCTGCAAAAAACGGCGTATTTCTGTATGTAGAACGCGGGACGTGAAGTACACCCAGAAATGTTCCGTCTCATGCAGTAGTAACAAACGGAGGCGGGACAGCGCCTGTGTGTAAGGGTATTCCGAGTGAAGTTCAACACCTGACACTTATAGCCCTGTTAGTCATAAGGCTGGCCGATAAAATGACATCAAGACAAATCGCAATAAACATGTAATCAATATCAATAAAAAATGTGTTCGGTAAAACAAGAACTCCAGACAACCCTCATCATCAATTTCAAGAAAGCCTTCGACAGCATCCACCGGGAATCACTCTGGCAGATCCTCCAGCTATACGGTGTACCATCAAAGTACGTCAACATCTTCAGAGCCCCGTGCCACAACTCCACCCGTCGAGTGAAAACCACCAACAGCACAACCGACGACTTTGACATTATGACCGGGGTAAGACAGGGTTCCATCTTGCCCCCCTTACGGCATTAAGTGGGGAGGGGGCAGATCTGGACTTTGCGGACGACTTGGCTCTGCTTAGCCAATCCTACGCTGCGCTCTAAAAATTGGTCAACAATCCGCATGAGCAAGGGGAAAAAGTCGGACTACGTATAAGCCAAGAGAAGACCAAAGGCCATGACCGTCGCACAAGACCAAAATGTTCCACTGCCCATTCCTACGCTGCGCTCCAAAAATTAACCAACAATCTGCATGAGCAAGGGGAAAAAGTCGGCCTATGTATAAGCCAAGAGAAGACCAAAGGCCATGACCGTCGCACAAGACCAAAACGTTCCACTGCCCATTCCTACGCTGCGCTCCAAAAATTAACCAACAATCTGCATGAGCAAGGGGAAAAAGTCAGCCTACGTATAAGCCAAGAGAAGACCAAAGGCCATGACCGTCGCACAAGACCAAAACGTTCCACTGCCCATTCCTACGCTGCACTCCAAAAATTGACCAACAATCTGTATGAGCAAGGGGAAAAAGTCGGCCTACGTATAAGCCAAGAGAAGACCAAAGGCCATGACCTTCGCACAAGACCAAAACGTTCCACTGCCCATTCCTACGCTGCGCTCCAAAAATTGACCAACAATCTGTATGAGCAAGGGGAAAAAGTCTGCCTACGTATTAGCCAAGAGAAGACCAAAGGCCATGACCGTCGCACAAGACCAAAACGTTCCACTGCCCATTCCTACGCTGCGCTCCAAAAATTGACCAACAATCTGCATGAGCAAGGGGAAAAAGTCGGCCTACGTATAAGCCAAGAGAAGACCAAAGGCTTGGACCGTCGCACAAGACCAAAACGTTCCACTGCCCATTCCTACGCTGCACTCCAAAAATTGACCAACAATCTGCATGAGCAAGGGGAAAAAGTCCGCCAAGAGAAGACCAAAGGCCATGACCGTCGCACAAGACCAAAACGTTCCACTGCTCACCGTAGGCGAACAAGGCATAGAGTATGTTGAGAACTTCCCGTATCTGGGAAGCAACATCTCAAACACTGGAGACGCAGAAAATGATGTACAGACCAGAATCGTAAAAGCTGCAGGAGTCTTCCAATGCCTCCGGGACATCTGGTCATCAAAATCTATCAGTATGTCCACAAAGCTGCGCTTCTATATGTCAGTGGTCATCCCTACAGTGACCTATGCCTGTGAGACGTTGATGAAGGCATCAAACATTACGAACAAGCTGGATGTCTTCCACAGACGGTGCCTCAGATACATCTTGAGGATCTCGTGGAGAGACCACATCACCAATGAAGAGGTGATGAGAAGGGCAGGGGTAGCACCATTGTCCGACATAGGCTCTGACAGGAGAAGGAGAATGGCTGGACACGTACTCCAAATGCCAAGAGAGAGACCGGCAAGTGTGGCAATGGACTGGGTGCCAGAAGGGGGAAAGAGGAAGAGAGGATGGCCAAAGAAGACGTGGAGACAAACAGCCCAAGGAAGACCTGAGAGAGATGGGAGTCAGCTGGCATGGAGCAAGAAGGGTCGCCAGTGACTGGAACAAATGGAGGGGACTCGTCGCCCAATGTTCCAACAAGAACGGGAGGAATTAAGTCTAAGTAAGTAAGTCGGTAAAACATTTGCATTTATTTGTTCTTCTTCGTCAGAAAACGTAAGTTGCAAAGCAAGGTCGGTTGCATGAACGTAGGCACTCACGCTCTGGTAGCGGAGCAACGCAGGAAGTGATCGCTGATCAGTCGGAGTTACACGCTAACAGCCAATAAGGCAGTTGAATCAACTATCAGGTTTTGTTGCACCTTCTTGTGTCGCGGTTGATTCTTTGCATGGAGTGAGAAGAGAAAGAAAGAATGAGTGCTGCAGAGAGCAAAGAAATTGTGGATAAAACAGGAAAAGTCACTTGATAATACTTTCTAAAACGGACCGTAGTCAGACCAATGTGGTCTCTAAATTATCCATATCACCTTAGATGTGCTCACCCTTTAGAGCACATCCTTAACTTCCTGGTACTAAACCTGCAGAAAATACTTCTTCTTAGGTTTCTCTCTGTTTACACTTTCACTCTTTGCACTATTTTGTTACACTTTTAGCATTTCTTACGTATTCCTTATTTTTGCACTTTTATTTCAAGAGGTTCTAGTTAAGTGTTCAATGTGATTTTACAACTTTGTTTACATTGAGTGTTTTTTTGAATGGTTGTGTGAATGTGAGTGGGAATGTCTATCTGTGTTGGCCCTGCGATGAGGTGGCGACTTGTCCAGGGTGTACATCGTCTTCTGCCCGAATGCAGCTGAAATAGGCTCCAGCCATACTTGCGAACCCTCCCGGATTTCCCGGGAGACTCCCGAAATTCAGCGCCTCTCCCGAAAACCTCCCGGAAGAAAGTTTCTCCCGAAAATATCCCGAAATTCAGCCGTAACTGGAGGCCACGCCCCCTCCAGCATAAACATGCACAGTTGAAGCTTGAAAAGGAGAATTGCAGGCAGATCTGACGGCATTTAAAGTCATTTTTAAATACTACTGCTAATCTTCCTCCTTTTCGACCGGACGGCCGCGGAGAATTAAAGTAGGAACCCTCCGGAGGCAGAAATTCATTAAGAGGGGCGGGCTCACCATCTCTCAGCCATGTTTCCGTCACAGAGAGGAAGTCAAGTCTGCGGGAAGTGAAGAAATCCTTCAGGATAAACGTTTTGTTTGTCAAAGATCTTGCGTTCACAAAAGACTGAACTTGGCGGGGGCCAGCACGTCCAAGGGCGCAGCTAATCCTGGTGGGGTCCGACACACAGCCCGCAGGTGGCGGGGGAGAGGAGCCACGAGGCGGGAAAGAAAGGCAGGAATCCGGCCTCGTTAAAAAGCTGACTGGGACGTCGAAAAACCAATGTCGAAGTTGATCATACCAGTGGGAAAGGGGCAAAGATCCAACAGTATTTGGCGGTCATACACAAGCAGTGAGCTGACAGAGACAAAAATAGACGCAAACAACACAAAAACGAACAGAGCTGACAGCGAGAGACGGCAGGCCAAAGCACATACTGGCGCCATCTTTTGGAAACTCGGAAGTGATGTTACTCAAATAGGGAAAGGTAAGTGTTTTTTTGTTTTTTTTAGTAACCAGCAAGCACAGTACGGTTAGTAGAACTGTGTTTTTATTACTGTGTATTTGATAGGTGCCGTCTGAAATTCAACTATTTCTTTTATTGATATATATATAATAAAATAAATATATATAGCTAGAATTCACTGAAAGTCAAGTATTTCATTCATATATATATGAAATACTCGAGTTGGTGAATTGGCTGTAAATATACGCCCCCAAACCACGCCTCCACCCCACCCTCGACCACGCCCCCCACCTCCCGAAAATGGAGGTCTCAAGGTTGGCGAGTATGGCTCCAGCACCCCCGCGACCCGAACGGGACAAGCAGTAGAAAATGGATTGAGGGATGTGTTGATATTTCCTTTCCTTTCTGCAATGATAGCGGAAGGTTACATTTTGAGTACAAATATTTACGTTTAATATATTTTACTTTATTTTTGAGGAATATCAGTAATTATCGCTATCGACTGATATAACCACTTTCATCTTGATACAGTTTTAAGTCGTGTCGCCCAGGCCTACGTCATCAAGCATCCAATTGTCTGACCGTAGGGCAGGGGTGTCAAACTCAAATACAGAGTGGGCCAAAATTTAAAACTAAACAAAGCGGCGGGCCAAGGTTGAACAAATCAACCTTTTAATAGGGACCCAAAAAAGTTTTGCATTGAATATTGAACAAGCAAGGCTTATATAACTTTATAGTGACATGCAAAATCGAGTTTCAAATAATAATAATAATTTTAAAAAATTCAATGGCGTATCATATAAAATTTACACAAAAATTGAATGCCATCCATCCATCCATCCATCTTCTTCCGCTTATCCGGGGTCGGGTCGCGGGGGCAACAGCCTAAGCAGGGAAACCCAGACTTCCCTTTCCCCAGCCACTTTGTCTAGCTCTTCCCGGGGAATCCCGAGGCGTTCCCAGGCCAGCCGGGAGACATAGTCTTCCCAAAGTGTCCTGGGTCTTCCCCCTGGTCTCCTACCGGTTGGACGTGCCCTAAACACCTCCCTAGGGAGGCGTTCGGGTGGCATCCTGACCAGATGCCTGAACCACCTCATCTCAAGATTGAATGCCTATTTTCTATTTGCAGCCTTCTCAGGTAAATATCTAAATAAACTTTTTTCACAGGCTAAAAATACATTTGAAAATAACATAACAATAATGAATGAATCAAGCATTCAAGCCTTGAAGTAGCAAGAGAAAGTTCAAAAATAAAATGTTAATTATTGCTCAGTTTGCTTAGCTGATTTGCTTTAACACTAAATATGGAAAAAGCAACACTTATATGACTTAAGAGTGCAAAATCTTAATAGTGGTGGTAGCGTCCCGGAAGAGTTAATGCTGCAAGTGGTTCTGGGTATTTTGTTTATGTTGTGTTACGGTGCGGATGTTCTCCCGAAAGGTGTTTGTCATTCTTGTGTGGTGTGGGTCCACAGTGTGGCGCATATTTGGAACAGTGTTAAAGTTGGTTATACGGCCACCCTCAGTGTGACCTGTATGGTTGTTGACCAAGTATGCCTTTCATTCACTCATGTGTGTGTTTAAAAGCTGCATCTATTATGTGATTAGGCCGGCATGCTGTTTGTATGGAGTAAAAGCGGACGTGACGACAGGTTGTAGAGAACGCTTTAAGGCACGCCCCCAATATTGTTGTCTGGGTAGAAATCGGTTGAAATTCGGGAGAATGGTTTCCACGGGAGATACTCGAGAGGGGCACTGAACTTCGGGAGTCTCCCGGGAAAATCGGGAGGGTTGGCAAGTATGAGTATTAGCGGTGAATGCGGCTGTATAATACCGGCGGGCCGGTACTAAATTGGCCCGCGGGCCAGAGTTTGACACCCATGCCGTAGGGTATAGTGTTGCTGTTCTGTATAAAAGCCACAGGCAGCTAATTGCTGTAACAGCTCTGATGCACCGTTTTTGTTGTTGTTGCAGGATTTATTGTGTAAAAGAGACTTCTGTCTTAGCAAAGCAGCCAAATGAATGGATTCCAAGTACAAAAACATGAGCGGTTTAAAAAACATTTGTGGCATTGTTAAGCTCTTTGTGAAAGGCAATACAATGTGTGTGTGTAAGTTGTGTGTGTGTGTTGTGCTTTAATCTCCTGAAAGCCATTCTCTAATAAAGATGGGGGAAAAAAAACACTGATTCCACTTCCCAGGTTGCGGCTGGCATGGCGTACATCGAGAGGATGAACTACATTCACCGGGACCTGCGCTCTGCCAACATCCTGGTCGGCGACAGTCTGGTGTGTAAGATTGCTGACTTTGGTCTGGCCAGGCTCATCGAGGACAACGAGTACACAGCCAGACAAGGTACGTTACACTTACTGCCCCAAACATATGATAATATATTCATTTATGGGGGAAAATGAAAGTGGTCTAAAAAAAGGACGAGCTAAACATCATCTGCCTTTTCCATTTTGTCCAGACGTACTTCGAACCCACATATTTTGCACAAAAAGTCGAGAAAATGAGCTAGTAATTTGCCGTGGTCTGGAAAACAGACGCACACGTGGTCACGACATGGCAGCGCTACAAAAGGATGCCGGTCTGTTGCTATAGTTACACGCTGTCCATCAAAAAAAACATGTCTCCTGTTTTGTGTGTCACTCTTTTCTCCAATCAGATGACAGGAAAAAAGTCACTTCTGGAAAAGGCTCAAAACAATGGTGAAGTGGTGTAATGATTTATAAAGCTTGAAAGTGGAATCTTCCAACAATTACTGTATTCGTACCGGCCGAAAATGCATAATAAAGAAGGAAACAAACATATATACGTCGCACTGGAGTATAAGTCGCATTTTTGGGGGAAATTTATTTGATAAAATCCAACACCAAGAATAGACATTTGAAAGGCAATTAAAAATAAATAAAGAATAGTGAACAACAGGCTGAATAAGTGTACGTTATATGAGGCATAAATAACCAACTGTGGGGCGGTATAGCTCGGTTGGTAGAGTGACCGTGTCAGCAACTTGAGGGTTGCAGGTTCGATTCCCGCTTCCGCCATCCTAGTCACTGCCGTTGTGTCCTTGGGCAAGACACTTTACCCACCTGCTCCCAGTGCCACCCACACTGCTTTAAAAATGTAACTTAGATATTGGGTTTCACTATGTAAAGCGCTTTGAGTCGCTAGAGAAAAGCGCTATATAAATATAATTCACTTCACTTCACAACTGAGAAGGTTCCTGGTATGTTAACGTAACATATTATGGTAAGAGTCATTCAAATAACTATAACATATAGAACATGCTATACTTTTACCAAACAATCTGTCACTCCTCATCGATAAATCCCATGAAATCTTCCTCGATGTCGCTTCTAAACAACTCTGCCAACTCCAAAGGTATGCGCCGCTTCCTTTTGTCGTTTTCTGCTGCATATTTCACTACATCCAGCTTGTCATCTGCAGTACATGATTTCCTTTTCGGTGCCATTTTCTTAGTTTCTATAAGTTACTGCCAACAATGAAATGATCCATTTTAATAGCTATGGCAGTAGCATATAGCAGTTAGCATTCCATGACCCACAATGCACTTCTGCCATGACCCTCCCGCCGCCGAGTGTTTCCAGAAGGGTCAGCCTGAAATGCGGGTGTCGGGGAAAGACGCGGAAAGAAAATTTTTACAACAAAGTTCTAAAGCTTAGTGATGTATCAGATCGTAGGTGGTTTTTTTTTTTTTTACTCTTCGCTTTCATATTTCGCTGTTTGTTGTATTTTTGTTACGTTTCGCTTGATTGTAAAATATGTCGATCAAGATGAGGTGTTACGTTCATATGTTGTCAATATTCAGTGTTTTATCGTGCATACTTAATATTGTAAATCCCACATTCTTTATCTTCATGTACATTCTGGGTGTCTCATTCAGTAAAACAATTTAAAATTCCATTCTGTTTTTTCAGGCGGTTTGTCATCAGTTTTTAGCATTCAATCAATTGTCCTGAGGTGTTTTTGTATCAGTGTTCCTAAAAATAGATGAACCGGCCCCCAGACACATTTTTTTCTCAAATTTTGGCCACCGAGTCAAAATAATTGCCCAGGCCTAATATATAACAAAAACATTGGCTATCCTTTGCTACCATTAGTGGTTTAACAGAACATATGTTTTGAAACTGTCTATATTTTTCACAATTACCGTATTTTTCGGAGTATAAGTCGCACCTGCCGAAAATGCATAATAAAGAAGGAAAATAACATATATAAGTCGCACTGAAGTATAAGTCGCATTTTTGGGGGAAATTTGATAAAATCCAACACCAAGAATAGACATTTGAAAGGCAATTTAAAATAAATAAAGAATAGTGAACAACAGGCTGAATAAGTGTACGTTATATGAGGCATAAATAACCAACTGAGAAGGTGCCTGGTATGTTAACGTAACATATTATGGTAAGAGTCATTCAAATAACTATAACATATAGAACATGCTATACGTTTACCAAACAATCTGTCACTCCTAATCGATAAATCCCATGAAATCTTATACATCTAGTCTCTTATGTGACTGAGCTAAATAATATTATTTGATATTTGTGTTAATAATTTCACACATAAGTCGCTCCTGAGTATAATCAATCAATCAATGTTTATTTATATAGCCCTAAATCACAAGTGCCTCAAAGGGCTGCACAAACCACAAGGACATCCTCGGTAGGGCCCACATAAGGGCAAGGAAAAACTCACCCCAGTGGGATGTCGACCATGATGACTATGAAAAACCTTGGAGAGGACCAAATATGAGCCAAAACCTCCTTCCATCAATAAGTGCTTTGAATGGTTGACCAAATACTTATTTTCCACCATAAATTACAAGTAAGTTCTTTAAAATTCCTACAATGTGAATTCCTGGATTTTTTTTTTCACATTCTGTCTCTCACAGTTGAAGTGTACCTATGATGAAAATTACAGACCTCTGTCATCATTTTAAGTGGGAGAACTTGCACAATCGGTGGCTGACTAAATACTTTTTTGCCCCACTGTATATGTAGAAATCTTTATTTATAATTGAATTACTTGTTTTATTTTTGAACAAGTTTTTAGTTATTTTTATATATATTTTTTCCGAATAGTTCAAGAAAGACCACTACAAATGAGCAATATTTTGCACTGTTATACAATTTAATAAATCAGAGACTGATGATATAGTGCTGTATTTTACTTCTTGATCTCTTTTTTTCAACCAAAAATGCTTTGCTCTGATTAAGGGGTACTTGAATTAAAAAAATGTTCACAGGGGGTACATCACTGAAAAAAGGTTGAGAACCACTGCTCTAGACATCTGTGTGAATGTTGCAAACAGTTCCTTTTTGCGGTTTTGGTAAACAAATGCTCCCGCTATGATTACAACATTTACTGCTCCGATCAGGTGTAAAATAGTTTTTTTTTTTTTGTCAGGTGCAAAGTTTCCCATCAAGTGGACCGCGCCCGAGGCGGCGCTCTACGGGAAATTCACCATCAAGTCTGACGTGTGGTCCTTCGGCATCCTGCTGACGGAGCTGGTGACCAAGGGCCGGGTGCCCTATCCAGGTGAGTGTTTTTTTTTTTTTTTTAAAACGGTTTTATTATTCACGCGTGTACACGCCAGGCGCTACTCGGCGAGCTAAAAAAAGAGCGCCGTGTTGCATAATGTAGGTCTGGTCCTGCATAATCCAAAGACATGCTCCCAGCTGACCGTGTGAGCTTTTAAACGCTCCCATGCGTAACACGGGAAGTCAGAAATAAATACAATACTGCTGAAAATAAGTTAGGGTCGGGGTTGCGTATATTCCACCCAAAAAGCAATACGTTAAACAACCGAAATAACAACCACCATCTTGGCGGTATAGCGGCCGTGCCAGACATTCAGGGTTCCAGGTTCGATCCCCGCTTCTGTCGTTGTGCCCTTGGGGAAGACACTTTACCCACCTGCTCCCAGTGGCAACCACACTGGTTTGAAAAATGTAACTTTAATATTGGGTTTCACTATGTAAAGCGCTTTGAGTCACGAGAGAAAAGCGCTATATAAATATAATTCACTTCACAAGTCACGTATCCACTCTGGTGTTGTCAGCACCATTGTGTGTGTCTTTAAGACACGGTTCACTTTCCTTGGCAACTAAGCATCGTTACCTTTGCAGTCTCCTAAGGAGCAAAGTAGTACTACAACACAAAAGGTGTCAAAGTGGTTTTCACTGAGGGCCACATCACAGTTATGTTTGGCCCCAGAGGGCCGCTATTAACAGTGAACACTATTATTACACTATTTTTTCATGCATTTTAGTAGTAAGTTTTTTTTATAGCTCGGTTGGTAGAGTGGACGTGCCAGCAACTTGAGAGTTCCAGGTTCGATCCCCGCTTCTGCCAACCTACTCACCGTCGTTGTGCCCTTGGGCAAGACACTTTACCCACTTGCTCCCAGTGGCACCCACACTGGTTTAAATGTAACTTAGATATGGGGTTTCACTATGTAAAAGTACTTTGAGTCAATAGAGAAAAGCGCTATATAAATATAATTCACTTCACTAATCACGTATCCACTCTGGTGTTGTCAGCGCCATTGTGTGTGTCTTTAAGACACGGTTCACTTTCCTTGGCAACTAACCATCGTTACCTTTGCAATCTCCCAAGGAGCAAAGTAGTACTACAACACAAAAGGTGTCAAAGTGGTTTTCACTGAGGGCCACATCACAGTTATGTTTGGCCCCAGAGGGCCGCTATTAACAGTGAACACTATTATTACACAGTTTTTTTCATGCATTTTAGTAGTTGGTTTTTTATAGCTCGCTTGGTAGAGTGGACGTGCCAGCAACTTGAGGGTTCCAGGTTCGATCCCCGCTTGTGCCATCCTACTCGCCGTCGTTGTGCCCTTGGGCAAGACACTTACCGCAAATCAACAAATATATAAAATGTGAATTGTGAATTATATTTGAATAGCGCTTTTTCTCAAAGTGACTCAAAGCGCTTTACATAGTGAAACCCAATATCTAATTTTTACATTTAAACCAGTGTGGGTGGCACTGGGGGCAAGTGGGTAAAGTGTCTTGCCCAAGGACACAACGGCAGTGACTAGGATGGCAGAAGCGGGGATCGAACCTACAACCCTCAAGTTGCTGGCAAGGCCGCTCTACTAACCGAGCTATACCGTCCCCATAAATAAACCACATGATGTTAGTACACCAGTCGAGGAAAATGAGCAAAATACATAAATAACATCCTGTAATTTGATTTTGATATTATTTTTGTATTTTAATAGATTGAAAATCAACACCAATGAGTTGACTTCCGTCGTACATTTTTTTTCCTTTTACGGAAGGTTTTTGTAGAGAATAAATGATGAAAAAAACACTTAATTGAACGGTTTAAAAGAGGAGAAAACACGAAAAAAAATTTAAATTAAGTTTTGAAACATAGATTATCTTTCATTTCGACTCTTTAAAATTCAAAATTAAACCGAAAAAAATTAAGAGAAAAACTAGCTAATTCGAATCTTTTTGGGAAAAAAAATTAATAAATCATGTGACATCATTAGTCATTTTTCATGATTAATATTAATTTTAGAATTTTGATGACATGTTTTAAATAGGTTAAAATCCAATCTGCACTTTGTTAGAATATATAACAAACTGGACCAATCTATATTTCTAACAAAGACAAATCATTGTTTCTTCTAGATTTTCCAGAACAAAATTTTTAAGAGAAATTCAAAAGACTTTGAAATAAGATTTAAATTTGATTCTACAGATTTTCTAGATTTGACAGAATAATTTTTTTTAATTTTAATCATAATATGTTTGAAGAAATATTTCACAAATATTCTTCGTCGAAAAAACAGAAACTAAAATGAAGAATTAAATTAAAATGTGTTTATTATTCTTTACAATAGAAAAAATAAATTTACTTGAACACTGATTTAAATTGTCAGGAAAGAAGAGGAAGGAATTTAAAAGGTAAAAAGGTATATGTGTTTAAAAATACAAAATTCATTTCTAGGGTTGTGTTTTTTCTCTAAAATTGTCTTTCTGAAAGTTATAAGAAGCAAAGTAAAAAAAATAAATTAATTTATTTAAACAATTGAAGACCAAGTCTTTAAAATATTTTCTTGGATTTTCAAATTCGATTTGAGTTTTGTCTCTCTTAGAATTAAAAATGTTGAGCAAAGCAAGACCAGCTTGCTAGTAAATAAATACAATTAAAAAAATAGAGGCAGCTCACTGGTAAGTGCTGCTATTTGAGCTATTTTTAGAACAGGCCAGCGGGCGACTCATCTGGTCCTTACGGGCTACCTGGTGCCCGGTGGCACCTCGTTGGTGACCCCTGCTCTAGATCAACATTAGATATATCTGTCAATATAACATTTAAAAAAAATTAAGTTGTATGCTCTTTTTGTGAAAGAAAACATTTTTTTTTTTATAGAAAAAACACAAAAGATGCAATATTTTTACCCAATAACATTTTTAGGTGGAATAATTTAGATTATATAATAAGTGTAGCTTTAAAAATGTCAATAAGTCATAACAACATTGATTTTAATTCATTATTATTTTTTGAGCAATGGCACTTAAAAAAAAAAAATCACACTAAAATGATTGGGGATCCAAAAGGGTCCTACTCATTAAAGTGTTAAAAAATAAATCATAATTATTTTGTTTACTTTCAACACAATAATCTCGAGATCAACTTCGGATCCATCCGTCAATTATAAGTTTTATTGTCGTTTATGTTTTTTGTTTGTTCGTTTTAAAACAAAAACGTGTGGCAAACACAAAATATGCAACATTTTAAACAAAAAAATATCTCAAAGTGGAATATTTAATGTGACGTAATTGGAGCCTTGAATGTGTGAATTGTGAATTATATTTATATAGCGCTTTTCTCTAGTGACTCAAAGCGCTTTACATAGTGAAACCCAATATCTAAGTTACATTTAAACCAGTGTGGGTGGCACTGGGAGCAGGTGGGTAAAGTGTCTTGCCCAAGGACACAACGGCAGTGACTAGGATGACGGAAGCGGGAATCGAACCTGCAACCCTCAAGTTGCTGGCAAGGCCGCTCTACCAACCGAGCTATACCGCCCCAATAGGTCAATAATTCATAATGACATTGATTTTGATTCATTATTATTTTTTTAAGAAAGAATCAGCCTGCATGGAAGCTATTGTGTTATTAGAGGCAAAATTGCATCATTTTCTTGTTAAATTTCACCTCTTTGCTCTTTTTTTTACCACTTTTTATGTTTTGTATTTTTTGAATCGCATTTTTAAAATGTGCCGTTGGGCCGTTAAAAAATTCCCTGCGGGCCGCACTTTGGACATCCCTGTCCTACACCCGTCACCTGATTTTGATGTAAATACCCTCAAATTAAATCTCAAAATCTGCATTTAAAGCACATATTTATTGTTTCATTTCAAATCCATTGTGGCGTTGCACAGAGCTGGAATACTGAAA
Source organism: Nerophis ophidion (assembly GCF_033978795.1). Classification (NCBI taxonomy): domain Eukaryota; kingdom Metazoa; phylum Chordata; class Actinopteri; order Syngnathiformes; family Syngnathidae; genus Nerophis; species Nerophis ophidion. Next base: position 77,384,555 of record NC_084613.1, read on the forward strand.
ATTGTGTTAATGTGCAAATATTATGGACTTAACTGTAAATGATAACACTGTACCTTTTTAAATGAGTGTCACATGATATCGATCCACTTGCCAGTTTCCGTTCGGAATTTTGTTTTTGCGTTTTGGACACGATTTTTTTTTTTTTTGACGAGTGTCGCCGTTTGACCTCCAATTCTTGCGTGTGGCCCACTCGTCCAGGCATGAACAACCGCGAGGTGCTGGAGCAGGTGGAGCGCGGCTACCGCATGCCGTGCCCGCAGGACTGCCCCACGTCCCTGCACGAGCTCATGGTGCAGTGCTGGAAGAAGGACCCGGAGGAGAGGCCCACCTTCGAGTATCTGCAGGCCTTTTTGGAGGACTACTTCACTGCCACTGAGCCTCAGTACCAACCAGGGGATAATCTCTGAGTCATGTCTGCCACTGGCCACTAGAGGGTGCCAGACAGCCGCTATTATGTCTTTTTTTTTCTCTTGATGCTCATCTGCTGACCTCTTGACTTCCAAGCCTCATTACAAACACACACACACACACACACACCCAGGCAAGCTGACTATCAAATCAGGATGCTCTGGAGAAAGGAGAAGTGTCGTTCACTGACAAGGATGCAAAAGATGAGCTGTGTAACTTGTAATTAGTGTAAATACAAATTGCTTGTTTACTTACTTCTGTTGGTTCTATTTGACTTTATTATACTTTTGATATTTTGGGGAAACATTCAGCTTTCCTTTACTTTTAATCCAAGTTAATCTGAGGTTTGCTCATTGCTAGACATGCTGGACTGACCATATTCAAATGATAATATTAATAATGATATTACTGTAGGTTTTCTGTACAACAAAATGCATGTATCGCCATTTTTGTGATTTACAAAATGTGTTATCACGGTCCCCTAAAAAATATAAAATTTGCTAAATTGTTTTTGTTTTTTAATACTCACAAACATTTTTTTTTAAATGTCTTCTTATTTTGGTATTGCAGAAAACAACCAAATCACTCACTAAGTTTGTCATTAAAAAAAAAAAATGAAGTCACAAATGTATTTTAAATTCTAATCCTAAAAAGTGGGAAAAAAATACTTTTGATCCCCTTTTCTACCCCTTCTCCCCTCAAAAAAACAAGAAAATTTTTTTTTCCCAAATGACCAACATCACAAAGTTTTGTGATGCAGAAAAACAACCAAATTATTGATTAGGTTTGTCATTAAAAAAAACTATTTTGAAGTCACAAAATATTGTTTTTATTTTTTTGCATTTGAATCCTTAAAAAAGTGAAGAAAAAGTTGTTTTTCTGGATTACAAAAAAATACATTTTTTTTTTATTCAAACCTCTAAAATAAAAATTATTTTCAGATGACAAAAATCACAAAATTTAGTGATACTGTCCATTTATTTTCCCATTATAATTTTGACTAGAAAAAAAATTCAGAATGAATAAAAATCACATAATTTAGAGGTACAGGCAATTTTTTATCATTTTTTGCTAAAATTCTGATCTAAACAAAAGAAATTTGGAGTTGGAAGATTTTGAAAACAAAAAAAAATATCCTTTTTTTTTGTTTTGATTTCTAAAATATTTTTAATTTCCTTTATTGGAAGCAAAACCATTATTGAACTTTGAAAAAAATAAATCACATTGAAAAAAATGATACATGCTTTTTGCTGTGCAGTGACAATATTATATGAATAGTATTATAAATGATTAGTATTAATATTAAAACAATTGTGTGGCTGTGCGATTCATTGAGCTTTTTTGTTTGTTTCTTTACACTAATTTAATCGAGTATAACGCTACTGCTCCTCAAGGAAACTTGTATGTACTCTAACACCTGTTCTTGCCTTTTCCTCTTTAGTAAGTACTCTTCTATTGTAAGGGAATGCCTTCTACTTGCTTTCTAACTGATTGCCTAATGAACTCTTCCACCGGATGCACTATGCATTCGTTGCATTTCAGCTGCAGCCATGAATTTGGAGAAGAGCATCAAATGTCTTTCACTTGCGAACAGAAAAAATGCTGAGTCATGATAATAGGATATGTTGCAGGTCTGGATGTTCCATGCCAACCCTTTTTGTGCGTGCTTACTTTGCTAAGTGTTTTTTTTGTTTGTTTTGTCTCTGTATTATTATTATTATTATTATTATTATTTATTGTCTCTGTCCATTACTTGTACATGGTTTAAAATAAACAGCCTTGCCATCTTAAAAAGTCTTCTTTTTGACATTGAACCCTATTCTCAGTAGTACCTTTGTATCTGTGTTTATTTACCAAAATAAAGACATCTAGTCTTTTATTGTCCAATGAAATACAAGTTATATTTCCCCAAAAAAGCTGCCATACCAATCAGCTTGTTTTAAGGTTTATTATTATTTCTAATGTATTTATTTTGGTAACTGTCCCTATAAAGGTCAAACTTGAGTTTCATCAAAACTGGAGGTGTTTTTGTCTTTTTGAAGATGTTAAAAAAAATAATACAACGATGTAATATCCTCTCAGGTAGAATTACATATAATTGTAAATAATTGATGTATGCAGTTGCATAAATACAATAGGAAAAACTTTAATTTCTTAATACTGAATGAATATTACTAGAACTCACTACTGTTTGCTGCAAAGGACATTTCATTAAACAAATATTGGTATTTTAATTGTTTTTACCCAAAAACAACTATTTAATGATGTATATTTTTATGAGTCAGATGAGCTATGATTTTTATTTATTTTGTCTGCACCTCCACTGTGTGTCTTACAGTCTGCTTTATTTTTTATTTATTACACTTGCAAAATGACCTTTTATAGCAGGAAGTAAATGAATCATTGGTAAATGTTACTTATAATATGCTTTAATGTGAGTGGAAAGTCCAAACCAGTGGCCCCGGCACATTAGTGTGTTGTGGGAGATTATGTGATTTCACCTAACTGGGTTAAAAATATTTTTGCAAACCTTAAGTTATAATCAACAAATGTACAGTTTTTGAGTGTCTGTACTGTCTAGAGCAGGGGGCACCAACCTTTTTAAAACCAAGAGCCACTTCTTGGGTACGGATTAATGCGAAGGGCTACCAGTTTGATACACACTTAAATATATTGCCAGAAATAGCCAATTTGCTCAATTTACCTTTAACATATATATATATATATATATATATAAATGGGTATTTCTGTCCGTCTCATTCCGTCATACATTTTTTTTCCTTTTATGGAATGTTTTTTGTAGATAATAAATGATGAAAATAACACTTAATTGAACGGATTAAAAGAGGAGAAAACAGGAAAAAAAATTCTAATTAAATTTTGAAACATAGTTTATCTTCAATTTCGACTCTTTAAAATTCAACCGAAAAAAAGAAGAGGAAAAACTAGCTAATTCGAATCTTTTTGAAAAAATTAAAAAAAAAAAAAATTATGGATCATCAGTAATTTTTCCTGATTAAGGTTAATTTTAGAATTTTGATGACATGTTTTAAATAGGTTAAAATCCAATCTGCATTTTGTTAGAATATATAACAAATTGGACCAAGCTATATTTCTGACAAAGACAATTCATTATTTCTTCTAGATTTCCCAGAACAAAAATTTTAAAACAAATTCAAAAGACTTTGAAATAAGATTTAAGAGCGAACTGTGGTGCTGAATTTCCCCCAGGGATCAATGAAGTACTTTCTATTCTATTCTATCCTAAATTTGATTCTAAAGATTTTGTAGATTGGCCAGAATAATTTTTTGAATTTTAATCATAAGTTTGAAGAAATATTTCACAAATATTCTTCGTCGAAAAAAACAGAAGCTAAAAAGAAGAATTAAATTAAAATGTGTTTTTTATTCTTTACAATAAAAAATAAAAACAATGACTTGAACATTGATTTAAATTGTCAGGAAAAAAAGAGGAAGGAATTTAAAAGGTAAAAAGGTATATGTGTTTAAAAATCCTAAAATCATTTTTAAGGTTGTATTTTTTGTCTAAAATTGTCTTTCTGAAAGTAAAAAAATGTATTTATTTGAAAAAGTGAAGACCAAGTCTTTAAAATATTTTCTTGGATTTTCAAATTCTATTTGAGTTTTGTCTCTCTTAGAATTAAAAATGTCGAGCAAAGCGAGACCAGCTTGCTAGTAAATAAATAAAATTTAAAAAATAGAGGCAGCTCACTGGTAAGTGCTGCTATTTTTAGATCAGGCCAGCGGGCGACTCATCTGGTCCTTACGGGCTACCTGGTGCCCGCGGGCACTGCGTTGGTGACCCCTGCTCTAGCGTAACCGTGTAATATTCTTCCATATCAGTAAGTGGCAACAAGTTGCTTTTTAGATGTCTGTAATGACGACGACGGTTTGTCGTGATCAAAATATGCAGACGACAGCGGGAGGCAGGGTGCAGGTAAAAAGGTATCTTATGCTTAAACCAAAAATAAACAAAAGGCGAGTGCCGCTAAGAAAAGGCTTCAGGGCTATGCAAAATGAAACTAAAATTGGACTGGCTGCAAAGTAAACAAAACAGAATATTGGACGACAGCAAAGACTTACGGCGTGTGGAGCAGAGATGGCGTCCACAAAGCACATCCGAACATGACATCACAATCAACAATGTGCCCACAAAGAAGGATAGCATCAGCACAACTTAAAGGCCTGCTGAAACCCACTACTACCAACCACGTAGTCTGATAGTTTGTATATCAATGATGAAATATTAACATTGCAACACATGCCAATACGGCCTTTTTAGTTTACTAAATTGCAATTTTGAATTTCGCGCGGAAGTATCATTCTAAAACGTCGCAGTATGATGACGCGTGACGGCACGCATTGTAGAGGACATCTTGTTCCAGCACCGTTCCCAGCTGTAAGTCGTCTGTTTTTATCGCATAATTCCACAGTATTCTGGACATCTGTGTTGCTGAATCTTTTGCTATTTGTTCAATTAATAATGGAGACGTCAAAGAAGAAAGCTGTAGGTGGGAAGCGGTGTATTGCGGCCGCCTTTAGCAACACAAACACAGCCGGTGTTTCATGGTTTACATTCCCGAAAGATGACGGTGAAGCTTTACTATAGAACAGAGTGGTCAAGCGAACACGGTTGGATTGAACCACACACACAAAGTACAGTGTATTATGCAGTGATCATTTCGAAAGATCGTGTTTCGAAGAGGGTCCCTTGCGAAGGGCAGAGATGGGCATCGCCACCATCCGCCGACTGGTGCTGAAGAAAGGTGCATGGCCGACCTTCATGTTGTACAGGTATGACCATATAATCTCACTAAAACACTAGTAACACAATAAGCAGATAAGGGATTTTCCAGAGTTATCCTAGTAAATTGGTCTAATAACATCTTAATCGGTACACAAGAGATTGGGGAGACTCAAATGGGACATAATGACATTGGGAAAAAAAAATGTATGAAACATTTAGGTATTTAATTCCAATTTTAACTGACTGAATGAAATATTTACATGATTATTTAAAATGTATTTATTTCATTCTGTCCCATTTCACCCACCATACGGGATAACTATTTATAAAAATCTATGATATAGATTTTTTTTAAACGATGTATATTTTAATAGAATATATGAAAAAACATAATGCTAAACTAACATAAAAAATATATAACAAAATAATATATCTAAGCTATTATTATTAATATTAGAACAAATCATTTTACTATAGTTAAACTTCTATGAATGTTCTCATCCAGGTCAGGGCATTTAATCGATCACTACTGGACTGTTTGGAATGTTTTAGATAAGGGGTGTCAAACATACGGCCCACAGGCCAGATCAGGCCCCCGAACGGGTTTTATCCGGCCCACCGGATGAGTTTGCTAAGTATAAAAATGAGCCAGAATTTGTGAATGAAATAAACAGTTCTAAATGTGTCCACTAGATGTCACAATAGCAATTATTTGTATCTTTGTAGATTATGCTACAAAATAAAGCACAATATGTTAGTGCACCAGTGGAGGAAAATGAGCAAACTACATAAATAACATCCTGTAATTTCATTTTGATATTATTTTTTTATCTTGATGGATTGAAAATGAACACCAATGAGTTGACTGATGAACATTATCATGTAATTTATTCAGAAAGTATAAAAAACGACAAATAAAGACAGAATACTATTAACTGCAACATGTACGTGGAAAAAAAACATAATTTGTACATTTTCAGATTGTGCTTGTTGTATTCTTAACAAAGAAAACAAACTGTAGTCGTCTTTATTTTTAGGTTATTGTGCTGTGATTTTACCACTCCGGCCCACTTATGAGTAGATTTTTCTCCATGTGGCCCCAGATCTAAAATGAGTTTGACACCCCTGTCTTAGATAGTTGTTGATAATTAAATATAAATTAAGTATGGTAAATATCTAATATATTTTTTATATAAAATATTTGATATATATATAATTATTTAAGATAATTTTTTTTTAAATATACATTTGTCACTGTAGTCACGGTGCAGCCTCAAAAAAAAAAAAAGTTTTTTTTAACAGGTCTTAACTTTTTCACTGATGGCTGCAAATTAAAAAAATCAAACTATGCATTTTGATATTTTTCCTTTCCAACTAATACAACATATTGATATTGTTCTAAAGAAAAAATCAGCCTGTATTATTTTTTTGTTATTGCCGTCCATATTTCACCTTTTTCTCACCACATTTCACCTGTTGGCTGGTTGTTTTTTTAGTACTGTAGTGATTTTAGAATGTGATGGGTCGCTTAAAAAAAAAAAAGATATGCGAGCTGCAAATGTCCCCTGGGCCAAACGATGAAACCCCTGCTGTAATATTAGAATTACAACTAAAAACAAAGAAATACCTATAAAAAATATGGTTTATAGATTTGATTTGCCACACATAGTAATGTACTTGTGTGAGATTCAGGACCAAAGTGAAGTATTGTCTTAAAAATGCCCACAGGGTGAAAGTAAAAGGACTTCTGCAGGTCAAGGTGATGATGTGATAATAGTGTGGTGCTGTAAACAGACTTGATGAAAAAACTCTGTGCATGTTTCATATGCTGTTGCTGTCAGAAGCACATTTCCCCTCCAAGCGAGGCCTTTCTGGAAGTTCTGGCTCAACAACACCTTGAGATTGTTTGCAGGGCCGTGATTGGACGTAGAGTAATAAGTAAGTAATATTGAGTATGTAGATATATATATATATATATATATATATATATATATATATATATATATATATATATACACATATGTATATATAGATATTTATACAGACATATATATATACATATATATATATAGATATAGATATTTATACAGACATATATATATATACATACATACATATGTCTGTATAAATATCTATATATATATGTATATATATGTGTGTGTGTGTATGTGTATATTATATATATGTACACACACATACATACATACATACATACATACATATATATATATATATATATATATATATACATATATACATACATATTACATATATATATATATATATAGATATTTATACAGACATATATATATATAAATATACATACATATAAATGTCTGTATAAATATCTATATATATGTGTGTGTGTGTATATTATATATATGTACACACACACACACATACATACATACATATATACATACATATACATACATACATACATACATATATATATATATATATACATATATATATATATATATATATATATATACACATATACATACATATTATATATATATATATATATATATATATATATATACACATCCATTTTCTACCGCTTATTCCCTTTGGGGTCGCGGGGGCGCTGGTGCCTATCTCAGCTACAATCGGGCGAAAGGCGGTGTACACCCTGGACAAGTCGCCACCTCATCGCAGGGCCAACACAGATAGACAGACAACATTCATGCTGATCCTTACGCTGCACTATAATTACATACCTACCCTATAAAACGAATGATATACCACCCGATGAAAGCCTCACCCCAAATTTAAAAAAAAATTAGGTTTGACCACTAGGGGCACTAATTTCTCTCTCTGATAGATGATCCTTACACCGAACACCCCCTCCTCCTCCTTCTGAGCTCCAAAAAAGGCCACACACCTAAGAATAACCCGTCAAAGGGTAAAGTTACCTCGACATGTTGCTGCGTGCCTTTTATCCCGACCCTCTCTCTGACCACAGTGGGCACCAAACGGCACCCTCGCCTCTGCAATGCCGCCGCACTGGCACCTCCACATCCACCCGTAAACCTTGCTTCTTTAATTGACCTTTTTCTCTCTTTTTTTGGACCAAGAAGAAGCGGTCAGCTATGGAATAATTACCAAACGAGGACCGGTGGAAAACTAACTGAATTTCCTATCGCTTTTTGGGTGAAATCAAAAGGATTCTGACTAAAATAACGGGGCGCTTGAACATGGCTGACGGTAGGATGAACTTTTTGTTTAGGGTGCTTCCACAAAATGAGTGTTAAAAACCAATACAACTGTGAAATAATGCAATACATGGCTTATTATTTGATCCTAGTTATTCAAATTTTTATACTAGTGATTTAGGGCTATATAAGTAAACATTGATTGATTGATTGATTGATACAAAAAACTCCAAAGGAGGATGCTATTTGTAATGATAAAAGAAATAAAATGTGCAAAAATAAATTTGTGCTGCATGTGCTTGTATGGAATTCATCATATTTAGGGGTAAATAGATGTTTTATAACACTAAATAACATTGTTTTGATACGGCATGTCCTCCCGGGCCAATGTGTTGAAAGTACCCTGCTATAAATACATGCTATCATGTGTCAAGGCGGTCCTGAGCATTAGCAAAAGGCTTTGCGTCCACATGTGACTTAGGGCTGCTTTATTAACACGTGTTCTTCTATTTGATGACTCATTTTGAGGGATTGGCTTAAAGAAAAAGATGAAATGCAGGTGAATGGTGGGAGTATTGACCCTTCGGGCCTCAAAGCGGCTCTCACAAAATTGTTGCGAAACAGCGACGTGCAGTGGCTTTTTGTGGTAGTGCAGCTGAGGGAAAAATTCAATGTTTTGGTCATTCTTTTGTCATTTAGATTAATTTAAAAATACTGTATGATAATGAAATTAAAACACCAGGCAAAAGGAACAACAATTCAGTAATACAGCTAATAATTCAATTGAGTGAATTTATTAACAGTCATTTAAACAAATTAGAAATGAGATGTAACTGTTAATTAGTCCTATTTGTATGCAAACTGTGTTATACTTATTTTTTTTTTTTTGTCCTGTCCAGCTTCTCAGGCAAATCCTATTGTGTTATATTTATTTTTTTAAACAAGTAACACGGTTTCAATGATTTTACATTTACTAGGACTATTTGGAAAATCCCCTTCATTATTATCATATTATTTCAATTTAAATAATCTAAATCAAATCATTATTGTATATTAAAATAAAGTAGGGTATTTAACAAAAAATATTTTTATTGTAGAACAATATTTATATATGTATAGTAAATATTGACAAAAATTAATAAGCCACATTTATTAATGTTTTGATTGATTGATTGATTAATACTTTTATTAGTAGATTGCACAGTTCAGTACATATTCCATACAATTGACCACTAAATGGTAACACCTGAATAAGTTTTTCAACTTGTTTAAATCGGGGTCCACGTTAGTCAATTCGTGGTACGTTCATCTAAATAAATTAGAAATAAGACTAAAATCAACATTAATTCTTCCTGTTTACATGCAAAATTATTTATACTTATTTAAAAAAATAGGTGAAATTCTTTTATATGTTTTAGAAATAATTATGACTATTTTGCCATTTATCTGCATGATTATCGTTTTATTTCAATTTTATGACTATTTTGACATTTTTCTGCATAGTTATCACTTCATTTCAATTTTGATATTTAAAATTAAACTATTATTGCATAATATAATAACGTAGTGCAGTGGTTCTCAAATGGGGGTACTAACTGCAACATGTAAGTGTACCAAGGGGGACGTGAGATTTTTTTTAAATATTCTAAAAAATAGCAACAATTCAAAAATCCTTTATAAACATATTTATTGAGAATACTTCAAGAAAATTTGAATGTAAGTTCATAAACTGTGGAAAAAAAATACAACATTGCAATATTCAGTGTTGACAGCTAGATTTTTTGTGGACATGTTCCATAAATATTGATGTTAAAGATTTCTTTTTTTGTGAAGAAATGTTTACAATTAAGTTGATGAATCCAGATGAATGTCTATTACAATCCCCAAAGAGGGCACTTTAAGTTGATGATTACTTTTATGTGTAGAAATGTTTATTTATAATTGAATCACTTGTTTATTTTTCAACAAGTTTTTAGTTATTTTTGTATATTTTTTTCCAAATAGTTCAAGAAAGACCACTACAAATTACCAATATTTTGCACTGTTATACAATTTCATAAATCAGAAACTGATGACTTTGTGCTGTATTTTATTTCTTTATCTTTTTTTTTTCAACCAAAAATGCTTTGCTCTGATTAGGGGGTACTTGAATTAAAAAATGTTCACAGGAGGTACATCAATGAAAAAAGGTTGAGAACCACTGACGTAGTGTATTTAACACAATTAAAAAAAATGTTGTTATAGTACAATATTTAATATATATATACATATATTTCTATACATTTATAATATAGAAAAAACTAAATAAGCAAAAATATCCAAATGAACATTTTTTTATGAAAAGTATTAAATATTTGTTTTTACTTTTTTGCCACAAAGATGTAGTACTTGTTTTTATTTCTCCCTATCTATCATTTTTAAATTTAGTATTACAAGTGCCTTATAAATAAAGTTATTGTATAATGCTGACATAGTTATAGTTTAGTGCAATTAGTTTATTGAGGGGCAGCAGCTAGAAAAAAGTACAGAAAAACATATTTTCCTTTGACGCTAACTTTCTTTGTGGTAAAACTAAGCCACGGCTTGTGTTATTTTTTTTTGTAAGATAATTGTTTTTCCTACCATAAAGGGGCCAAAACCGCCTCCGGTGGCTCCACAGCTGGTTCTGTGAAATCCAAAGTCGGAGTGGTACTGAGCAAGCTGCGGCTGTCCATGGAGCTACTCATCGCCCTGGCTGCCTTCTTGTCCTGGCTGGTGGTGGGCGTGGTCATGTTTGACTTTGTGGAGTACAAGGCAGTACCTGGTGGGTGACAAAACCACAGGTGAGATCAACAACAACGGCAGTGCTGATGTCCAGCATGTGTGTGATGCAGACATTCAGCAGGTGGTGTCAGACCCGGTCCAAGCCGTGCATGATGCAGTGGAGGAGGTGTCCAGTCTGGTCAACAAGTTCCAAGGTGACCTCTTTTGTTGTGTTTTTTGGAGCTATTGTTGACTTGTTATCGTCTCCACAGAATGTGCGCCTGACCTAAGTGACCCCATGTCTGCAGCCGCGTACGCCGTGGAGGAAATAGCGCAAGCAAAAGATGGATTTGTGCAATACTTGTCAGACGAAGAAGGTACAAAACGTCCATGCTTAATTTCTTTATGAATATTTCACCTCATATCTCTCCTAACATCCAGGGAACTTTTACCTGAGCTATGTTGACCCGGTGGTCTTTGGCAGAAGACTTTTCCATTCAACCGACGACTGCGTGTGCGGCGTGATGGCGTCCATCAGGGACGCTCTGTGTGCCGCCGTGGACGGCGCGTGGGCCACCGTATCGTACTTAAAAATAGGTGGGTAAACTGCATCTTTCGAATGAACTCCAACCCTGACCTCAATGCAGGTGGATTGTAACGACGAAATTATATTATTCTTTTTTGGAGCTCGACCAAATTGAACATGTACTTTTTTCGTCAGGCAATCTGTATAAAATTTATTTTAATTTTTTTATTTATGCATTTACAGTGGGGCAAAAAAGTATTTAGTCAGCCACCGATTGTGCAAGTTCTCCCACTTAAAATGATGACAGAGGTCTGTAATTTTCATCATAGGTACACTTCAACTGTGAGAGACAGATTATGAAAAAAATCCAGGAATTCACATTGTAGGAATTTTAAATAATTTATTTGTAAATTATGTAGAGCGCCGCCTCGGGCGCGGTCCACTTGATGGGAAAGTTTGCACCTGACAAGAAAAACATACTATTTTACACCTGATCGGAGCAGTAAATTTTGTAATCACAGCAGGGCATTTGTTTACCAAAACCGCAAAAAGCACAGATGTCTAGAGCAGTGGTTCTCAACCTTTTTTCAGTGATGTACCCCCTGTGAATTTTTTTTAATTCAAGTACCGCCTAATGAGAGCAAAGCATTTTTGGTTGAAAAAAAAGAGATCAAGAAGTAAAATACAGCACTATGTCATCAGTTTCTGATTTATTAAATTGTATAACTGCAAAATATTGCTCATTTGTAGTGGTCTTTCTTGAACTATTTGAAAAAAAAAGATATAAAAATAAATAAAAACTTGTTGAAAAATAAACAAGTAATTCAATTATAAAGATTTCTACACATACAGTGGGGCAAAAAAGTATTTAGTCAGCCACCGATTGTGCAAGTTCTCCCACTTAAAATGATGACAGAGGTCTGTAATTTTCATCATAGGTACACTTCAACTGTGAGAGACAGAATGTGAAAAAAAAAATCCAGGAATTCACATTGTAGGAATTTTAAATAATTTATTTGTAAATTATGGTGGAAAATAAGTATTTGGTCAACTATTCAAAGCTCTCACTGTGCTATTTTGTAATTTTTCTACCATATTCTATGATGTGTTATCAGTTATATACTACTCTACTTGGATATTCAGAATGTTATCCCCGCCCCAACAGTATAAATGTGTCTTACTGTGTGATGTGTTCCTGGCAGGAACAATGGACATGAGCTTCATGGATCCAGTAGGGTTAGGCCGAGGCGTCTTCTTCAGCATCAACGACTTCATGTGTGGTTGGATGACCTCCATCCAGAAGTTCTTTTGCGGCATCTTGGACTCTTTTCTGGATCTCATTAAAGGTATTTTAACTATTGAAATGGATTAATAAAATAATGACACCTTTAAAAAAAAAAAAAAAACATGTTTCTTTTAGGAACTGTTGACCTCAGCGTTTTGGACCCTGTGGCGTTAGGTAGAAATGTCATCATGGCCACGAACGACACCATCACTAAAGCCTCCAGCAGCCTGCAGGAAGTGATGGATGCTGTTACAGAGAGCGTTGGCAATATTTTCAAAGGTACATGCTGCTTATCCTTTAACTCATGGGTGTCAAACTCTGGCCCACGTGCCAAATTTGGCCTGCCGTGTATTATCATTTGGCCCTTGAGGCAATATCAACTTAACATTAGAGCTGGCCCGCCGGTATTATACAGCGGCGGTGTCGCTGTAACACTGCATTCACCGCTAATACTCATACTTGCTAACCCCCCCCCCCCCCCCCCCCGATTTTCCAAGGAGATTCCCAAATTTCAGTGCCCCTCACGAAAATCATAGGGGGCAACCATTCTCCCAAATTTCTCCCAATTCCCACCCGGACAACAATATTGGGGGCATGCCTTAAAGGCCCTGCCTCAAGCGTCCTCTAAAAAGTTTCGTCACGTCCGCTTTTCCTACGTAGAAACAGCGTGCCGGCCTAGTCAAATGATATATGTGGCTTTTACACACACACAGGCTAATGCAATGCAAACTTGGTCAACAGCCATACAGGTCACACTGAGGGTGGCCGTATAAACAACTTTAAGACTGTTACAAATATGCGCCACACTGTGAACCAACACTAAACGAGAATGACAAGCAAATTTCGGGAGAACATCCACACTGTAACACAACAGAACAAATACACAGGATCCCTTGCATCACTACCTCTTCCTGGACGCTACAATATAAAAATGTATTATTAGCCTGTGGGAAAAGTTTATTTTGATATTTACCTGAGAAGGCTGCAAATAGAAAAGAGGCATTCAATTTCTATTTAAATTTTATTTGATATGCCACTGCTATTTTTAAATTATTATTATTTGAAACTCGATTTTGCATGTCAATATAAAGTTATATATGTCTCGCTTGTTTAATATTCAATGCAAAACTTGTTTGGGTCCCTATTAAAAGGTTAATTTGTTCAAGCTTGGCCCGTGGCTTTGTTCAGTTTAAAATTTTGGCCCACTCTGTATTTGAGTTTGACACCCCTGCTTTAACTCATCCTCACAACACTAATCCCTTTTACCAATAAATTATGCTTTAATGACTTAATATCTATATATGTATATTTTTTAAACGTCCATTTCCTTTTTTATTCAATTAATTGTAGCTTGGGCAGCTCGGTGGAAGAGGGTTTAGTGCGTCTGCCTCACAATACGAAGGTCCTGAGCAGTCCCAGGTTCAATCCCGGGCCCGGGATCTTTCTGTGTGGAGTTTGCATGTTCTCCCCATGTTCCTCCCACTTCAAAGACATGCACCTGGGGATAGGTTGATTGGCAACACTAAATTGGCCCTAGTGTGTGAATATGAGTGTGAATGTTGTCTGTCTATCTGTGTTGGCCCTGCGATGAGGTGGCGACTTGTCCAGGTTGTACGCCGCCTTCCGCCCGATTGTAGCTGAGCTAGGCTCCAGCGCCACCCGCGTCCCCAAAGGGAATAAGCGGTAGAAAATGGATGGATGGAAGTTTATTTATTTGAGTAGCGCATTGAGCATTTCTATAATGTTCTTAATGTCTTTATTTTGTATTTATTTTTTGAAGCCTCTAGCTCGGAAAGATAATCTACTTGCAATTTTGTTTTTACATGTTTTAACCTGCTTTTTAAAAAAGTTTTTATCTTAACTGAAAGTAATGCAAATAAATAAAATGTTGAACTTTCAAGTCAATATAATCTAAAAAAAAATATGTTAGATAGATGGATCGATAGTACATTAATGATTCCTTCAGTTGAAGGCTTTAGAGCAGGGGTCACCAACCTTTTTGAAACCAAGAGCTACTTCTTGGGTACTGATTAATGCGAAGGGCTACCAGTTTGATACACACTTAAATAAATTGCCAGTAATAGCCAATTCACTCAATTTACCTTTAACTCTATGTTATTATTAATAATTAATGATATTTATCTTTAAATAAATAAATGATAAATGGGTTGTACTTGTATAGCGCTTTTCTACCTTCAAGGTACTCAAAGCGCTTTGACACTACTTCCACATTTACCCATTCACACACACATTCACACACAGATGGAGGGAGCTGCCATGCAAGGCGCAAACCAGCACCCATCAGGAGCAAGGGTGAAGTGTCTTGCTCAGGACACAACGGACGTGACGAAGTTGGTACTAGGTGGGATTTGAACCAGGGACCCTCGGGTTGCGCACGGCCACTCTCCCACTGTGGAAATACTGATCACCTTAATGATTTCTCACAATAAATATATAGAGAAACAGATAAATATCAATATGCAACACCATATTTTTATATTTTCTCCAAGTGCACATTTTTCAAATTGAACATTTTCAAATGATCACTTCTAAGACAGTCTTGTGAAATCCCAATATCCCATTTTAACTAGCTAGCCACTAACATTTTTTAACAAATCATAAATTACTTTGCACCATTTTTGTACAAATAACTCATATAAATTTACAAAAGTCAACTCTCAAATTTTTAAATAAATCATGTCACACTTTGAACTGGAAACCAAATCTGTTATCTGTTTCTTTGTCAGTTAGTGAGAAGCCTGGCATTGCTGTTAACTAGTGTGTTGTACTCTGGTGTGTAACTTGACACTGCAACTTTGAGTGAGTCTTGCAGCTGTGCATCAGTGAGGTGTTCTGTGTTTCTTCTTGATGAAGTTCATGTCAGAAAAGGCTGATTCACAAAGATAAGTTGAACCAAACAGGCTTGCAACCTTCACACCTGCTGCGCATACACCACTGTACTTTTCTCTGTCAACAAGGCACCAAAAGTTTGGTGCAGCCTGGTGGGCTTTAAATGTTAAATTGTCAGAAAGAAGAGAAAGGAATTTAAAAAGTAAAAAGGTATATGTGTTTAAAAATCCTAAAATCATTTTTAATGGGTTTTTTTCTCTAAAATTGTCTTTCTGAAAGTTATGAGAAGCAAAGTAAAACAATAAATGAATGTATTTAAACAAGTGAAGACCAAGTTTTTAAAATATTTTCTTGGATGTTCAAATTCTATTTGAGTTTTGTCTCTTTTATAGTTAAAAATGTCCAGCAAAGTGAGACCAGCTTGCTAGTAAATAAATATAATTTTAAAAAAATGAGGCGGTTCACTGGTAAGTGCTGCTATTTGAGCTATTTTTAGAACAGGCAGGCGTTGGTATATAAAAGATGTTGCAAAAATAAAGATTTGTCTCCACCATTAAATAAAAATAGGCTCCTGAACGGTTGCTAAATAATATGAGCTAATTGCCACAACTTTACAACAATTGCTTAACAGTGAAATTCAACTTGTTGGTGCTATCATTTGTCGACTTTCCTCAGGAACTACGGACTTGAGCTTCATTAACCCGGTGGTGATTGGCAGAAATGTCTTCGGTGTCTTTAACAAGCTTGTGAGTGGAACATTCGCACATCTCCAGGATGTGTTGTGCTCCACTGCGGACGTGACGCTGGACGCCATTAAAGGTACGCATTTATTGTTAGCAGTAGACATACAAGGATGTACTGTAAGATAAAAGTATTGGGACTATTAGCCGCTAATCACTTTTGACCGGTCGTCCATCAGACATCCAGGAAAAAGTCGCATTCAGCCCCTCCGCGGCGCTCAAGAGGACCGTGGAAATTGTCGTAGAGCAGTACCACATGCTGGTCGACGCCATTTCTGCCTTGCTAATAGGCGAACAAGGTTGGTTGCCTTCATGCACACACACATTCTTCTATTTCGTACCTTCTAGAAACCTCCGAAAAATGCCTACCTCTTTAGGACCACCCTTTATCGATATATAAGGATTTGTTTTTACAATAATAATAAGATATACATACTAAGGGTGTAACGGTACACAAAAATTTCGGTTCGGTACGTACCTCGGTTTAGAGGTCACGGTTCGGTTCATTTTCGGTACAGTAAGAAAACAACAAAATATACACTTTTGGGTTATTTATTTACCAAATTTGCAAACAATGGCTTTATCGTTTTATGTTTGTAATTGTTTTTTAATTTTCATTATTTACTTCAAGTTATAACAGTATGTATTTATATACAATTTTTTTTTTTTTGTAACTTAATTTTGGCAAAAGGGGGCGCATTTAAATTTTTTTCACAGGGTACTTTTCCTTGTTGACGTCACATGAAGGGTACCAATACAATAACACACACACGCACACAAACACACACACTTGTATTTGTTACTTCTTGAGACCTCCGAAAAATGCCTACCTCTTTAGGACCACCCTTTCTAGATATATAAAGATTTGTATTTACAACAATAATAATATAAAATGCAAATATAATATAATATGCAAATATAAAAAAGCTTGTTGTGAAAAATGTGTTGGAATTTCTCAAGAAAAAGGTCACAATTTCACATGAAAAACGTAGAATTTCGGCAGTATTAGAATAGAAGACGTAATTTTACTCAATGCAAGTCAAAATGTTTCAAGAAAAACTGAACATTTTTGTAATAGTATGATAAAAGTTGGAATTTTACTCAATAACAGTCACAATTTTTGAAGAAAAGCTCAACATTTTGGCAATTTTATGAAAAAGTCGTCATTTTACCCAACAAACGTCACAATTTTATAAGAAAACAGTAAAATGTTGCCGATATTATAACAATAATAATCGGAATTTCACTCGGCAAAATTATGACAAAAGTCATCATTTCACCAAAAAATTGGTAGTATTGTGATAAAAGTCAGGATTCTATATGACAAATGTCACCATTTTGCATTAAAAAGTAATAATTTCACATGAAAAAGTTATGATTTTTCCGTGAAAATATTGTAATATTACAAAAAAATAAAGAATATGAGAAATTGTTCCCAATTTTATGAGAAAAAAATCGACACTGTGAGAAAAAGACTGCTTTTAGTTGATTTATTTTTGCAAGATTTGTTTGTGATTGTTTTTTAATGTTTATTATTTACTTCAAGTAATTACAGTATGTCTCTATATACATAATCTTTTTTTTTTTTTTTTTACATTTTGCAGAAGTGGGCACGTTTAAATTTCTTACACACACTTGTTATTTCATATGTTGACGAGATTTATTTAAAACAGACACTCAGTCCATTTGAAAAATCCCTCCTTTTTGGGACCACCCTCATTTAGATATGTTTCACCACCAGGGAGTGCCAATGAGACATTCTCTATTAGATGCAATGCTTTTCCGTATTGGGACCATGATTTATGTCCTAACTCGTTCACACCTCCTCATATGGAAGGTACTTTTCCTTGTTGATGTCTCGTGACATAAAAGAAAACACACACACACACACACATTCTTGTATTTGTTACCTTACTATGTTACCTTACTTACTATACATACTGTGCACATATTAGAAAGCTTGTTGTGAAAAATTAGTTGGAATTTCCCAAGTAAAAGGTCACAATTTCACAAGAAAAACATACAATTTTGGCAGTATTATCATAAAAGTCGTAATTTTACTCAACGCACATCAAAATGTTACAAGAAGCCCTGAACAAATGTGCAATATTATGATGAAAGTTGGAATTTTACTCAATAACAGTCACAATTTTTGAAGAAAAGCTCAAAATTTGGGCAATTTTATGAGAGGAGTCGTAATTTTACTCGACAAATGTCACAATTTTATAAGGAAACTGTAAAATGTTGGCAATATTATAACAATAATATCTGAAGTTCACTTGGCTAAATTATGACAAAAGTCATAATTTTACATAAAAATTGGTAGTATTGTGATAAAAGTCAGGCTTCTATATGACAAATGTCACCATTTTTACATGAAAAAGTTATAATTTTACGAGAAAATATTGCAATACTACAAAAAAAGAAAGAATATGAGAAACTGTTCCCAATTTTATGAGAAAAAAGCCGACACCGTGAGAAAAAGACTGCTTTTAGTTAATTCATTTATTTTTGAATGATTGTTTGCAATCGCTTTTTAATCTTTATTATTTACTTCAAGTTATTACAGTGTGTCTCCATTTACATAATTATTTTGTGTTTTTGATACATTTTGCCAAAGTGGGCACATTTATATTGCTTACATATACTTGTTATTTCATATGTTGACCAGATTTAAAACAGACACTCAGTCAATTTGAAAAATCCCTCCTTTTTGGGACCAACCTCATTGTGATATATTTCACCACAAGGGGGTGCAAATGAGACATTCTCTATTAGATCCAATGCTTTTTCATCCATCCATCCATTTTCTACCGCTTATTCCCTTTCGGGGTCGCGGGGGGCGCTGGCGCCTATCTCAGCTACAATCGGGCGGAAGGCGGGGTACACCTGGACAAGTCGCCACCTCATCGTAGGGCCAACACAGATAGACAGACAACATTCACACTCACATTCACACACTAGGGCCAATTTAGGTGCATGTCTTTGGAGGTGGGAGGAAGCCGGAGTACCCGGAGGGAACCCACGCATTCACGGGGAGAACATGCAAACTCCACACAGAAAGATCCCGAGCCTGGATTTGAACCCAGGACTGCAGGACCTTCGTATTGTGAGGCAGACGCACTAACCGCTCTGCCACCAATGCTTTTCCGCATTGGGAAAATGATTTATGTCTTAACTTGTTCACACCTCCTCATATGGAAGCTAATTTTCCTTGTTGATGTCTCAAGAAGGGTAGAAATACAAGAACACACACACACACACACTCACCCCCTCTGGACTAGAATGCGGTGACTGTGTTCATGTGTTGTTTTTGGACAGGAATCTTGCCCGATGTGACCTTTAACCCGATGAAAGTGATGGAAGACGCCATGTTGGAGCTGACGGAAAAGAAGGACGTGTTAGTGGCGTATTTGTCCGGCATGATTGTGGCGGATCAAGGTAAGCAAGTGTGACAGGGCCGTGTGTATGTAACAGTCACTGTTCTGCGTTGTGTCTTTTTTTTCGTGATGAACACACAGGATTCGAGTTGAGGGGGATTTATTCACCAGCTTTTTCATAGGGACAAAAAGAAAAGGGCGTCACATACAGTCCACAGTATCTCTCTCCACAGCTGCAGGAGTCAATGCTCACTGAAACTCAACTTATGCTTACATATGGAAACAACAACAATATCCATCCATCCATCCATCCATCATCTTTTGCTTATCCGAGGTCGGGTCGCGGGGGCAACAGCCTAAGCAGGGAAACCCAGACTTCCCTCTCCCCAGCCACTTCGTCTAGCTCTTCCCGGGGGATCCCGAGGCGTTCCCAGGCCAGCCGGGAGACATAGTCTTCCCAACGTGTCCTGGGTCTTCCCCGTGGCCTCCTACCGGTTGGACGTGCCCTAAACACCTCCCTAGGGAGGCGTTCGGGTGGCCTCCTGACCAAATGCCCGAACCACCTCATCTGGCTCCTCTTGATGTGAAGGAGCAGCGGCTTTACTTTGAGTTCCTCCCGGATGGCAGAGCTTCTCACCCTATCTCTAAGGGAGAGCCCCGCCAAACGGCGGAGGAAACTCATTTCGGCCGCTTGTACCCGTGATCTTATCCTTTCGGTCATGACCCAAAGCTCATGACCATAGGTGAGGATGGGAACGTAGATCGACCGGTAAATTGAGAGCTTTGCCTTCCGGCTCAGCTCCTTCTTCACCACAACGGATCGATACAACGTCCGCATTACTGAAGACGCCGCACCGATCCGCCTGTCGATCTCACGATCCACTCTTCCATCACTCGTGAACAAGACTCCTAGGTACTTGAACTCCTCCACTTGGGGCAGGGTCTCCTCCCCAACCCGGAGATGGCACTCCACCCTTTTCCGGGCGAGAACCATGGACTCGGACTCGGAGGTGCTGATTCTCATTCCGGTCGCTTCACACTCGTCTGCGAACCGATCCAGCGAGAGCTGAAGATCCCGGTCAGATGAAGCCATCAGGACCACATCATCTGCAAAAAGCAGAGACCTAATCCTGCGGTTACCAAACCGGAACCCCTCAACGCCTTGACTGCGCCTAGAAATTCTGTCCATAAAAGTTATGAACAGAATCGGTGACAAAGGACAGCCTTGGCGGAGTCCAACCCTCACTGGAAATGTGTTCGACTTACTGCCGGCAATGCGGACCAAGCTCTGGCACTGATTGTACCAGAGCTAATAATGAAAATAATAAAAAGGCAAACAAAGCACAAAATAGTCCAAAAACAAATTAATTGAAATAAAAAACAGTATATAAAGTATATACAGCAGCAGACAGCAAAAATATACATTAGGGAAAAAAAAGGTTCTTATTATGTGTAGCAAATCACCTCTTTTTCCCCCCACTCACATCAACTCATTTTATATTTTTTTACTACAATAAACAATGCCAGACTTATTAACAGACATACCTTTTTCATGGGGACAAAAAGAAAAGGGCGTCACATACAGTCCACAGTATCTCTCTCCACTAGAGAATAAAGAAAAAGGAAAAGAACACACACATTAATGGCACAGCAGCACACAAGATGTCCACACAGACGCAGCAGAGTACCCCCGACCCGTGCACAAACTCACGAGGCCAGGAAACCCCGCAGCAACTGCTGCTAGCATTAAGCTAATCCACACATCATTTAGCAAATAAGTCCGTTTTTTACAACACTTAAAATAAAACGAAAATTCGGGAATTTAACCTGTATGCTTAACCGCTTGCCACAAAACACTTTGACAATACTTTAAAAGTGACAAGCAACACGTTTATAAAAAAAATAAAAGGAGAGGGACATAAACATGACTTACCAGCTGCAGGAGTCAGTGCTCACTGAAGCTGGTCACACAGGTGCAACGCCAAATCACCCCCCCGGGAAACAAAAAGGTATGTAATAGAAAACAATAGGGCGGAACCTATTTACAATGACAGACACTTTTGGGGAAGTTCACAACAGAAAATGATGTGAAATAAAATGATGTGAATAAATTACCAAAAATTAAAAATAAAATAAAATAAAATTTAGCTCGGCTACATGTACATCAGTAAAGGCTACCTTAAAAGTTTGGACTTTTTGCTTGGCAGCAGCACAGTCGTCTCTCGTACCGGAAAACCCGGGTCTGAAATACTGAATGACTTATGGAGTTGCGAATACATTTTGATTGATGTTTTCCCATTAATCTTGAAAAACATTTTTTACACACACATGCTTGTAAGTTCCCATAAGGCGGGGGTCAGCGTCCCACGGCTTTGGAGCCACATGCGGCTCTTGAGCGGCACCCTGGTGGCTCCGTGGAGCTTTTTCCAAAAATGTATGGGCATTAAAATGAAAATGATCTTGGGATGCAACTCAGTATTCTTCTTCCTCCAAACACGACGAGTTGAGTTTATACCAAAATGGATACATGGATGATACAGCAGAGGATTGGGAGAATGTCATGTGGTCAGATGAAACCAAAATAGAACTTTTTGGTATAAACTCAACTCGTCGTGTTTGGAGGAAGAAGAATACTGAGTTGCATCCCAAGAACACCACACCTACTGTGAAGCATGGGGGTGGAAACATCATGCTTTGGGGCTGTTTTTCTGCTAAGGGGACAGGATGATTGATCCGTGTTAAGGAAAGAATGAATGGGGCCATGTATTGTGAGATTTTGAGCCAAAACCTCCTTCCATCAGTGAGAGCTTTGAATGGTTGACCAAATACTTATTTTCCACCATAATTTACAAATAAATTCTTTAAAATTCCTACAATGTGAATTCCTGGATTTTTTTTCTCACATTCTGTCTCTCACAGTTGAAGTGTACCTATGATGAAAATTAAAGACTTCTGTCATCATTTTAAGTGGGAGAACTTGCACAATCAGTGGCTGACTAAATACTTTTTTGCCCCACTGTATGTGTATGCTTGCTTTAGTACTATCTTCTTGTGTTTATTGTATAGCGTTGTTGTTGTTGTTGTGCTTGCTACCATGTTTCATCTTCCCATGTATATATACTGTCTTCTGGACCTCCTGTCAAAAGCTTCTTCTAGCTTATTTAGGGCACCCTCTCACGTACCAACATCTTTAAATGATGATATTCACTACTATTGTAATTGTGTTATGGTATTGTGAATAAACTTGTGAAACTTAAAACTTGTAAAACTTAAACTTAAAAACTTGTGGTGCATGATTTGGCAAATGTTTGATGTTTCAACATATTTCCCAGTTATATTGTCCGTAAAGAGTCCGCAAAGAAGGATTCAGTAAGTCGCCGCATTATCTCTGATTGGTTCACTGCTTAAGTGCTTCTGATCAGTGCATCCATTTCCTCTTGGGGTCACGGGGGTGGCTAGAGCCTATCCCAGCTGCCTCTGATCAGTGCAGGTGTATCTACTGTAATGTGACTATATCATAACTAAAGAACAAAACCTGCTCATTTACTGTATCTTCTTTTTAGGAGAATCTGTTGCTTCACCCGCTGTCAGCGTCATTCCTGAAAAAGGTGGGGTTTTTTTTACACTTCTAGATAAAACTTATCTTTAGTCTAATACAAATATTTTCTTTAGTTGAAAGTGTGGCATCCCACTCTGAGAGACATATGGTCAGGCGCAAAGGTAAGGCTGGATTGTGTTTTGTAAATGTGTGTGTAATCATGCTCATTTTTCCATGTGCAAATTACAGGTGAATTTCTGCCACCATATGTAAAAGGTAAGATAGTTTCATATTGTACATCAACACAAACCGTTGCTATAGTGGAACCTCCAAAGTAGACCACGATTGATTGATTGATTGATTGATTTAAACCTTTATTAGTAGATTGCACAATACAGTACATATTCCGTAAAATTGACCACTAAATGGTAACACCTGAATAAGTTTTTCAACTTGTTTATGCCGGGGTCCACGTTAATCAATTCATGGTAATCGATCATGCTGCTTGACTTCTATCTTGTTATAATTCCCAAAGAAAATACTTAATAGTTCATTCATTCAGAGGGGCGGTATAGCTCGGTTGGTAGAGTGGCCGTGCCAGCAACTTGAGGGTTGCAGGTTCAATTCCCGCTTCCGCCATCCTAGTCACTGCCGTTGTGTCCTTGGGCAAGACACTTTACCCACCTGCTCCCAGTGCCACCCACACTGGTTTAAATGTAACTTAGATATTGGGTTTCACTATGTAAAGCGCTTTGAGTCACTAGAGAAAAGCGCTATATAAAATATAATTCATAATTCACAATTCATTCCACAAGACAACATCATATTAACTGCAGTGTTTTTATTGAGGTTGGGTTTAGTAATTGTTAGGGTTTTGTCGAGGGTTGAGTTTGGGGTTTTGGCTTGGTAAGGTTGAGGTTAGGATTCGGGTTCAAATCAGTGTATTGGTTTGGGTTTTGGCTAGCTGAGATTGGTGTTAGGGTTTGGGTAGGCTCAGGATTAGGGTGTTAGAATTAGGGTTGGGGTTAAGGTTCTGGCTACAGTTGAGTTTGGGGTTTTGGCTCCGTAAAGGTCATTCTTGCCAACCCTCCCGGATTATTCGGGAGACTCCCGAAATTCAGCGCCTCTCCCGAAAACCGCCCGGGACAAATTTTGTACCGAAAATCTCCCAAAATTCAGGCGGAGCTAGAGGCCACGCCCCCTCCAGCTCCATGCGGACCCGAGTGACGTGTCGACAGCCTGTTTTCACGTCCGCTTTCCCACAATATAAACAGCGTGCCTGCCCAATGGCGTTATAACTGTAGAATGATCGAGGGCGAGTTATTGGTTTCTTATGTGGGTTTATTGTTAGGCAGTCTCATTAACGTCCTCCCAGCGCGGCAACAACACACAACAGCAGTCACGTTTTCGTCTACCGTAAAGCAGTTTGTCTGCCGTAAACAGCAATGTTGTGACACTCTTAAATAGGACAATACTGCCATCTGCTGTGCATGCATATGTGAGAATAACATCTACGGCTTTTAGACCAGTGGTTCTCAACCTTTTTTCAGAGATGTACCCCCTGTGAAATTTTTTTTAATTCAAGTACCCCTTAATCAGAGCAAAGCATTTTTGATTGAAAAAAGGAGATAAAGCAGTAAAATACAGCACTATGTCATACGTTTCTGGTTTATTAAATTGTATAACAGTGCAAAATATTGCTCATTTGTAGTGGTCTTTCTTGAACTATTTGGGGAAAAAAAGATATAAAAATAACTAAAAACTTGTTGAAGAATAAACAAGTGATTAGATTATAAATAAAGATTTGTACACATACTGCGATGAGGTGGCGACTTGTCCAGGGTGTACGCCGCCTACCGCCCGATTGTAACTAAGATAGACACCAGCGCCCCCCGCGGCCCCAAAGGGAATAAGCGGTAGAAAATGGATGGATGAATAGCTGTAAATATACTCCTCCCCTCTTAACCACGCCCCGCCCCCAACCACGCCCCCCACCTCCTGAAATAGGAGGTCTCAAGGATGGCAAGTATGGTAAAGGTTGACGTCTGATTTTTGGCTAGGTTTCAGGTAAAGTCAGGGCGTTGTTTATGTTTTGTTTTGGCTAGGATTGCAGTTAAACATTTTGGTTTAGTGAGGTTGTTTGAGTTATGGTTCGGGGTTTGATTCAGATTATTTCTGGAAAAAAAAAGTTATTATGATGTGTTCAATATGGACTTGGAAAATGTGTTATTAAAGGGTCATTTAATAGCCCAAATACAAAAAAGTTAAGTTGTTCAAAGACACAATAATAGCTGACAACAAAGTCAAAATGCTATTTAGGATTTTGGACAGTATACAATGACTTTTGAATGGTTTAAAATATTTTTTTGTCTGGGAAAGTGAAGCTTTCCACCTATAGTTATGGTGCTAGGAACCCCATTTAGATTTTGTCCAAGTATAGGTCAGTTCTGCATCAGCTTTTTCATGAAACATAACATTTAATATTTGAAAAATATACAATGAACAATAAACCTTTAAACTCTGCAGCAGCAAAAATCAGCAGTGGCTGCTTCTTCTGAGTTTGACCCCACAACAAACACTCAATCCCAGTAGTCCAATGATGCCTTTGATGTGGAGTGATTGTTGACACTGCTTGGCTGTCTTGGTTTATGACCGAACTGCTTTACCACCTGCAGTGACGAAGACATCAATCAACACCTTGCCTATTTCAATTATAGAATAGCAAATATGCAAAATATATGCTTTTTTTTTTTTGTATCTTAATTTAAACTTTAATGGAGATGAGATGAGGCTTGTTGTTGATTTTGATCTTTGTTTCATAACAACATATTCCATGCACTCATACTTGCACATTTAAGGCAAATGCTACATATTTACTTGAGGACTATCTTGAGCCAGCCCACATTGTTTTTTTGCATAGAAGTGCTTTAAAGTTAAAAAAAATTAAAGTATTACTGATAGTCACACACACACACACTAGGTGTGGTGAAATTACCCTCTGCATTTGACCCATCCCCTTGCTCCACTCCCTGGGAGGTGAGGAGAGCAGTGAGCACCAGCAGGGGCCGCGCTCGGGAATCAATTTATTGTTATATACAATAAAATACACACTATACAAATTTGTTGAGTAGTTAATTGAACATGTATTTGCAATCAGAGCAGTGACGTGCTGTCAGGGAAGGCAAGTGAGGCGGTGCCTCAACTGCCACCAGGTGGCTTAACCATGAGATGTTCCAAAACGAAGTAATAAAATAAAATAAGTTTTAATGTTTCTCTTTTGGTCTATGCTTTCTATGTATATTTTGATAATTTTCATGGTCAAAACCGCAGAAATTCCATGTTTCCTGATCAAAATAATGCAGCAGATGAGAAATGAGGCAGACACAGGAGGTGCCTCAACGACTACACACAGTGTGTATTGGGCGTGCGTGCGAGGGGGCACAAATGGGCGGCATAGCTCGGTTGGTAGAGTGGCCGTGCCAGCAACTTGAGGGTTGCAGGGTCGATTCCCGCTTCCGCCATCCTAGTAACTGCCGTTGTGTCCTTGGGCAAGACACTTTACCCACCTGTTCCAAGTGCCACCCACACTGGTTTAAATGTAACTTAGATATTGGGTTTCACTATGTAAAAGCACTTTGAGTCACTAGAGAAAAGCGCTATATAAAATATAATTCACAAATGTTTGTTGCCATGTGGAAAAGGCAGGTCTTGAGGCAGCAAGTACCCCTGCCTCAAGGAAGGGGGCGATATATTGTCAACTTGCAGTTTAATGCCTCAGCAGTACTCTGACTCGCCACACTGGGAGAAGTTGGGGCGCTCAAGCCAGCAGACATAGGTCTTTTCAGCGGAAGCCAGCATTTTTTTCTTTTTTTACTGTATTTGTAATAAACCAGGCATTTTTATTACAGTAAGCCAGCGTTTGTGGGTGTTTTTTGTCAGATGCAAAAATATTGTTTAATTTCTTGGAATGAAATTGAATTAAATGAATGTTTCTGCAAATATGGAGGATTATATACTGTATCCAAGATGAAATACTTCACTAAACTGTACTTTAAGACAAAATGAAAGCGATCATACAAAGTAGGTTTTCATGGAGGATAGCTATTGCTGCTTTAGATACAAATACAGAAAGGTAATATACACCCACAATATTTGATTTATTTTGTGAATAGCAAATGGGACCAACAACTTTATCAAATAGTTTTTGGACCTATTTATCATATCATAATATCATTATGATAACGTTTTTATGAAAGCGAATAACTCCCTTTTTTTCCCTGTAACTCTAATGTGCAACCTAAATCAACAATGACTAAAGCGGCACATGTGAATTTAAGTAAAGAAAAAAAAGAAGAAGAAAAAAAAGTATGTATGCCTCACCTGGTGTTTAATTCACCGCACGTCACTGACTCTGAGGTGTAATAACATGTTGCAAATCAGTGAAATGAAAAGAAGACAACTACTAATAATAATACTATAATAAATTGGGTGTATTACACCAGGCACCGTCAAAAAAACTGAATAACAAGAAAATTGAAGGTGGCAATGAATGAGGGAGAGGGACCATGAATTGATCAACGTGGACTCCGACTTAAACAAGCTGAAAAACTTATTGGGGTGTTACCATTTAGTGGTCAATTGTACGGAATATGTACTAAACTGTGCAATCTACTAATAAAAGTTTCAATCAATCAATCAAAAGCCCACACCGGGGGCCCAGAATTCCTAGCAATGGTCCTGGGTACAGCCTTTGAGGACATTTGACTTTGGAGGTTCACACACACATTTTTTTTTTGTAACAAGTATTAATTTTTACTTGCTTTGTGTGACATGCTGCACAGACTGCAGATGAACGTGATCTAACCTATAACTGATATGAAAGAAATCTGCAAGGCCCATATACTAACAAGAATGATAGAAACAATTACAAAACACAGCATGATTATATATACACGGGTCAATAATGTAATGTCATTTATCTCACATTTTTACTTCAAATGGTTCTCCTGAGGTCTTGTGTACTTCATAATTGCATTTTTTTTTCAATCTGCCGTGCATTGTCCAAGCATTTTTTGTACAAGCGCTTGCCCAAGCATTTTTGTCTCCACTCTGCATCATTTCTATATTTTTTACTCACTAATGTGAAGCATGTCAGAATGTTTTGTGCAATAAACGTGTGCCTCATTTCACCTCATCACCCGTGTACCCTCAACACATTCCTCACATGCGCGTTCAACATGCAAAGTTGCAGAGATGATGATCGCCGCTAAAGACGCAGAAGACGACAAAAAAGCAGCGAAGGAGGCGTCAGCATCACCGGGAGAGGAGGAAGAGGAGAAGGACGCGGGAAAAGATGACGGGGAGGAGCAACAGCCCGAGGAAAAAGATGATGTTGACAAAGTAACAGAAGAGCAGATGAATAAAGAAAGAGATTTAGAAGAAATTGTGACAAAAGAGGAGAAGACCAAAAATGCTCAAGTTCTATTAGTGGAGGAGGAGTCACGAGATGAAGAGGAAGAAGAGGACACAACATTAGATGAGGAAGACAATGTGGAGGAGACCACAAATAAAGGTGATGATGAGGAGAAGGAAGCAGGGACAATTTTAGATGATGCGATGCAAGATGAAGAGACTACAACATTAGAGGAGAACACAATGCTGTTAGTTGAGGAGTCGGCACTAGATGACGATGAGGACACCACGACTGAAGATGACGACGACGAGGAAGTAGAGACAGCATCTGAAGGGAGGGAGGAGGGAGAAAACACCACCACAATAAAAGATGACGATGAGGAAACATTAGATGAGGAGGAGGAAAATGAGGAGAACACAACTGAGGATGACTCTAAGGAGGAAGTGGACACAACCATAGAGGACGAGGTGGAAGAAGACACCACCACAATTGAAGTTGAGGAGACCACAACTGAAAATAAATCTGAGGAAGATGAGGAGATCCCAACTGAAAATAACTGTAAGGATAAAGAGGAGACAACTGAAGAGGGGGAGGAAGGAGAAGACACCACCACAATGAAAGATGACAATCAGCAGGAAGAGGAGGAAACAACAGACGAGGAGACCACAACTGCAAATGATGAGGAAGAAGAAACATCAGATGAAGAGGAACACGAGGAGACTACAACTGAAGAAGACAAGGAGGAAGAAGAGGAGATGACAACTGAAGAAATGGTAGAAGAAACAACAACTGAAAACGAGGAAGATGAGGAGACTACAACCGAAGAAGACAATGAGGAAGAAGAGATGACAACTAAAGAGGAGGAGGGAGAAGACACCTACACAATTAAAGAGGACGATAATGGGGAGGAAACAACTAAAGACGAGGAGACTACAACTGAAGAGGACAATGGGGAGGAAGAGGAGATGACAACTGAAAAGGAGGAGGGAGAAGACACCTACACAATTAAAAATGACGATGATAGGGAGGAGGAAACAACTGAAGACGATGATGAAGAGGAAGATGAGGACACTACAACTGAAGAAGACAACGAGGAAGAAGAGGAGATGACAACTGAAGAGGTGGGAGAAGAAACCACCACAATTAAAGATGACGATGATTATGAGGAGGAAACGACAACTAAAGACGAGGAAGATGAGGAGACTACAACTGAAGAAGAGGAGATGACAACTGAAGAGGAGGAGGGAGAAGACACCTCCACAATTAAAGAGGACGATGATGAGGAGGAGACAACTAAAGACGAGGAGACTACAACTGAAGAGGACAATGGGGAGGAAGAGGAGATGACAACTGAAGAGGAGGAGGGAGAAGACACCACCAGAATTAAAGATGACCATGATGGTGAGGAGGAGGAAACAACAACTGAAGACGCTGATGAAGAAGAAGATGAGTACATAATAGGACTAGATCATCTGGAGGACACCACAACTAAAAACGATGAGGAAGAGGAGGTCGAAACCACAACTTTAAAACACGGGAAAGAGGACCAAAAGGACGAGACCCTATTAGATGGGGAGGAGGAGGAGGAGGAAGATGTGGGGACAACACTAGATATTGGGATGGAGAGGGAGGAGGAGGCAACATCACTAGATGATGATATTGAGGAGGAGGAGACAACTGAAGATGGGGACAAGGATGAGGAAGAGGGGGAGGAAGAAGAAAAGGAGACAACAACAGAAGATGAAGAAAAAGAGGAGCCGACAACAATATTAGACGACAAAGATGAGGAGAAGCATAAGGAGACAACCATAACAGCGGATGAAGAAGAGGATGAAAAGGAGTCCACACCAATATTAGACAGAGAAGATGAGAAAACAACCATAACGGCAGATGAAGAGGAGGATGAAAAGGAGTCCACAACAATATTAGATGACGAGGATAAGCAAGAGGAGACAACAACTGTAGATGAAGAGGAGGAAGCTTTCATCAATAATGAAGTTAATGTAGATGAAGAAGAGGTGGAGACTTCAGTGCACCAAGTTGAAAATATATCTGATGAGAGTAACTACAGCTTAACATCTGATGATGATGATGATGATAAAGAAACAGTGAGTTTATCAGCAGCTTATGACCTAAATACAAATAGCGACAGGAAGGATGACGGCGACGAGAACAACAACAACAGCGACAGTGGGAGCCTGGAGCCTGTAGGAAGAAGGAAAGATCTCGGCAAACGTGACAAAGGTACTTCAGTCATTCTCATTCATCCCCTTTTCATGAAAGCCTCATGAAAATGTTCCAGTGTGATCCATTATTCTCACCATGCTAGTCACAGGTGAATGTCATGCGGTATCTTCGTTACAATGCGGTCTGTTCAAAAAGTGCCCCACTCAGACTTTTTTAATTAGCGTTTGTCTCTAAAACCTGGGTATGGGCAACGAAGGGGATTAAAAAAAAAATATATCATCTCATTCACGTAACAAACTCTTGCTTTTGAAGTTGCAGGTTTTCATGACGTCATGAAGAAAAACTTAAGACTGCCTACATCTACAAACCCTGTTTCCATATGAGCTGGGAAATTGTGTTAGATGTAAATATAAACAGAATACAATGATTTGCAAATCATTTTCAACCCATATTCAGTTGAATGCACTACAAAGACAACATATTTGATGTTCAAACTCATGCATTTTTTTATTTTTTTTAGCAAATAATAATTAACTTAGAATTTCATGGCTGCAACACGTGCCAAAGTAGTTGGGAAACGGCATGTTCACCACTGTGTTACATCACCTTTTGTTTTAACAACACTCAATAAACGTTTGGGAACTGAGGAAACTAATTGTTGAAGCTTTGGAAGTGGAATTCTTCCCCATTCTTGTTTTACGTAGAGCTTCATTTGTTCAACAGTCCGGGGTCTCCGCTGTCGTATTTTACGCTTCATAATGAGCCACGCATTTTTGATGGGACACAGGTCTGGACTGCAGGCGGGCCAGGAAAGTATCCGCACTATTTTTTTACGAAGCCACGCTGTTGTAACACGTGCTGAATGTGGCTTGGCATTGTCTTGCTGAAATAAGCAGAGTCGTCCATGAAAAAGACGGCGCTTAGATGGCAGCATATGTTGTTCCAAAACCTGTATGTACCTTTCAGCATTAATGGTGCCTTCACAGATGTGTAAGTTACCCATGCCTTGGGCACAAATACACCCCTATACCATCACAGATGCTGGCTTTTAAACTTTGCGTCGATAACAGTCTGGATAGTTCGCTTCCCCTTTGGTCTGGATGACACGATGTCGAATGTTTCCAAAAACAATTTGAAATGTGGACTCGTCAGACCACAGAACACTTTTCCACTTTGCATCAGTCCATCTTAGATGATCTCGGGCCCAGAGGAGCCGGCGGCATTTCTGGATGTTGTTGATAAATTGCTTTCGCTTTGCGTAGGAGAGCTTTAACTTGCACTTACAGATGTAGTGATGAACTGTATTTAGTGACAGTGGTTTTCTGAAGTATTCTTGAGCCCATGTGGTGATATCCTTTAGAGATTGATGTCGGTTTTTGATACAGTGCCGTCTGAGGGATCGAAGGTCACGGTCATTTAATGTTGGTTTCCGGCCATGCTGCTTACGTGGAGTGATTTCTCCAGATTCTCTGAACCTTTTGACGATGTTATGGACCTTAGATGTTGAAATCCCTAAATTTCTAGCAATTGCAATTTGAGAAATGTTGTTCTTAAACTGTTTGACTATTTGCTCACGCAGTTGTGGACAAAGGGGTGTACCTCGCCCCATCCTTTCTTGTGAAAGACTGAGCATTTTTTGGGAAGCTGTTTTTATACCCAATCATGGCACCCACCTGTTCCCAATTAGCCTGCACACCTGAGGGATGTTCTGAATAAGTGTTAGATGAGCGTTCCTCAACTTTATCAGTATGTATTGCCACCTTTCCCAACTTCTTTCTCACGTGTTGCTGGGATCAAATTCTAAAGTTAATGATTATTTGCAAAAAAAAATTACATCTCACACAATTTCCCAGCTCATATGGAAACGGGGTTTGTAAAAAAAAAAATAAAGCTCTGCCAACTATCTGTTACTCAGCTACAGACGTGTAAGCTGTGAGTTATTGTGTTGCTCTTCAACAAATAGGCAAACGTAGCATGATGTCACAATGTGAGTCTAACGTTAGCACTGTAGCTCACATAGCTATGCTCGTGTTGCTAACATTTGTGTCCTATTGTGCCACTCCTTGCTACACGTTCTTGATTGATTGATTGATTTAAACTTGTATTAGTAGATTGCACAGTACAGTACATATTCCGTACAATTGACCACTAAATGGTAACACCCGAATAAGTTTTTCAACGTGTTTAAGTCGGGGTCCACGTTAAACAATTCATGGTTGTAAGACATATTATATAATTTGGACAAGAGCAGAGGTACAGTGTATTTTTAAAAAACAGATTAAGTGCACGATAGTGGAGACAAACTCAATCTTTCGGCGATAACCATAGCTCAGTAGCATTAAACCAAACGGTGTGTTGGTCCCAGTAAGGCTTCCTAAAAGCACTTCTATACGGGCTAAATTCCAGTATCAAGGCAACACACATTCAATACACTATTGAGTCAGCTAAAACATGTTAAAATGTATTAAAAATACAATATGAGAACTTGAAGTCAAAAGAAGGCCAATGCACCTACAGGAATTCTACCTAAAAGTAACAAGACACACTGGCTTACACTTGCTGTGTTTTTAGTGTAGTGTTTTTGCACTGCATGATCCTTTGTCACGATCCCTTTGTGAAAATTACATTAAAACCCTGTCTACTTTACTAGATGTTTGTGTGTGTAACTGTGTATTATATTGCAGTTGTGGAAGAAGCAGAGAAAAGAGAGGCACTCAAAGAAGTTAAAGGTAATATCCCTTGTCGGTATGCTAATATCTAGTAAGGAGGGTCTAACTCAGGGGTGTCAAAACTACAGAACAGGGGCCGGCGTCTTCAATTTGGCCAAATCTGGCCCGAGAGACGGCACGAGTTCAAGAAACAAATTTGACCAGGAGCGGTGTATCCATATTCATATACAAATATCCAGCGGTCTGATTGCTAACAATTTGTCGCCATTTGGAGGCCGACGAAAGTAACATTGCCTTTAATTGTACTTTCAAGTCAATGAAAAACAGCATTTACTTCTACAATTCAATCCAAACAACCTTGCATAGTCAAAGGGCAGAAAAAAAAAAAGTGCCAAGGAATCACCACGTGTTTGTGTGGCTAAAGGCTAAATCTTCCCAACTCCATCTTTCTACTGTGACTTCTCCAATATTAATTGAACAAATTGCAAAAGATTCAGCAACACAGATCTCCAAAATACTGTGTAATTATGCCGTTAAAGCAGACGACTTTTAGCTGTGTGTGTGCAGC
Organism: Nerophis ophidion; assembly: GCF_033978795.1. Classification (NCBI taxonomy): domain Eukaryota; kingdom Metazoa; phylum Chordata; class Actinopteri; order Syngnathiformes; family Syngnathidae; genus Nerophis; species Nerophis ophidion. Next base: position 77,418,787 of record NC_084613.1, read on the forward strand.
GCTCATACTTCCTTTAAACCTGTGACGTGTTGCGTACACGTCATCATTACACGACGTTTTCAAGACGAAACTCCCGGGAAATTAAAAATTGTAATTTAGTAAACTAAAAAGGCCGTATTAGCATGTGTTGCAATGTTAATATTTCATCATTGATATATAAACTATCAGACTGCGTGGTCGGTAGTAGTGGGTTTCAGTAGGCCTTTCATAACCACTTTAATTTCTATGCAGTCCGCTTTCGGCCCCCCGCCAAAATCTTTAGGCCCAATGCGCCCCCTAGTCAAAAAGTTTGACACCCCTGATATAACTCATTACTGAAAATAGTTGTGATTTTTTTATACTTATTATGATGCTTTACACCTTACACAGATCTTTTAAAAGACGGGAAAAAGGACACAGAACATGAGGAATCAGTCAAAAACAAAACAAGAGCAGAAAAGCCAAAAGATAAGGTCAAACCTACCTTGACTACACTTTTTAAGCAGAAAACGGACAAATCCAAAGGTAAGGCCAAATATGTGATGAATTACATTGTATCATATGCATGCAAATAAACTGAAACTGAACTGAACTAAACTAATAATGACTGAATAATGGTGTAATTGTCGCGATACATACTATATGTGATTTTAGCACATTAAGAAGTCTAACAGACTAAGTATGCCACTTGTTTTTAGAACAAACCCTGGAGAAGAAGCCACCAAAGGAGCCTCAAGTTAAAGCAAAGTCCATCAAAGACAAAACAGTTATTAAAAAGCCTTTTGAGGAGTTCTCCAGAGTTAAGAAGCTGGGAATTAAGCGAACACCCACAGACGACAGAAAGTATTCAAAGGATCTTAGGAAACCTACCAAAGAAGAGAAAAGAGAGAAAGAACCGGACTTTAAAAATCAAACCAAGAAAGAGGGGGCAAAACCTCTCAAAGAACCTTTTAAGGAGAATGAAGTCAAGAAAAATCTGAAAAAAGAGAAAGGAGTATTGGAAACGCCTAAGGATAAGGTAGAGGATAAGGTAAAAGAGGACAAAAAAACACTCAAATCCAAGAAAGAGGTCAAGAAACCTGACGAAGATCAACGAAAAACTGAAGAACCACCCAAAGAAAAAGCCAAGATAAAGGTCGGAAAATCACTTAAAGAAGAGCGAGATGTTGAAGAACCACTCAAAGAAGAAGCCAAAGAGGCAAAAAAGATTAGGAAACCTAACAGAAAACTGAGTCCCACCAAGAAATTACTTAAAGAAGAAGAAAACAAATCATCGATTGTTAAAAAAGTCAAGAAAATTTACACAGAAGTTGAGAAAGCTCCGAAAGAGGATAATGTCACAATGCAACATCCCAAAACAGAAATCAAAGACAAGAAACCTCTCAAAGTGGGGGAAACAATCAAGAAAACCGTCAAACCATCAACACATGAAAAAGAAGATCAGAAACTTACTTTGGGAGAAGTCAAGAAAGCGGCGGGAGAAGAGAAAGTCATGAAAGAACATCCCAAGGACGAAAAAGAACTCCAGAAACTTGTCAAACCAGAGAGAAAAATGAATGGCACGTCTAAAGAAACAAAGAAACCCCAAGATGACATAAAAAAAGTCAAGAAATCTCCCAAAGACGAAAACGAACCCAAGAAACTTGTCAAACCAGAGAGAAAAATGAATGTCACGTCTAAAGAAACAAAGAAACCTCAAGATGACATTAAAAAAGTCAAGAAATCTCCCAAAGATGAGAAGGAAATCAAGAAACTCGCCAAACCAGAGAGAGAAACAAATGTGTCGTTAACAGAAACATCGAGACCATCAGTATACCTGAAAGAAGTAAAAAAATATCCCAAAGTAAAGAGAGATGCCAAACGGGATATAATGATTACAAGACTTTTGAAAGTAGAAGCCAAGGAACTTACAGAAAAGGAGGAGACAGAACCAAAGAAAGCAACCAAAGACAAGAGAGAACAAAATAAACCTCATGAGAAAGAGAGTGTCATCAGAAGCACTTCCAAAGTAGATGAAGTTCTCAAGAAACCTCATATAGAAGACAAAGCAGTAAATGAAATTACCAAAGAAAAGGATGACACCAGGAAACAGCTTAAAGAGGAGAAACAAAAGACAGCACATAAAAAGGCCCACACTCTGGAGAAGGAGAAAACGCCTCATGAAGCCCCATTTCTGGTGAAAGAAGAGAAGATTTCAGTCAAAGAAAAGAAAAAACCTCTTAAAGAAGAGAAAATTCAACCTAAAGAAGAAAATATTCTAGTCAAAGAAGAGGGGAAACATCCTACAGAAAAGATACCAACAATAGAAGGGGAGATCCAACCTAAAGAGGAGAAGATTCAACCCAAAGAAGAGAAGACACATTCTAAGGAGAAGATTCAATCCAAACAGGAGAAGAAAGCTCCTAAAGAAGAGAAGAAACCTTCTAAGGAGAAGATTCAATCCAAACAGGAGAAGAAAGCTCCTAAAGAAGAGAAGAAACCTCCTAAAGAGGTGAAAATTCAACCCAAAGAAGAAAGACCTCTTAAAGAGGAAAAAACCCAATCTAACGAACAGAAGAGAAAGACTCCAGTCAAAGAAAAGACTATCCCATCCAAACAGGAGATGAAACCACATCAAGAAGAGAAACCTCTTAAAGAAGAGAAGATTCAACCTAAAGAAGAAAATATTCTAGTCAAAGAAGAGGGGAAGCATCCTAAAGAAAAGATACCACCAAAAGAAGAGGAGATCCAACCTAAAGAAGAAAAGATTCAACCCAAAGAAGAGAAGAAACCTTCCAACGTGAAGCTTCAGTCCAAACAGAAGATAAAATCTCCTAAAGAAGAGAAGAAACCTAAAGAGGTGAAAATTCAACCCAAAGAAGAGAGACCTCTTAAAGAGGAAAAAATGCAATCTAACCGACAGGAGAGGAGTCCAATCAAAGAGAAGATGATCCCATCCAAAGACGAGATGAAACCACATCAAGAAGAGAAACCTCTTAAAGAAGAAAAGAAGATTACATCCAAAGACAAAGAGGTTACAAAGGCGCCCAAAGAAGATAAAGACCAAAAGAAACTCCCCAAAGAAGAGGGGGAAGATAAAGTAGTGGAGAAGAAAACTTCCATCAAGAAAGTAAAAATGATCACAAAACCAATAAAAGATGCTGCAGAATTAAGAAGACCATCTAAAGAAGTCAGACAGCCCTTGAGAGAGAAGATAGTGACAGAATCTTCCAAACACGAGAAGAAAGACAAAGAAAACGAAGCACCTGATCAGAAGACACCCACAGAGGAGAAGGAAACCCCCAAGAAGCTTTCAATGGAAGAAACCACACATGAAGCAAAGACAGTATCATCAAAGACAGTATCATCAAAGATCCCCAAAGAAGTTGCTGAACCCGTTAAATCTTTCAGGACTCATGGACTTGTCAAAATGCATCTCCAAAAGGAGAAGGAAAAACTAGCTGATATTGCTTCAAAAGTACAGCCTGAAGAAACATCAGAGAAGACCATAGGCAAAAAAGGACTGAAGATACTCAAAGAAAGAAAACAACCAGAAACAGACGAAAAGAGAGAGATAATTTCCAAAGGACTGCAGAAGATAATCAAACAAGAATCAAAGGAACCCTTAAAGAAAGAAAAGCATGTTTTAAAACAATCTAAGAAGGACGGAAAAGACAGTGAACAGAAGAAGCTGTCCGGGGTGGTCTCTGAAGAAGTGAAAGTGATCGCCAAAGAGAAAACTAGGACCATAGTCAAAGAAGTAAAAGAGGACAGGAAGACTTCAACGGAAGAAGATTTGAAGACAGGTATGATGCAAGTCTTAAAACATTCCATTGTCTTTGATTGATTGATTGATTGATTGATTGATTGATTGATTGATTGATACTTTTATTAGTAGATTGCACAGTACAGTACATATTCTGTACAATTGACCACTAAATGGTAACACCCGAATACGTTTTTCAACTTGTTTAAGTCGGGGTCCACGTTAATCAATTCATGGAAATGAAGGACCTCATATTTACACTTAAGGTAGAAATTTCACAATTCAAGCAGTTATTTATTAACACTTTCTGTTTCTTGTTCTGTTCAAGCCACGAGAACCACAAAGACTGAGAAGACCAGAATGTCCATCAGGACGAAGGAACATGTTAATACTACAAAAACTGGTGAGACAACTAAAGGAGAGGACCGTCATACCAACAAAATCATGATAGGAATACAAGTCATCTCAATTTAATCCATTCCAATCCAATCCACTTTATATAGCACATTTAAACAACAAAATGTTTCCAAAGTGCTGCACAACAATATTAAAAACAATATTAAAATACTATCCTGAGCTCCACCAATGACTGAATAAAAAACAAAAAATAAATACATATAAAACAAAAAAATATATATAAAATAAGTATGATTAAAAACGATTTTAAAGGGTAAAACCAATTAAAACAGTAAATAGAAATCAAAATTTTAAAAACAAAAAACACAGAGGACAACAGAGGACCACACAACTCACACGGTGTTAAAAGCCAGAGAATAAAAGTGGGTCTTAGGATGAGACTTAAAAGGCCCACTGAAATGAGATTTTCTTATTTAAACGGGTATAGCAAGTCATTTCTATGTCATACTTTATCATTTTGCGATATTGCCATATTTTTGCTGAAAGGATATAGTAGAGAACATCCACGATAAAGTTCGCAACTTTCGGTGCTAAAAGAAAAGCCCTGCCTCTACCGGAAGTCGCAGACGATGACGTCACATGTTGATGGCTCCTCACATATTCACATTGATTTTAATGGGAGCCTCCAACAAAAACAGCTATTCGGACCGAGAAAACGACAATTTCCCCATTAATTTGAGCGAGGATGAAAGATTCGTGTTTGAGGATATTGATAGCGATGGACTAGAAAAATAAAAAAAAGTAAAAAAAAAAACTGCGATAGCATTGAGACGGATTCAGATGTTTTTAGACACATTTACTAGGATAATTCTGGGAAATCCCTTATCTTTCTATTGTGTTGCTAGTGTTTTAGTGAGTTTAATAGTACCTGATAGTCGGAAGTGTACGTTCACGGCCGGGTGTTGAGGTGCAGTGTCTCAGCTGTATGGGCGGCACAAGCTCAGCTGATATCCGGTAAGAAGCGACTTTTTAACCACAATTTTCTCACCGAAACCTGCTGGTTGACATTCGGTTGGGATCCATCTCCGCTCTGATCCATAGTAAAGTTTCACCTCTGTGAATTTTAAACAAGGAATCACCGTGTGTTTGTGTGGCTAAAGGCTAAAAGCTTCCCAACTCCATCGTTCTACTTTGACTTCTCCAATATTAATTGAACAAATTGCAAAAGATTCAGCAACACAGATCTCCAAAATACTGTGTAATTATGCGGTTAAAGCAGACGACTTTTAGCTGTGTGTGTGTGCAGCGCTCATATTCATAACAGCCCGTGACGTCACGCGTACACGTCACCATTACGCGATGTTTTCAAGAAAAAAGTCCCGGGAAATTTAAAATTGTAATTTAGTAAACTAAAAAGGCCGTATTGGCATGTGTTGCAATGTTAATATTTCATCATTGATATATAAACTATCAGACTGCGTGGTGGATAGTAGTGGGTTTCAGTAGGCCTTTAAAACACTCCACTGTGGGAGCTGTTCGAATATGGAGGGGCAGAGTGTTCCAGAGCTTAGGGCCCTGTCTCCAACTCTCCCCTAGTTTTAAGTCTGGTCTTGGGCACCACGAGCTGGAGCTGGAGCTTGCTCTCGGACCTCAAAGCAGGCGGAGGATTGTAAGTTTGGATGAGGTCCGATATATAATGAGGTGCCAGTCCATGTAAAGATTTAAAAAAAAAAACAGCAAGGTTTTAAAATCAATTCTAAAATGAACAGGGAGCCAGTGCAAACTCTCAAGGATTGGGGTTATATGCTGGCGTTTCCTGGCCCCTGTTAGTGAAGTGAATTATATTTATATAGCGCTTTTCTCAAGTGACTCAAAGCGCTTTACATAGTGACACCCAATATCTAAGTTACATTTAAACCAGTGTGGGTGGCACTGGGAGCAGGTGGGTAAAGAGTCTTGCCCAAGGACACAACGGCAGTAACTAGGATGGCACAAGTGGGAATCGGACCTGCAACCCTCAAGTTGCCGGCACGGCCACTCTACCAACCGAGCTATACCGTTAAAAGTCGTGCTGCCGCGTTCTGGACTAACTGCAACCGGGAGAGAGCTTTTTGGCTAATGCCAGCATAAAGTGCATTGCAGTAGTCCAGGCCACTTGAAATAAAAGCATGCAAGACTTGTTCAAAAAGGTTAAAAGATAAAAAACGGTTTTACCTTTGCTATAAGACGAAGATGATAAAAACACGATACTTTAAATACAACTAAATAACGTTCATGAAATAACCCCCAACTCTGCTATTTCATTTGTGTTCCCAGCTGATGTGCCCAAGAGACCTTTAAGTTTGGTGAGGGTCACCAAAAAGCAGATAGCCCCCATCTTGAAAAAGGAACAAAAGAATGCAACCAAAATAGGTAAATAATCATAGTAATTTATAGCCAAACTATTTATCTATCAAACTGTTTATTAAAACTTTTTTTTTCCTTAGAGGCCCCACAGGTTTCTAAGGTGACGGCCAAACCAGAAGCTGCAAAGAAAGGTATGTACGATTTTGTTGTTATACTTGTTTACACTAAGGCTGCCAATTGATTTATATTTGGAATTTAGATTACCGTATTTCCTTGAATTGCCACAGGGCATATAGTATGCGCCTGCCTTGAATTACTGCCGGGTCAAACTCGCTTCGCAAAATAATTAGCGCATGCTTAGTATTACCGCCTGGTCAAACTCGTGACGTCACGAGTGACACTTCCCCTGTCATCATTTTCAAAATGGAGGAGGCTGACTTCAATACCGGTAATGTGAAATCGCATAAAGCAATGGTTCCCAAACTTTTGCAGGCTGGCGCCCCCTTGGCTCCCCAGTGAATTCCTAGCGCCCCCCCCCCCCCCACCCCCACAGACACATATGGAAACAAACACATCTTTCTTGATATTTGGTATGCTGCAATTTGAAAAGAGAAATGTTAAACACAAATGTGTATTTCACAAATAAAACCCAATTTAGTAAACCAATTTATTTTTTTGCAGTTTTAACTGTTTCAGCAACATAGAATGGTAAATACCACCCTAACCGGCTCAACACAACACAACACAACACGGCGCGTTCTGGCGAATCCCCAATTTCATGTTGACTTGAACTCAAGATAATGTTGACCGCCAGAATGCGGTTTTTATTATAAGATAAAATTCTGAACATTACAAGCTTGAAATTACAATCCTGAGCTTTTGCTTTTGTAGTCTATGCTGTCGGATCTGACTGGGCCAGAGCGGCGTGTGGTAACCGGACCCTGATGCGTCGTCCACTGACTCGTCCTGCTGCACGTGTTGTGTACAAATCGTCAAACAAACGTTCGAACTTCTGATTTCGACTTCGGACTGCCGCCCCCCTACCGCCCCCTTCTTCCTCACCGCCCCCCCAGATCTTCCCCCCGCCCCCAGGGGGCGGTACCGCCCACTTTGGGAACCACTGGCATAAAGGGACGAAGACTAAGAGCTATTCAGTAGGATTTAAGGTCCAAGTTTACATCACACTCAATTTTTTTACTGCCTGCCTTTGGTAAGTGCCGGAGTGAGAAGAGGATTTAAATTAATTAGCGCATGCTTACTTTTACCGCATGCCTTTGGTAAGCGCAGGAGTGAGGTTTTAAATTAATTAGCGCCCTGGCGGCAATTCAAGGAAATACGGTAATCATAGAGTTACTGTGGATTATTTTCCATTTAGCCGCTCACTACTGGATCAACTGCACATTTGCACCATGGTAACACTATTGACAAAAACTGCATGAAATATTTTGCTATTAACGTTTTAGGGGTTTCCGGTCATTCTGCGTAGAAAATGTTAAACATTTTTAAACGGATGAATAATGATTAATCTGCATTTAAGCGCTAATTTTGACAACCCTAGTTTATACAAATAGATTAAGCTGCTGAGAACCAATGTCCTCTGCAGTGGACATTTCTTTTTGGTGTATTTTTTTTGTCACAAGAAAAATATCTATTTTTTCGCAAAACACAAATGTCCACTACAGAAGTCTCTGGCGCTCAAGAGGTTCCACTCCATACCTTTTGATTTGAAGTCATAATTATGAATAATTGGAAAAAAAAATTGAGGTTATATTCTAAAATTTCAAACATTTTTCATTTGTTTCTTTTACTTCACGCCTGTTACGATAATCTGATACAAAAATGTTTTTGAGGAGTAAAGCGATCAATAAGTAATAAGCTGCACCTAAGCGGGTATTGTGCTTTTTTTGTCACACAGTTGTGCCAAAAGAAAAAGTTACAGCAGCTCCTGCCAATAAAGGTAAGGCTTTATAATTTTTCACATAAATGTGCATTTGACGTTCTCAAACAGGACCAAAATAAGACTACAAGTGTGTGCTCAGTGGCCTAGTGGTTAGAGCAGTGGTGTCAAACTTAAATACAGAGTGGGCCAAAATTTTAAACAGAACAAAGCCGCGGGCCAAAGTTGAACCAATTAACTTTTTTAATATGGACCCAAACAAGTTTTGCATTAAATATTGAACAAGCAAGGCTTATATAACGTTAGTCACATGCAAAACCCAGTTTCAAATAATAATAATCAAAAAAATATCAATGGCATCCATCCATCCATTTTCTACCGCTTAGTCCCTTTCGGGGTCGCGGGGGGCGCTGGCGCCTATCTCAGCTACAATCGGGCGGAAGGCGGGGTACACCCTGGACAAGTCGCCACCTCATCGCAGGGCCAACACAGATAGACAGACAACATTCACACACTAGGGCCAATTTAGTGTTGCCAATCAACCTATCCCCATATCAAATAAAATTTAAATTAAAATTGTATGACTTTTTTTCTATTTGCAATCTTCTGAGGTAAATATAAATTTTTTCCACAGGCTAATAATACATTTGAAAATAAAATAACAATAATGAATGAACCAAACATTCAATTCTTGAAGTAGCAAGAGAAAATGCATGAATAAAACATTAATTATTGGTCAGTTTGCTGGAAGTTTACCGGAAGAGTTAGTGCTGCAAGGGTTCCTGGGTATTTGTTCTGTTGTGTTACGGTTCGGATGTTCAACTGAAATGTGTTTGTCATTGTTGTTTGGTGTGGTTTCACAGTGTGGCCCATATTTGTAACAGTGCTAAAGCTGTTTATATGGCCACCCTCAGTGTGACCTGTATGGCTGTTGACCAAGTATGCCTTGCATTCACTTTTGCGTATGTGTAAAAGCCACAAATATTATGTGACATGCTGTTAGTATGAAGGAAAAGTGGACGTGACAACAGGTTGTAGAGAAGGCTAAAGGCAGTGCCTTAAATGCACGCCCCCAATATAGTTGTCCAGGTGGAAATCGGTAGAAATTCGGGAGAATGGTTGCCCCGGGAGAGGCACTGAACTTCGGGAGTCTACCGGGAAAATTAGGAGGGGTGGCAAGTATGAGTATTAGCGGTGAATGCGGTGTTACAGCTCTAATGCTAAATTGATGTTGCCTCAAGGGCCAAATTAAATTACACGGCGGGCCAGAGTTTGACACCCATGGGTTAGAGTGTCCGCCCTGAGATCGGTATGTTGGGAGTTCAAACCCCGGCCGAGTCATACCAAAGACTATTAAAAAAAAATGGGACCCATTGCCACCCAGCTTGTCACTCAGCATCAAAAGTTGGAATTGGGGGTTAAATCACCAAAAATGATTCCCAGGGGGTGATCAAGGGGATGGGTCAAATGCAGAGGACAAATTTCACCACACCTGGTGTGTGTGTGACAATCATTGATACTTTAACTTTAACTTTGTTAGGGACGGCGTGGCAAGGTTGGGAGAGTAGCCGTGCCAGCAACTTGAGGGTTCCTGGTTCAATCCCCAACCTCGTCACGTCCGTTGTGTCCTTGAGCAAGACACTCTACCCTTGCTCCTGATGGGTCGTGGTTAGGGCCTTGCATGGCAGCTCCCACCATCAGAGTGTGAATGTGTGTGTGAATGGATGAATGTGGAAATAGTGACAAAGTGCTTTGAGTACCTTGAAGGTAGAAAAGCACTGTACAAGTATAACCAATTTACCATTTCTTTTGACGCAGCGGCTCCGGAGAAAAAGGTCAAACCGGTCTTAAGGAAAAAAGGTAAGCCCATGTTCATGATAATAAAATAGGGCTATCAACGTTAACGCAACGTTCACAACAAAATTGCATGATTAATCTGCATTTATACATGATTAATGCGCTATTTATTTTTGACACAATGTTGTCTATTTCTGTTGGTCCTGCGATGAGGTGTTGGCGTGTGTACCCCGAGAGGGACAAGCGGTAGAAAATGAATGAAAGGACATTTATTTATTTTGATTTAATGTATTTGGTCAGTCAATACTTGCAAAGATGTGGGAGGAGACTGGTGTACTTGCTCTCAAATTTCACTTCAAAATAATACTCCAGGGGACTAAATATCAGTGACTCTTAACCATTTTGACCTGGGGGCCCGAGCATTAAACAGCTTGATTATTGCACAAGTGTGCCTTAGTCTGCCCACAATTAAATGGCCACTCTAAAATGTGGCCATTTAATATATATATATATATATCTATATATATAGATATATATATATGCCTTCCGCCCGATTGTAGCTGAGATAGGCACCAGCGCCGCCCGCGACTCCAAAGGGAATAAGCGGTAGAAAATGGATGGATATATATATATATATACATATACATATACATATATATATATATATATATATATATATATATATATATATATATATATATATATATCCATCCATCCATCCATCTTCCGCTTATCCGAGGTCAGGTCGCGGGGGCAGCAGCCTAAGCAGGGAAGCCCAGACTTCCCTCTCCCCAGCCACTTCGTCTAGCTCTTCCCAGGGGATTCCAAGGCGTTCCCAGGTCAGCCGGGAGACATAGTCTTCCCATCGTGTCCTGGGTCTTCCCCGTGGCCTCCTACCGGTTGGACGTGCCCTAAACACCTGCCTAGGGAGGCGTTCGGGTGGCATCCTGACCAGAATATATATATATATATATATATATATATATATATATATATATATATATATATATATATATATATATATATATATATATATATATATATATATATATATATATCTTAGCCTATATGCATATATTTTATACATATACACATACAGGGGTTAGTGCGTCTGCCTCACAATACAAAGTTCCTGCAGTCCTGGGTTCAAATCCAGGCTTGGGATCTTTCTGTGTGGAGTTTGCATGTCCTCCCCGTGAATGCGTGGGTTCCCTCCGGGTACTCCGGCTTCCTCCCACTTCCAAAGACATGCACCTGGGGATAGGTTGATTGGCAACACTAAATTGGCCCTAGTGTGTGAATGTGAGTGTGAATGTTGTCTGTCTATCTGTGTTGGCCCTGCGATGAGGTGGCGACTTATCCAGGGTGTACCCTGCCTTCCGCCCGATTGTAGCTGAGATAGGCGCCAGCGCCCCCCGCGACCCCGAAAGGGAATAAGCGGTAGAAAATGGATGGATGGATGGATGGATGTATAAATATTTACATTTATATATACACACACAAATATATATACACACACACACAAAAAAAACAGCAAACACACACACACATATATATATATATACACACACACCCCGGCCGAGTCATACCAAAGACTATGAAAATGGGACCCATTACCTCCCTGCTTGGCACTATGCATCAAGGGTTGGAATTGGGGGTTAAGTCACCAAAAATGATTCCCGGACGTGGCCACCGCTGCTGCTCAATGCTCCCCTCACCTCCCAGGGTGTGATCAAGGATGATGGGTCAAATGCAGAGAATAATTTCGCCACACCTAGTGTGTGTGTGTGACAATGTAACTTTAACACGCATATGTAAATTTACATACAATTTTTCCAAAGTAAACTATATCAATGAATTTTTCTTAACCATCAATATCAATACATTCAAAGTGAAAATTAAAATACACCCTCACCACTTTCATCATATTTTTTGTGCATAAAAAACTTGACTTTAGCCCCAGACTACTTTGTTTTACATTGTCATTACTGCTTCCAAGTGGTGGAAAATTGTATTACAACTGAATGCCACTGCAGCCCATAAGGACCACAGCTGAGAAACAATGGGCTGCAGCCCTATGGTTAAAAAACACGGCTTCAGATAATACCAGTGGTGTGCCGTCAGGGCCAGCAAGGCCTTCTCTGCTGGCCTAACATAACCAGAAATCATGATCATAATTAAGGATAAAATCATTTTTTAATTTACTTTCCTTAAAAATCTAAAAGTATTCATATTCTCTTCATGTCATATTATGCTCCTTCCAGTGCTGTTCTTTTTAGTTTTAGTTTGTATCCAATCAGAATTCAGCCAGCTTAAGTTGCCATGCTGTACTAAATCTGCAGAGGCCTTCAGAATCAAGAATTCCGGGCGTCCTTGCATTGTAAGTGATCGGGGACATACAGTTGATAGACAGTTGCGATAGCCAATCAGATCACGAGTTGTTGTCAGTAAGGCCTTTTAGCTGGCCTCACGTTGAACGTCATGTGATTGGATACTCATAAGGATCAATTGAGAACACATAGAGTTAAGAGACAGTTGGGATAGCCAATCAGATCACATGTTGTTGACAGTAGCCTAAGTAGCATGATGTTAACGAGTCTGTGATTGGATACTTACTTGTCATCCAATAACAAGTTTCAATTTATCAGGAATTGTTGCGCCGTAGCCAGACCGGAATAGCAGAGAAGGAGCACAAGATGTTGATTCGGTGGCAGATATACACTTGCAAGGCCATTTTCAAGAAGGATATTTAAAGAGAAACGACATCTTGTGAGACGATGTCGGCCAAGCTAGCTCAGATGTTCTGGCCATGAAATGCTCGCAATTTCCACTCGAATAACCCGACAACAAGGGGTACCACTGGCTTATACGGCTAATTGTGAGTTCAAATATTTTATTTTTTCACTTTTAATGTGATTTTTACTAATTTAAGTTTCAAAGTGCCACATAAGATATGTTTTAATTGCTGATGCGTTTGAAATTATTTTTAAATACGCCAGAAAATAAACCGTTTTGTACACTGTTGATGTGCTTCAATACGAAGTAGTGCGTAAATGCGTTCTCGTTTAGTATTTCACCAGCAATGGTCATGTGGTGACATAAATTATGGTAGTTTTAGAGATAATCTTTGAAGTCGGACATCTCTGAAGGCCTGTGTGGGTAAATCATGGCCTGCCACCGGATAATACTGATGTCAAATTTTGACCAAATAAATGACATTCATTAAAGTAAAACGTGAAAAATCGTCATAGGTGACATTCTAACGATAACATTGCATTTGTGTCCAAATATTGGAATCTTTTTTGAAATCATCAATATTATGCGTGTAATTTACTGTGATGATTCCCAACTCACGTGTGCATAATCTTATTAAAAATGTAACACAAAAGCATTAAAATAGACATTATTTGTACTTTGTCATAGTATTGACAGAACAAGAGAGTCCTGCAAGGAACGCCTCCCTGCTGAAGGAGAGAGCCAAAATAGTGCCAATGAAGAAAGGTCTGTGTGCCTTTTTCCCCTCTTTTTCTTGAGTTTGAATTCAAGTAAACATTCTGTATATCGATGCAGCTGCAGTTGTCACAAGACCCGTAAAGAAAGTCACGGACGTTACTCCTAAGACTCGTACGTATGCTGCACACTGAAGATTCATCCCAGCAATCATATCCAAATTGTCCTTTTTAGCTGCTGAGGCAGTCACAGTCAAGGGAAAAGCAGTTGTGCCAAGAAAAGGTAAGCTTTTATTCTTTTATGTGCTTATTTCCAATGGAACTTATGTGTGTCAACATAAGCGCAAAATTTATTTTTACTTGTGACTTGGTACAGAGGAGAATAAGCAATGATGAAGTCTTTTTGAACTTGTTGACACAGTTTTTTCTACATGTGTGCATATTTTCATTTTACCGTTATATATCAGTATTTCCAATACAATCTGTGATAGCGTAGGTTACACTGGATGCGATATCTTCTTAGGACAAGGACTCCGGTCAGAGACTAGGGCACAGAGAGGCTTTCAGGAACCCTTTAAATGCTGAAGTTGAACAAGTGTGGTATAGGTGTGTGTGGGTGTGTGTGTCCGTGGTCTAAAGGGAACACCTACGAAGAATGGTTACGATACATTTAGGCAATATAATATGCAATAATATAACAGATTGATTGATTGATTGATACTTGTATTTGTAGATTGCACAGTTCAGTACATATTCCGTACAATTCACCACTAAATGGTAACACCCGATAAGTTTTTCAACTTGTTTAAGTCGAGGTCCACGTTAATCAATTCATGGTACAAATATATACTATCAGCATAATACAGTCATCACACAAGTTAATCATCATAGTATATACCAGGGGTCGGGAACCTTTTAGGCTGAGAGAGCCATACAAGCCAAATATTTTAAAAAGTATTTTCATGGGAGCCATATACAATTTTTTTTTTAACACTGAATACAACTAAATGCATGCAATTTTGAAGTAAGAATAACATTTTTAGAGTATAATGAGTCTCTTATTCTTTTTTTAATAACAATGTTATTCTGAAACTAACCAACAATAAATTAAATACTTCTTACTAGGGCTGCGAATCTTTGGGTGTTCCACGACCTGATTCAATATCCATTCTTGGGGTCGCGATTCGATAATAAATCGATTTTTTCGATTCAATGCGATTCTCGATTCAAAAACTATATTTTTCCGATTCAAAACGATTCTGTTTTCATTCAATACATAGGATTTCAGCAGGATCTACCCCAGTCTGCTGACATGCTAGCAGAGTAGTAGACTTTTGTAAAAAGCTTTTATAATTGTAAAGGACAATGTTTTATCATCTGATTGCAATAATGTAAATTTGTTTTAACTATTAAACGAACCAAAAATACGACTTATTTTATCTTTGTGAAAATATTTGACACAGTGTGTTGTCAAGCTTATGAGATGCAATGCAAGTGTAAGCCACTGTGACACTATTGTTCTTTTTTATTATTTTTATAAATGTCTAATGATAATGTCAATGAGGGATTTTTAATCACTGCTATGCTGAAATTATAACTAATATTGATACTGTTGTTGATAATATTCATTTTTGTTTCACTACTTTTGGTTTGTTCTGTGTCGTGTTTGTGTCTCCTCTCAATTGCTCTGTTTATTGCAGTTCTGAGTGTTGCTGGGTCAGGTTTGGTTTTGGAATTGGATTGCATTGTTATGGTATTGCTGTGTAGTGGTTTGTTGGATTGATAAAAAGAAAAAAGAATTTTTTTTTTAGATGAGAATCGATTCTTAATCGCACAACGTATCCGATTCAATTCGTATTCGAATCGATTTTTTTATTTTTACCATTAATGCGACTTCTTGAACAGGTGCGGTAGGAACCAGATGGATGGATTAAAATGAATGAGAATGTTTTATATTTTGAACGTTATTTTTAACACTCTGATTAACAGTGGAATTATTGATTACTTACCGTGTTAAGCAATGTCAGCTAAGATTGATCTGAGAGCCAGATGCAGTCATCAAAAGAGCCACATCTGGCTCGAGAGCCATAGGTTCCCTACCCCTGGTATATACATTGAAATATTTACATTATTTACAATCCGGGGGGTGGGATGAGGAGCTTTGGTTGATATCAGTACTTCAGTCATCAACAATTGCATCAACAGAGAATTGGACATTGAAACAGTGTAGGTCTTACTTAGTAGGATATGTACAGCCAGCAGAGAACATAGTGAGTTCACATAGTATAAGAACAAGTATATACATTAGAAATACATTAGATTATTTACATTAGGTTATTTACAATCCAGGTAGATGGGATGTGAATGGAGGAGGGTATTAGTATAGGGTTGAAGATGCCTGGAGGTGTTGTTTTAGAGCGGTTTTGAAGGAATATAGAGATGCACTTACTTTTATACCTGTTGGGAGTGCATTCCACATTAATATATACAGGATATGTAAAATGTTATATATAATGTAATTCACTCTACAAAGTGTTATAAAACAGTGCCATTACGGCAATCCCTGAGCATTGTTGATTGGATGTAATTCAACAGAAATTTGAGAGACTGATTGCCCTGAAATTCGGGAGCCTATGGCAAGTATAATGCTGTCAAGCACCATTCATACAAAACTTGCGGGCCGCAGTAACATTACATTTTCATATCAAGGTGCGGGCCAGAAAATAACGTCTTGCGGGCCACGTGTTTGAGACCCCTGGTCTAGAGAAACAGATCCATTTAAGACTTGGTGGACTAAGGCTTGAGAAGTCGGTCGACATGACGGGTTGTCAACATAAGCGTGTTTTCACTGTAATATTACGCCGCTAGAACTTCTCTACTTAGAACCTAACCCACCTATGCCAAAGCAAGCCGCAGCTGGTAGAATTAATGAATGAATTTACCAAAAACATGATTTTCTTTCTTTTGTTTTTTGTTTTTTTACGTTGCTTACAGATGGAGTGGCCGCACATAAAAATGCTTCTCTGACCAAAGAGAAGGTGAAAGTGGTGCAACTGAAGAAAGGTGCTTATATCTTCTATTATTCAAGATAAAAAAAAATGTTTTTAGAAATCCAGGATGATGTCATTATGAGTTATTTTATGTTTTTTTTAATAAATGAGGTTGTCAGGAAGAGGAGGGCTTCCACTAAAGGTTACATTATCTGTTCAAATATCATTTGGTGTCCAGTCACCGCCGCGACCCAAATGGGGACAAGCGGTAGAAAATAGATGGATCGATGTATTATGATGATGTTATTGATTAAAGGCTTACTGAAATGAGATTTTCTTATTCAAACGGGGATAGCAGATCCATTCTGTGTGTCATACTTGATCATTTCGCGATATTTTTGCTGAAAGGATTTAGTAGAGAACATCGACGATAAAGTTCGCAACTTTCGGTCGCTAATAAAAAGCCTTGCCTGTACCGGAAGTAGCAGACGATGTGCGCGTGACGTCACGGGTTGTGGAGCTCCTCACATCCTCACATTGTTTATAATCATAGCCAGCATCAGCTAGAGCTATGCGGACCAAGAAAGCGACAATTTCCCCATTAATTTGAGCGAGGATGAAAGATTCGTGGATGAGGAAATTTAGAGTAAAGGACTAGAAGGAAAAAAAAAAAAAAGCTGATTGCATTGGGAGCGATTCAGATGTTATTAGACACATTTACTAGGATAATTCTGGAAAATCCCTTATCTGCCTATTGTGTTACTAGTGTTGTAATGAGATTAAATAGTACCTGAAACTCGGAGGGGTTGACGCCAGAGTCTCTGAGGAAAGTCACGCAGCTGCAGCACGACGTAAGCTCCGCTGATGTCTCCGGTAAGAGGCCACTTATTACCACAATTTTCTCACCGAAAACTGCCGGTTGACATGTAGTCGGGATCCATGTCCGCTTGACCGCTTTGATCCATAGTAAAGCTTCATCTTCGGGAATTTTAAAACAAGGCTAAAGGCTAAAAGCTTCCCACATCCATCTTTCTACTTTGACTTCTCCATTATTAATTGAACAAATTGCAAAAGATTCAGCAACACAGATGTCCAGAATACTGTGGAATTATGCGATTAAAACAGACTACTTATAGCTTAGATCGGGCTGGAAAAAAATGTCCGCTACAACCCGAGACGTCAAACGCACGCGTCATCATACCGCGACGTTTTCAACACGACGCTTCGCGGTAAATTTAAAATTGCAATTTAGTAAACTAAAAAGGCCGTATTGGCATGTGTTGCAATGTTAATATTTCATCATTGATATATAAACTATCAGACTGCGTGGTCGGTAGTAGTGGGTTTCAGTAGGCCTTTAATGATGTAAAGAGCAGACATTAAAGCAGTGTATTTTTATAATTTATGTTGAAGTTTTATCAATTATATCTTCTGTACTAAACAGTAATGTAAGGCACCAATGTGAGGTGTCCTGGCTGGTCCAACACCGCCGGTAGGTTGTGAGTTCAAACCCCGGCTGAGTCATACCAAAGAGATATAAAAAATGGGACCCATTACCTCCCTGCTTGGCACTTAGCATGAACGGTTGGAAATGGGGGTTAAATCTACAAAAATTATTCCTGGGCGTGGCCACCGCTGCTGCCCACTGCTCCCCTCACCTCCCAGGGGGTGATCAAGTGTGATGGGTCAAATGCAGAGAATAATTTCATCACACCTAATCATTGGTACTTTAATTTTAACCATCCATTTATTTTTATGCCAAAATAACTACATATTGTTACTTTATTTTAATTTTTTTTTCTCCAATATTTACCACACTAATACTTAAATTCCTATATTTGATTTGTACAATTAACTACAATGATCGTTTTGTCTTCAGAACCACACGCTGCAAAGGAAAAGGTCAAAGCAGCTGATGAAAAGAAAGGTAAACAATGATAAAAAGTCGTATTTTAAGATCATTTGCTGAAAAGTCTTTTACTTTTATTCTTATTTCCTTTAAGTGTCCTCTGAAGCCGAAGCTGACACAAAGAGGGGAAAGGCCACATCTCTTCTAAAAACTAAAAGTAGCCCTAATTTGTTATATTAATAATGTAATGTTATCATACACATAATTTAATTGAAAAAATATAATGTATCTGACTATTTTAAATTATAATAATATGCTAATAAATATATATTGTTCAAAAAAAAATATATTTTTTTTTTTACTTATTTTTTGTACCACAGTGCAAGAACCCTCAAAAGAAAATATCAAGCCTGCAGCAGTGAAAAAAGGTAGAGTGTTGCATTCAAGGACATTTCTTTTCAGTATCCAAAGGTTCTCTTTTTGGATTTTAAATGATTTCTTCTTGGTCTCCTAGATATTGAGCTTGCAAAGGAGGCAAAAGTAGCAAAGGAAGGTAAGAAGGCAATAAGCAGATTGCTTGTGACTTTGGAGCCATCATTATTTAAAAAAGGAGGGGGGATGTTATATTACATTTAATTTTGAATTTGTACTTCATTTTTGTATTTTAATCAGTTTATTTTTGTATTCTAACAATTTTATATTTGTCCAACAGAGGCTAAGCGTGCGAAAGAAGTCAAGGCAGAAAAGAAAGGTGAAGAACACAATATACTAAAGTTGATTTATATATAATTTACATTTATGTATATTTTTTTTCAAAAAAAATTGTGGCGGAATAGAAGTTACCGTTATTTAAAAATATTTTTGGTTCCTTTTTTTTTAGACATTCATTGTATTTAATATCTATTTTTTTTACAATTTCAAAAATGAGTGAGGGAGTTGGAAGATTTAGTTAATTTAATTAAATTGTATTCCATTTAATTGTTTTGCATTTAAAAGTACATGGGTATCTGTGTACGAACCCCGTTTCCATATGAGTTGGGAAATTGTGTTAGATGTAAATATAAACAGAATACAATGATTTGCAATTCATTTTCAACCCATATTCAGTTGAATATGCTACAAAGAAAACATATTTGATGTTCCAACTGATGAACATTTTTTTTTGTGCAAATAATCATTAACTTTATAATTTGATGCCAGCAATACGTGACAAATTAGTTGGGAGAGGTGGCAATAAATACTGATAAAGTTGAGGAATGCTCATCAAACACTTATTTGGAACATCCCAGAGGTGTGCAGGCTAATTGGGAACAAGTGGGTGCCATGATTGGGTATAAAAGCAGCTTCCATGAAATGCTAAGTAATTCACAAACAAGGATGGGGTGAGGGTCACCACTTTGTAAGCAAATTGTCGAACAGTTTTTGAACAACATTTCTCAACGAGCTATTGCAAGGAATTTAGGGATTTTACCATCTACGGTCCGTTATATCATGAAATATTTCAGGGAATATGGAGAAATCACTGCATGTAAGCGATGATATTACGGACTTTTGATCCCTCAGGCATCGAAAAGCGACATTAGTGTGTAAAGGATATCACCACATGGGCTCAGGAACACTTCATAAAACCACTGTCAGTAACTACAGTTGGTCGCTACATCTGTAAGTGCAAGTTAAAACTCTACTAGGCAAAGCCAAAGCCATTTATCAACAATATCCTGAAACGCTGTCTGCTTGGCTGGGCCCGAGCTCACCTAAGATTGACTGATGCAAAGTGAAAAAGTGTTCTGTGGTCTGACGAGTCCACATTTCAAATTATTTTTCGAAACAGAGGATGTGGTGTCCTCCAGAACAAAGAGGAAAATAACCATTCAGATTCTTATAGGCGCAAAGTTCAAAAGCCGGCATCTGTGATGGTCGGGGGGTGTATTAGTGCCCAAGGCATGGGTAACTTACACATCTGTGAAGGCACCATTAATGCTGAAAGGTCCATACAGGTTTTGGAGCAACATATGTTGTCATCCAAGCAACATTATCATGGACGCCCCTGCTTATTTCAGCAAGACAAGTGTTACAACAGCGTTGCTTCATAAAAAAAAGACTGCAGGTACTTTCCTGGCCCGCCTGCAGTCCAGACCTGTCTCCCATCGAAAATGTGTGGCGCATTACGAAGCGTAAAATACGACAGGAGAGACACCGGACTGTTGAACGACTGAAGCTCTACATAAAACAAGAATGGGAAAGAATTCCACTTTCAAAGCTTCAACAATTAGTTTCCTCAGTTCCCAAACGTTTATTGAGTGTTGTTAAAAAAAGGTGATGTAACACAGTGGTGAACATGCCCTTTCCCATCTACTTCGGCACGTGTTGCAGCCATGAAATTCTAAGTTAATTATTATTTGCAAAAAAAAAAAATTAAGTTTATGAGTTTCAACACCAAATATGTTGTCTTTGTAGTGCATTCAACTGAATATGGGTTGAAAGTGATTTGCAAATCATTGTATTCTGTTTATATTTACATCTAACACAATTTCCCAACTCATATGGAAACGGGGTTTGTACATCATTTTGTGCATTTTAATAATTTTTGTCTACTTCGTCTCGTTTTTAGCAGAGGCTGATCTTGCAAAGGAGGCCAAAACAGCTGCAGCAAAAAAAGGTAAACAACGCACATATTAAATAATGTGACTTACACCTAAATTGTTATAATTTAAAGCAGCGGTATCCAAAGTCCAGCCCAGGGGTTATTTGCGGCCCACAGCAAATGTTTTACCGGCCCACTAAACATTCTAAACATCCTATCATTAAAAAAGCATGCAAACGGGAATGAAAGAGCAATTGTTAAAAAAGTTGAAGAATGTTTGTTCTTTTTTGACAAAACAGAGGTGACGAAGGCAACCAAAGACGAAAAATCGAAAGGTGACAAGCTTAAAATTTGCTTTAACTGCAAAGTGTCCTTTTACAGTTGTGATCAAAATTATTCAACCCCCACACAATTTTGGTGTTTTAGCAAGTTGGACATTTATTCCGTATTTTGTTTATAGTCATATCAAATAAAGATGTGTCAAATAGACAAATGCAACTTCAATTGTAACACTGTATTTTACAAAATACCAAAAAAGGACATTTTTCTTAATATCTCATTGACAAAATGATTCAACCCCCTAGTTCCATGCATCTTTAGTACTTAGTAGAACACCCTTTGGCAGTAATGACATCCTTCAAAGGTGATACATAACCGGACACAAGCTTCTTGCAACCATCTACAGGTATTTTAGCCCATTCCTCTTGGGCAAAGGCCTCCAGTTCATTCATATTCTTGGGCTTGCGTGCTGCAACTGCCTTCTTCAAGTCCCACCACAGTTTTTCTATAGGATTTAGGTCTGGCGACTGTGAAGGCCACTCCAGAGTCTTCCAGCCCTTCTTCTGCAACCACTCTGATGTTGATTTGGAGGTATGCTTGGGATCCTTGTCCTGTTGGAAGGTCCAACGTCTCCCAAGCCTCAGCTTCGTCACTGACTTCATGACATTTGCAGCTAATATATCCTGCTAGGAAATAGAATTCATAATGCCTTGAACGCACTGGAGATTCCCGGTACCTGAGGCAGAGAAACAGCCCCAGAGCATGATTGACCCCCCACCATGCTTAACAGTAGGCAAGGTGTTCTTCTCTTTGTAAGCTTAATTTTTTCTCCTCCAGACATAACGTTGATTCATAGGCCCAAAGATTTCCAGTTTTGTCTCATCACTCCATAGAATAGTTTCCCAAAACCTTTGGGGTTTTTCCAGATGATTTTTGGCATACTGGAGTCTATTTTTTATTGTGCCTGGTAGTCAGAAGTGGGGTGCGCCTGGGAGTCCTGGCATGGAGGCCTTCATCTCGTAGTGCGTGCCTTATTGTCTGGGACGAAACCTGTGTCCCCCCCCTCTGCAATGTCCTGTTGTAGTTCCTCAGCTGTTACCCGGGGGGTTTTCACCACTGTACGCACACAGCATCCTCTTTCTACCACGCCCAGGTAGTGTTTCCACTGTACCTTTAGCTTTAAACTTGCAAATTATGCTCCCAACTGTGTCTCTTGGAATGTGTAATGTCTTTGCTATTTTCTTATATCCATATCCTTTCTTATGAAATTACCTCCTCTCTTGACTTCTTTGACCACTCCCTGGACTTCACCATGTTGCAAATACACCATTGACCATCTACAAGAAGCTGAGCGTCACAGTCTTTTTCAATCAGTTTAATTGTTGCTCGTTATGGTTCTAATCACATCTACAGGTGTTTTCAACACCTGATTGAAAATACCTTATTCAAATTCTGTTCTTAAGAGTTATGATATTCAAGGGGTTGAATATTTTTGTCAATGAGATATTAAGAAAAATGTCCTTTTTTGGTATTTTGTAAAATAGTGTTACGATTTAAGTTGCATTTGTCTATTTGACACATCTTTATTAGATATGACGGAATAAATGTCCAACTTGCTAAAACACCAAAATTGTGTGGGGGTTGAATAATTTTGATCACAAGTGTACCTCTGTTGGTTATTTTTAATTATGTTTTTATTACCACTAACAGAAGCCAGAGTTCTTAAAGAGATACAGGAGCCGGTGAAAAAAAGTATGTGAAATTTCAAAATTTTTTAGGAACGAGTCATTTTTCATCCTTAGTATTGATCGACTTGTGACACTTGTGTTGTAGATAAATCCGCAAAAGAGGAGCAGGCAAAAGGTAAAGTTTTTTTTTTAGTAGAAGACAAGTCTTGTGGTGCTTTGTGCTCATTCAACTCATTCATTCTCATTCCATCAGTCGACTCGGAGGAATTTCTGACGGAGGGTAAGTATGTGGCGACTGATGCATCGACTTCAGGCACTTTTTCAACTGAACGGTGTCCCGCCTCCACCCGCAGACGAGCTGCCCTACTTCCAGTGTTTCTTCGTGGACGAGGACGAGGCCCAGTTTCCCTTTTACGCCTTTTCGCCTCTGCAGATTTAAAAGTGGACGATGAGAAGGCCAACGCCCCGCAGGATTGTGGGCCATTTGCAATGTGTTTATGATTTCAGGTTTGGTTGAGCTCTCGTAGTCCAAATATGTACAACCAACGTCATTCCTTTTTTACGGTTTTGTTTTAAATTATTTTTAATGACTATAATTGTATTTGATCTTCACTCAATTGTATTTATATTTGAATTTAAATTGATTTATTCATTCTGTACTCCTATTTTCACATCAAATATATTGTAGTTCCACAAAACTGCCTCAGAGCACACATGGCATCTGTAAAGCTGAAGTTTAAGTTACCTGGCCTTTATTGGAGAAAATACAGCATTTGATGTTTTTTCCCGTCTTCATCTTAATTTTTGTTTTATTTTCACCCAAAAACACGTATTTAAACAACAGTTAGTCACACACACACACACACACACATACATACACACACGCTATCACTTTTGTTACTTTACCGTCATAAGGAATGACTGTACATGTACTATGTAGTATTTGAGAGCTCCCAAATATGATGGAAAAAAGAACTACCTAGAAACATTGGCATTTAATGTCTTAATAAAATCCAGACGCCAATGTTAATGACGGCGACTAACTAAAAATAAACTATTTTTAGTTAAGTTCCTAACGAAATAGACCAACTATGCACTACTGATATATGTTACAATAACATCTAATAAAAAGATATGTGAAATACATTTATATAGCGCTTTTCTCAAGTGACTCAAAGCGCTTTACATATCTAAGTTACATTTAAACCAGTGTGGGTGGCACTGGGAGCAGGTGGGTAAAGTGTCTTGCCCAAGGACACAACGGCAGTAACTAGGATGGCACAAGCGGGAATCGAACCTGCAACCCTCAAGTTGCTGGCACGGCCACTCTACCAACCGAGCTATGCCGCCCCAATCAATACTTGATGAGCGCCGCACAGTTCTGAATTTCATTCAGATTTGCCTTCTTTGAGGCAAGCATCAGAAATGAGGCCTGAATACGGACAAAGACGCGTTGAATACATTTTACTGTCACCGCATGTCATACGATGGCACTCCAGCTGTGTTTTTGTGACGGCGGTGCATTGTTTGTCCCAAGCCAGACCGCACCAGCTATTGTTTATGAAGCTTTTCTATTGTAGTTCCGACTGCTACTGAATGGATGACAGTTGATGTTAATCCTAAATTGACACACACATACTGTAAATCCACT
Source organism: Nerophis ophidion (assembly GCF_033978795.1). NCBI lineage: Eukaryota > Metazoa > Chordata > Actinopteri > Syngnathiformes > Syngnathidae > Nerophis > Nerophis ophidion. The sequence goes on from NC_084613.1 coordinate 77,443,398, forward strand.
TATGTATTTTTTGGAAGTAAAAAAAAACAAACAAGCGGGACACATTTTGTGTAAACGAAGCACTCAAGCAGGCTCAGGCTTGTATGGGTTTTTTCCAGAGGAATACTAGTGCACACTTTGCACTTACTGTATGACAGAAAATGAAGGTATTTCATTAAATGTGTTTATATTGTTTGAAATCTGCATGTGTGTTTATTTATGCTCTAAAAATGACAAAGTGTAGAAAACAAAGTGATTGTAAATAGAACAATACTGTTGATAATATTTGACATTGTGCTTGTATTTGACATTAAAAAATGAGCCGTGCAAGTTTTTCTTCTTGTGAAAATGGTGTTTATCCTTTAACTCTGCTGTTTTAAAGTATTTACAACAAAAACATCAGCCAAAGATCCCCTGGCAGGGCTTCTCAAACTTTTTTCACCAAGTAGCCCCTCAGAAAACACTTGGCTCTCCAAATACCAATATTGAAATACAGTAGCGTAGTAGGCTTAAGTATTAAATGAAAACAAGGCATAGGTTCTATTTAACAACCACTGACGTACATTACCTTCACTAGAAGTGTCTCAATTAAGATATAATGCAACACACCTAGTCAAATAAAATCTATATCAGTGGTTCTCAAATGGGGGTACGCGTACCCCTGGGGGTACTTGAAGGTATGCCAAGGGGTACGTGAGATTTTTAAAAATATTCTAAAAATAACAATTCAAAAATCCTTTATAAATTTATTTATTGAATAATACTTCAACAAAATATAAATGTAAGTTCATAAACTGTGAAAAGAAATGCAACAATTCAATATTCAGTGTTGACAGCTAGATTTTTTGTGGACATGTTCCATAAATATTGGTGTTAAAGATTTCTTCTTTTGTGAAGAAATGATTAGAATTAAGTTCATGAATACAGATGGATCTCTCACTTGTTTATTTTTCAACAAGTTTTTTAGTTATTTTTATATCTTTTTTTTCCAAATAGTTCAAGAAAGACCACTACAAATGAGCATTATTTTGCACTGTTATACAATTTAATAAATCAGAAACTGATGACATAGTGCTGTATTTTACTTCTTTATCTCTTTTTTTCCCAACCAAAAATGCTTTTCTCTGATTAGGGGGTACTTGAATTAAAAAAATTTTCACAGGGGGTACATCACTGAAAAAAGGTTGAGAACCATTGCTCATTTGTAGTGGTCTTTCTTGAAATATTAGGAAAAAAAGATATGAAAACTACAAAAAAAAATGTTGAGAACCATTGCTCATTTGTAGTGGTCTTTTTTGAACTATTAGGAAAAAAAGATATAAAAACTACAAAAAAAAAATTGTTGAAAAATAAACAAATGATTCATTTATAAATAAAGATTTCTACACATAAAAGTAATCATCAACTTAAAGTGCCCTCTTTGGGGATTGTAATAGAGATCCATCTGGATTCATCAACTTACTTCTATAATTTTTTTCACAAAAAAAGAAATCTTTAACATCAATATTTATGTAACATGTCCACAAAAAATCTAGCTGTCAACACTGAATATTGCATTGTTGCATTTCTTTTCACGGTTTATGAACTTACATTCATATTTTGTTGAAGTATTATTCAAGAAATATATTTATAAAGGATTTTTGAAATGTTGCTATTTTTAGAATATTTTTTAAAAATCTCCCATACATTTGGCATACCTTCAAGTACCCCCAGGAGTACGCGTACCCCCATTTGAAAACCACTGCTCTAGATAACAGAAACACTGCACATTAAATTACAGCAGCTAGTGCAGCTCTTTTTAGGTGCTTTCTAAAGATGTTACTCAGAGACCTTGCTTTATTACATGGGTGTCAAACTCTGGGCCGCCGTTTAATTTCATTTGGCCCTTGAGGCAATATCAAATTAACATTAGAGCTGGCTCGCCGGTGACACCACATTCACCGCTAATACTCATACTTGCCAACCCTCCTCTGATTTTCCCGGGAGACTCCCAAGGTTTAGTGCCCTTCCCGAAAATCTCCCTGGGCAACCATTCTCCCGATTTCCACCCGGACAACAATATTGGTAGCGTGCCTTAAAGGCACTGTCCTCTACAACATGTCGTCACGTCCTCTTTTCCTCCATATAAAGAGCGTGCTGGCCAAGTCACATAATATATGCGGCTTTCACACACACATACTTGGTCAACAGCCATACAGGTCACACTGAGGGTGGCCGTATAAACACCTTTAACATTGTTACAAATATGCGCCACACTGTGAACCCACGCCAAACAAGAATGACAAAACAAATTTCGGGAAACACCCGCACCATAACACAACATAAACACAACAGAACAAATATCCAGGAACCCTTGCAGCACTAACTCTTCCGGAATGCTACAATATACACCCCCTGCTACCACCAAACCCCGCCCACCTAATTTTTATTTTATTTTCGAATTTATTAGCCTGCGGAAAAAGTTAATGTTGATATTTACCTCAGAAGGCTGCAAATAGAAAAGAGGCATTCATTTTTTAAATTACATTTTATTTAATATACCACTGATGTTTTTTCGTTTGTTTTTTGAAAGTTGATTTTGCACTATTACGTTATATAAGCTCTGCCTGTTCCATGGGAGGAAGCCCGAGTACCCAGAGGGAACCCACGCAGTCACGGGGAGAACATGCAAACTCCACACAGAAAGATCCTGAGCCCGGTATTGAACCCAAGATTACTCAGGACCTTCGTATTGTGAGGCAGATGCACTAACCCCTGTACCACCGTGCTGCCCCATTCAACCCTTTCTTGTTCAATATTCATTGCAAAACTTGTTTGGGTCCCTATTAAAATGTTAATTTGTTCAATTTCGGCCCGCAGCTTTGTTCAGTTTTAAATTTTGGCCCACTCTGTATTTGAGTTTGACACCCCTGCTTTATTACAAGAGCACTCTGATTAGTTTTGCAATAGGTAATTAAAAACCGCAAATATTTTTTATTTGACAGCAGTGCTTTCCACTGAAGACGATCTAAATCACAGGTGTCAAACTCAAGGCCCGGGGGCCAAATTTTTATGTGGCCCCACAAAAGCCTGGAAATAATATGCGTTTATAAAATGCTTAATCTTTTCTTACTAAATATATTAGCTTTTTTCCCTTTTGACACTAAAAATTATGTACTCCATGCAATTGCATCCATCCATCCATTTTCTACCACTTGTCCCTTTCAGGCTCGCAGGGGGTGCTGGAGCCTCTTAGCTGCAGTCGGGCAGAAGGCGGGGTACACCCTGGACAAGTCGCCACCTCATCACAGAGCCAACACAGATAGACAGACAACCTTCACACTCATATTCACACACTAAGGCCAATTTAGTGTTGCAATTGCAAATCTTTTAAAATTCAATATCAAAATCAAAATATATCATGTATTCCAAAAATATTTTTTTGCTAAAATAAAGATAAATACTGCACTTAAATATCTGCATGGCTTATGATTTCAAAATCAATTATCAATCAAATTGTAGACTGTAAAATTGCCAATATATTTTACCGTTAAATTCTGCCGACTTGAGTTTTTTACCGTAAAATCTACTTTGGTACCTGTTTTTTCCCATATACAGTAAGCCACTGAAACATTAAAAAACAAACCGAAAAAACCATTAAAACAAGATTGTACGGTAACAAAAACAAAAAAACAAAACTTCCAGCTGTTGCTTAAATTTTACTGCTAAAAACAGTGGTATTGTTTCTCCATTCCATTCTATTTATTCAATTTTTTTTATAATGCTGTAAAAAACCCTCTGCTTTTACTGTAAAATCCAGTTGACTGAGCGGCCGTTTTTTTCAAGTAAAATTTTAATATATTTTGCAGCTTATGCAAAAAAATATTGTTAATGCCAAAAGGGATGGATGAAATATATGTATATATATTAGGGCTGCGAATCTTTGGGTGTCCCACGATTCGATTCAATATCGATTCTTGGGGTCATAATTTGATAATATATCTTTTTTTTTTTTCGATTCGATTCCATTCTCGATTTTTCCGATTCAAAACTATTCTGTATTCATTCCATACATAGGATTTCAGCAGGATCTACCCCAGTCAGCTGACTTGCAAGCAGAGTAGTAGATATTTTTTTAAAAACCTTTTATAATTGTAAAGGACAATGTTTTATCAACTGATTGCAATGATGTAAATTTGTTTTAACTATTAAACGAACCAAAAATATGACTTATTTTATCTTTGTGAAAATATTGGACACAGTGTGTTGTCAAGCTTATGAGATGCGATGCAAGTGTAAGCCACTGTGACACTATTGTTCTTTTTTATTATTTGTATAAATGTCTAATGATAATGTCAATGAGGGATTTTTAATCACTGCTATGCTGAAATTATAACTAATATTGATACTGTTGTTGATAATATTCATTTTTGTTTCACTACTTTTGGTTTGTTCTGTGTCGTGTTTGTGTCTCCTCTCAATTGCTCTGTTTATTGCGGTTCTGAGTGTTGCTGGGTCAGGTTTGGTTTTGGAATTGGATTGCTTTGTTATGGTATTGCTGTGTAGTGGTTTGTTGGATTGATTTTAAAAAAAAAAAAGAAAAAAAAGATTTAAAAAAAAATTGAGAATCAATTCTGAATCGCACAACGTATTCGAATCGATTTTTTCCCACACCCCTAATATATATATATATATATACAAAAACATGTATATTCATATATTACTCACTGTAAAAGCGGCCCTCTGAGGGCAACCATAACTGCGACGTGGCCTCAATAAAAAAAAAAAAAAAAAGTTTGACACCCGTGATCTAAATGATTGTCCTTTGAGGTCAGAGAGGGGTTACTTGAGGTCACTTAGCTGTGCTGCTGACACAGATTCCAACAAAGGAAACTTCACCGCTCCTTTGGGAAGATTAGCGCCAGCAGCAATACTAAACTAAACAGCAGCACACAGGACACATTTACGCCTACTTCCACTCGAGTTGGCACATGTTCATTGCGCACACGCAGGCTCATTTTGGGATGCACAAAGACAAAAACAGTGCATGACTAAGCAGGGGCGAGTATTGGCAGCCGCGACTATTACGTGTCACGCCATGCACTGCCAGGGTTGGCCCGCGCCGATCGAATGTTGCAATGACACTGCCAGCCTAAATCTGATTATCCCTCCTGCAAGCTGGCGGTGACATCAGCCCATGTCAGCCCATGTCATGTCATGTCATGCAAGTGCCCGGGAAGAGGAGGTTACAGGGACCACCCTGTTCTTGTCAAGTGTACAAATTCCATATACACAAACAGTAATCATTTATTTGAGGCTTTTTTTCTACGATATAAGGCTACAATGTTCATCATATTAGTGCAAATTACACAACATTAAAAACAGAATCCTCTAAAAATTATGCCTTTTCATACGTGCGAACAGCCTGGACGCCCTGGCAGGTCAAAGTCTGGGGAGACACAGTAGAAGACGCTATAGATGACATGCATATAAAACTGGCAGGTGTTTTATTCTGCACATTTATAGACATACAGTGGGGCAAAAAAGCATTTAGTCAGCCACCGATTGTGCAAGTTCTCCCACTTAAAATGATGACAGAGGTCTGTAATTTTCATCATAGGTACACTTCAACTGTGAGAGACAGAATGTGAAAAAAACAATCCAGGAATTCACATTGTAGGAATTTTAAAGAATTTATTTGTAAATTATGGTGGAAAATAAGTCTTTGGTCAACCATTCAAAGCTCTCACTGATGGAAGGAGGTTTTGGCTCCAAATCTCACGATACATGGCCCCATTCATTCTTTCCTTAACACGGATCAATCGTCCTGTCCCCTTAGCAGAAAAACAGCCCCAAAACATGATGTTTCCACCACCATGCTTCACAGTAGGTGTGGTGTTCTTGGGATGCAACTCAGTATTCTTCTTCCTCCAAACACGACGAGTTGAGTTTATACCAAAATGGATACATGGATGATACAGCAGAGGATTTGGAGAATGTCATGTGGTCAGATGAAACCAAAATAGAACTTTTTGGTACAAACTCAACTCGTCGTGTTTGGAGAAAGAAGAATACTGAGTTGCATCCCAAGAACACCATACCTACTGTGAAGCATGGGGGTGGAAACATCATGCTTTGGGGCTGTTTTTCCTGCTAAGGGAACAGGACGGGTATTCCGTGTTAGGGAAAGAATGAATGGGGCCATGTATCGTGAGATTTTCTAGCCAAAACCTCCTTCCATCAATGAGAGCTTTCACATTCTGTCTCTCACAGTTGAAGTGTACCTATGATGAAAATTACAGACCTCTGTCATCATTTTAAGTGGGAGAACTTGCACAATCGCTGGCTGACTAAATACTTTTTTGCCCCACTGTAAGTTAGAAACAATGCAATAATATTGCATAAACTCACCATCACCATATTTCCATCTTTTATCTCTCGCTCAAATTTGCTCTCTTTTCCGTCCCACTTCTGCACATGCACAAATTTATCACCCTCCATAGTGAAAATAGACTGTTGAAAAAAAACAAGATGTTAATGTATTATGCATATCAATAAATTAAAAAAAAAAAGGAAGGCTTACTTTGACTTTTCGGTCATCAGCTGTGACCTCGTCAAACTCCTCTCCAAGTTTAGAGGAGATCTCAGTGTTCCGGAAGGTGCTGAGCGTCTTCACCACCACTTTGTCTCCATCCTTGCTGATCACCACAGTGGGTTTGGTCAGGTTGCCCACTTGTCTCGTAGCAAAATCAACACCTACAATTATTTCAAAAGGGCAGCACGGTGGTAGAGGGGTTAGTGCATCTGCCTCACAATACAAAGGTAGGGATCTTTCTGTGTGGAGTTTGCATGTTCTCCCCGTGATAGGTTGATTGGCAACACTAGAATTGGTCCTATAAATGTTGTCTGTGTTGGCGACTTGTCCAGGGTGTACACCACCTTCCGCCCGATTGTAGCTGAGATAGGCACCAGCGCCACCCGCGACCCCAAAAAGGGACAAGCGGTAAAAAATGAATGGATGGAATTATTTCAAAATGGCACTGTGTCAAAAAAAATCGTTTTTTCAGGACTGTTATTTAAAAAATAATATTTGCAAATTATATCCTGAGCATAGTAACGACGTCAAAATGAACTGCACAGTAATGCATGCATACTCAGCGATACTTCTTAATAAAATAAAAAAAAACAAAAAAAAACTTACCAACCGCCTTCATGTAGTCATCAAAGTTCTTGCTGTCGACCAGTCTCCACTTAGCACAAAACGCATCCACCATATTTGCACTTTTAAATGTTTTCCAGGCCGCAAAACAACCTCTCGTCTCTCTCGAGTAATTCCACGCGTGCGGTTTGGCCAAAATAAATACTCCGGCGAGGAGGCGGGCGCTCAAGCGGCAGCGAGGAAGCTGATTGGTGGAACCTTCGTCGCCTCCGATTGGCCAGAAATAAACAATCAGAAAATACTAAAATGACTCGATGGGTAGTAAGGAATAATTTACAAGTGCAGATGGTTACTGTATTTAACAAGGTAACGATTATAACTGAGATTTCCCCGTATAAAATAGACTAAACACTTAAAAAATTAAATTGCCGACTATTTTCTTAAATGGACTGAATTGGGTACCCATTCACATATTGATTAATTTGAGATGGTTGGTTATTATTCCAACAGGGTGATGTGCGCTAATTCTAACTCAAATAAGCATTAAATCGATGACTTTACAATTGCAAGCATTAAACTAAACTAAATATGCACACTTTTATCAAAAACCTTGACAGGAGTGACAATAGAGTACATATTTATTGTTGTTAAAATATTTGTTTTGGGGGGTTAAATTTGACACAAATGTATTTTATGACAGTAAAAGGTTAAATGAATAAACATACACAATCAAATACCATACTTTTAAATGTATGGGGAAACAGAAAAATAAAAAATAAAAACAAAAACAAATAATTGCCAGCCTAATTGATGCCGGATTATTCAAATGGAGCTTCAAAACAAACCTCATTTGTATTTAATATTACTAGAAATTCACACCAAGTGCATGCAAAAACATTTCAATCCCCAATATTAAATACAAGGTCTTTTCACACATATCTGTGCATTAACTGTCATTAAGGTTATAAAAATGAGTTTTGTTCTCAAATTGCACAATTTGATTATTTAACCCAAGTGAATCAGATTTTTGTTTTTGCTGCTTCTCAATGTGTTGTTCCGTGTAGTAAAAAGGGGGAAAGCAGAGGTAGACTGAGAGGCAAAAATTGTGAGGTAGGGAGGATACAAATCAATGTAAAAGGCCCTTATCTCCCCCTTTAATATTCAATGGTGCGTAATTACATCATCATCCATCACTAGCAGGAAGATTATAATGATAGAACTAAAGTTGTAAGTCCACATTGGCTGGTTAACAAAAGTCACCCTGATCTTTTTGGATATCATCCCTGTAGGCTCTTAAAAACATGAAACAAGGTACTGCATTCAGCCTAACAAGTTCTTTTTTCCTGAGGGTCAGCATGACATAAAAAAAAAAAAAAGAGAAAACAAGCGATTGATATCCATGATATTAATAACAGTAAAGATTTAGGAATAAGTACAGATTATAAAGTGTAGTATTTGGGGGAGGGGACAATGGCCACCGGATGCCCAAAGGATTGTCCCAAATGCAACATGGCACCTGACTGTGTGTGCGTGTAGGTTACAGGTAGTAGAGACATGTCCAAGCTCCAGAGGCAGTGTCGTGCTACCTGAAGACGCCAACATTGATTGACAGCGCCACTTCTGGCTTTTTCGATTTAGTCTTCTCGTCTCCTCCGGCCTTGTACGAATCTCCATCAGCCTGCTCTCTATTCCAATCATAAAAATAATAAGCATAAAGGTCATGATTAAAAGTTCAAAACAAGCATCTTTGGCACAAAGTTCAAAATCGACGCATCAGTTACGGAGAAGTAGAGCTAGCATGAACTTCTCTGTGCTTTTCACACAGAACAGTGACAGCGGGATATTACCACAGCTGTCAAGCAAATACATGGCAGTGAACGACAATAGCTTTCAACATAACAGGGTGGTAGATATGAGTGTAAGGTGTTGAATGTAATACCCCTTTCACACAGGCATTGTCGCCTCTGTTACGGCTTTGATACTACAGTGAAGGCCCAAAAATCCCCGCCTCACTTCACTTCTAGATAATTTTGTTTCTATCGCTTATTGACAAGGATTGGCAGAATAGACACGAGAAAAAAAACAGTAAAACTGCAAAGAAAGGCTGTGTGAAAAGAGCTAAAGTCAACGTGTCGCACCCTTTCCTTCGTTGTTCTGTTTGCTCTCTAAGCCTCTGCTGGGCTTGTTCGTCCTCCTGCGTGTAGAAGTCCTTGTTGTCAATCAAAAGGTTCTGTAAATCGACAAAACAAAAATTAAATGTTTTATTTCAAACAGGAATGCCCCAATCAACATTTTCTTTTAAATTTCTATTACCTTAACACCAATTACGTCACCATCTTTAAGATGAAACGGTGCTCCTAAAAGTGATTCAGTTTTTTTCTTCTTCTTCTTCTTGGATAGTTGCTGGTTCTGAATACAAAAAAACAAGACTTTGATGAAACCATCAATATTTCTGATACTATACAGGTAAAACTAACATTGTTCTAGTCTCACCCAGCTGGAGATGATTTCCTCCCAGACATGTTTGTCTGGATGCTGTTTAGCCAGCAGCAGAGCGTCAGGAGATAAGCCATAGCGTGTAGCCACACAAGTGCGTAGGCTGCGAGGCGACGAGTCCCGTGACACGTCCCAAATCAGCTCCTCTGTAGAGTAGTAGGACCGCTCGCCTGGTATACCCATTTTAACATTCAGCAGTATCTCCTTGGGACTATGGAATTGTAAAAATATATCATTAACCTTACTCTGTAGAACACGAGAAGAAGGTAACTAATGATTCATCCATTTTCTATCGCTTGTCCCTTTCAGGGTTGCGGGGGGTGCTGGAGCCTATCTCAGCTGCATTCGGGCGGAAGGCGGAGTACACCCTCGAGAAGTCGCCGCCTCATCACAGGGCCAACACAGATAGACAGTCAACATTCACACTCACATTCACACACTAGGGAATAGAGACATGACAGGTGGGGCGCGAAGAACGGGAGGGAGTTTCACTTAAAAAAAAATTTTTATTATTATATTCTTGCGGCGGCAATGACCAAGAAGAACGCGGAGTTGGAATATAATTACAACACTTTATGTAAATATTTATATACATATTTATATCATATTCACATGTAATATATAACTACAAGCTCCATTCACTGACAGAGTCCCACTGCTTTTATGAGCGGTCAAGCGAGTCAAAAGCCAAAAAATGTTTTGATTTTTTATTTGTGGCGGCCGTAATTCTTTCGTGGCGAGCCGCCACAAATAAATGAATGTGTGGGAAACCCTGACTTGAATATTACTTGATGTTCAATAAATTTGAAAATGTTAAGCTTGGCATTAGCGTTCTGTTGTGGTGATGGGGGCAGGTGGGGCTTGAAAACTCCCCCTTGTCCAAAGTGGGGAATGACAAAAAAAGTTTGAGAACCACTGCACCAGGGCCAGTTTTAGTGTTGCCAATCAACCTATCCCCAGGTGCATGTCTTTGCAGGTGGGAGGAAGCCAGAGTACCCGGAGGGAACCCACGCAGTATTGCGAGGCACACGCACTAACCCCTGTAGCACCGTGCTACCCAACTGCAATTATATATATATATATATATATATATATATATATATATATACATATATATACACACACACACACACACACACACACACACACACACACACACACACACACACACACACACACACACACACACACATACATACATACATACATAATTCATATCAATTCAATCAAAAATAATAATACGAACAACATATTTAGTTTTTTTTTACCATTTCGATAATATAAACCAGGGGTCACCAACCTTTTTAAAACTAGGAGCTACTTCTTGGGTACTGATTAATGCAAAGGGCTACCAGTTTGATACACACTTAAAAAAATTGCCACAAATAGCCAATTTGCTCAATTTACCTTTAATAAATAAATCTGTATATATAAAAACAATTAGTATTTCTGTCCGTCATTCCGTCGTACATTTTTTTTCCTTTTATGAAAGGTTTTTTGTAGAGAATAAATGATGAAAAAAACACTTAATTGAACGGTTTAAAAGAGGAGAAAACACACAAACAAAAAACATTTTATTTTGAAACATAGTTTATCTTTAATTTCGAGTCTTTAAAATTCAGAATTCAACCGAAAAAAATGAAGAGAAAGACTAGCTAATTCAAATCTTTTTGGAAAAAATTAAAAACATTTTTTATGGAACATCATTAGTAATTTTTCCTGATTAAGATTATTTTAGAATTTTGATGGCATGTTTTAAATAGGTTAAAATCCAATCTGCACTTTGTTATAATATATAACAAATTGGACCAAGCTATATTTCTAACAAAGAAAAATCATAATTTCTTCTAGATTTTCCAAAACAAAATTTTTAAAAGAAATTCAAAAGACTTTGAAATAAAATTTAAATTTGATTCTAAAGATTTTCTAGATTTGCCAGAATAATTTTTTTGAATTTTAATCATAATCAAGTTTGAAAAAATATTTCACAAATATTCTTCGTCGAAAAAACAGAAGCTAAAACGAAGAATGAAATAAAAATGTATTTATTATTCTTTTCAATAAAAAACAAAAATTTACTTGAACATTGATTTAAACTGTCAGGAAAGAAGAGGAAGGAATTTAAAAGGTAAAAAGGTATATGTGTCTAAAAATCCTAAAATAATTTTTAAGGTTGTATTTTTACTCTAAAATTTTCTCTCTGAAAGTTATAAGAAGCAAAGTAAAAAAATAAATGAATTTATTCAAACAAGTGAAGACCAAGTCTTTAAAATATTTTCAAATTCTATATGAGTTTTGTCTCTCTTAGAACTAAAAATGTCGAGCAAAGCGAGACCAGCTTGCTAGTAAATAAATACAATTTATAAAATAGAGGCAGCTCACTGGTAAGTGCTGCTATTTGAGCTATTTTCTGGTCGTTACGGGCACCACGTTGGTGACCCCTAATATAAACATTTTTGGAAATGTAGAATGAAAAGACAAATCTACAAAGAAGTCATATTCATATTTATCCTATATAAATAAATAAAAAAACAAATGCATAGGATTGGTTGACAACATATGAATTGCAATTATTAGGACTATCTTTGACCAAGTATTTTTATAGTCGAATAGGATTTATTCGATTTTGCCTCAAAAATCTATGGTGTATCGTTTTTTTTTGTGGTATGTAGTACTATACACTGGTCACTAGATGTCAGTAACAGGCTAATTTGGGTAAGCGGATCCTCGCCAGATCGTTGTAGTTCGCTGAGCTCCACACAAAAATCTGGGACTTCTTAGTAGGAGATGTATTTCACTGTATGTGATTGGATAAACCACTTGTCCGTTATCTTGAATGACGTGCTACTTCAACTATTCACATCGAAATCAACCCGTGACGCTGGGAAATCCAAAACACAACAGCCGACATATTTGATAATGACAGAGCAAAAAGTTAGAGAACTTTTACTGAAACAATGCAGCAATGTCAGTAGACGATCGATGTCGCTTGTGCAAAGAAAATATGTCAGCACACGACTCCTCGCTGCGTGCCGCCATTGTTGTTTGAATCCAACAGTCACTTCGGCACTACGTCACATCTATGAAATCCCGCCCGGCGATCCTGATTGGTTCATTATTTTTTGCTATCTTGAAGGAGTTTGCATTGCCTTCGAGCACAGATCCTTGTGTGGAGCTCAGCGAAATACAAGGATCTGGCGAGAGTCAGGTTATAATTTGGGTCCCTAAACTCAATTTTACTTGAAAGGCCCCTCTCCCCTTTACACATTTTTAAGTATTTTATTTATGTAAAACAATTTCTGTTTTTCTTTTAACCAAAATTGAATTTAATTTGATGCATGTTTTGCACTAAAACTAATTATTTGGAAAGAAATTGTTCAATCATTTTGGATGAATAAAAAATTTTACATCATCAAAACATACATTTATAAACCTTCCAAAATCAACTGCGACCAGGATTCAAACTCAGTATCTCTACCTCACAAGACAAACATAGATGCTGTGTGCCACAGGAGCCACTGCGATCATGTTGGAAGTTTTGCCATGTATTCCTGCCAGTGGCAGAACAGGAAGAATAGGTTTTACGGTAAAACTGCATATAAAGAGCTCTGTCATTATTTAATAGGAACCTGTCTGATCTTAAAAGTACATCTAAAGTATTAAAACTAAACCAAAATTTTAAAACCCTCTTCAATTCCTGAAAGTGCAACATAAACATTTAAGCTGACTCACCCAAGATCTTCCTCCTTCAGCAGCTGCTGAATGCAAAGATCTGTGCTGCTACTTAGCTTTAGCTTCCTGATGGAGGAAACAAAGTGATTCTGTTGTTATTACACATCAATAAAAAGAACAAGTATAAAGCACCAGTGAAGAAAAGGAGCTGCATGCCTGAGTGTGACTTGGTGTCCTCTGAGGATGCGAGTTGGTGTCCGTCCCACCATTTCCCACAAGCGCAAGAAGCTGGCGGCAGGTACACACATGTTCTGGAGAGCAGGAAGTGTCAACACCTGTTGACAAGAAACCCCCCAAAAAAACCCACAACTTTATAACAAATCAGAGCCATTGCAGGTCAAAAGAATACCATAATTCCACTGTACCTGAGTTTTGAGATCCTCCAGAGAGGCTTCCATACATATCTCCACTTGTCCCACACTCGTGAGCTGAAGCGCCGCCGTGTGTTCCTCTGCGTGGATCTTGTTGGTCAACTTGCTCGTCGCATCCAGATGGAGCCACATGGACAGCTTAACAAAACCCTGATTGCAAAAAAAGTGAAGTAAAATCAATTACAACTATATAGCTCTTTTTCTCTAGTGAAATAAAGCATTTTACATCCATCCATTTTCTACCGCTTATTCCCTTTCGGGGTCGCGGGCGCCTATCTCAGCTACAATCGGGCGGAAGGCGGGGTACACCCTGGACAAGTCGCCACCTCATCGCAGGGCCAACACAGATAGACAACATTCACACTCACATTCACACACTAGGGCCAATTTAGTGTTGCCAATTAACCTATCCCCAGGTGCATGTCATTGGTAGGGCTTCACGGTGGCAGAGGGGTTAGTGCGTCTGCCTCACAATACGAAGTTCCTGCAGTCCTGGGTTCAAATCCAGGCTCGGGATCTTTCTGTGTGGAGTTTGCATGTTCTCCCCGTGAATGCGTGGGTTCCCTCAGGGTACTCCGGCTTCCTCCCACTTCCAAAGACATGCATTTTACATGTAGAAACCTATTATAGATACACACTGGTGATGGTAAGCTACATTAATACCAGTGCGGCTGGCAGTAGGAGCAAGGTGGGTGAAATGTCATGCCCAAGAAACCAGGAACCTTCAAGTTTCTGGACGGTCGCCCTACCATCTGAGTGACAGCAAAATACAACCATAAACAATATAGAAAGGTGGAGCTACCTTTGGAGGAAGTTGTCCTTCTGCGACGACTAACATCTCTCCATTGTTTATGTTCAAAGCGGACAAGAAAGCATTCTGAGGAGGAAACGTGTTGTTGCCATGAGGACAATATTGAAGGATGCACACGTTCAAATAAGGCTGCGCTGCTTTTAAAATATGAAAATGGCTAAAAATAGTGTGAAATTACACCTAATCAGCAGCAATACTTGATTAAGACAACCCACCTCGTCAAGCAGTGCCTCTCCCACCTCTTCGCACCAATCAAGCCTCCTCAAGTGCCAACAGGTGCCTGCAAAAACATTTAAAGTCAGACTTTAGCAGTTGTAAATGTATATTTAATACTGCTATTAAATGAAATATGGCTTACCTTCGAGTCCAACGGCATCCAGCATTGCGTGTAGACACTGCAAGTAAAGCAAAAAAAGAAATGAAATGCTTCATGTTTGCTGAAAAGTGGTTTGCTTTTTTGTGATGGCACTGATGGTAAAAGAGTACTCATAACCATAGGTGTCAGTACATACAGTAAAATTAAATACTAATGGCATACACATCTTTTTATCAGGCAAATAAACTAAGAAAATTGCCTTAACACTATGAAATCCACAAGGAAACAGGATCGCTTTGCAAAGGTCAGTCAGGTGTCTTCAAAAATTGAGTAGTTTTATTTTATTTCAGATTTAGTTATACAGTGCATGCTTAACTAAGTTTTACACTTCCGTGTATAATAATAAAATAGTTTTTGCTGGAGACAGAAGTTAACACATTTTATTGGAAATTAGTATTAAAGTAAAATTATGATCATTAATAAAACAACAAAAAACATATAAATTAAAAATTATTATTTTTAATATATATATATATATATACATATATATATATATATATATATATATATATATATACGCACACAACAGTGACGTGCGGTGAGGTTTATAGGTGGTGAGGCGGTGATGTAATTAGAATCACATTTACAAATATACAGTATGCGCCCTGCACAGATTATTTGCCATTTGATTGGCAGCAGTTAACGGGTTATGTTTCATTTCTGCATTCTTTACACATACAAACTGTCGCCCACAAAATGTGCATTTCATTAAAAACGAAACAAAAATAATGTTATCGCCGTCTCACCTTTACTTATAAATGAAGTCCATGCGCCAGTCCTTCTGGATAAAAATATCTGTCACTTTCTGGTAAAAGTCCTCCACTTCCTTCAGTTTTAAAAGTCTTGTAAGAGTTCAACATAGTTGCCGCGATTAGCAGAGCTCCTACTCTCACAATTTCCACAAAATGCTAGCTGCTGTTTGGCGAGGAAGCAGGTCGCATTGATGACATATTCTAAAATCTCTTGGTTCTCTTTTACCTTAGCATTGTGGACACTGATGTTGAGTCGCCGCTGTTCATCCAAAGCCAAGTATATCCTCGTCATCCCAAACGTTTTTTGCGCAAACTAGCCTTGAATATGAGCGGCCGACCGCTCGTTTGGTGAGGCTTCTTTGCAAATTCTTTAAGTCACAAAATCCCATTTGAGTCCACACAGTTCCACAGGTTGAAAAAAGAAGGCAAGGAAAGCAGAAAATGCGGTTACTTGCAGAAAATCAACAAAGCCAGTCTTTTCACGTATACCACTCCGTTTGGAAAGAGCGAGTAACTTTCCGTCCTGCTGATTGAAACAAACCATTCAGCTCCGGCGTTGGTCTTCCTTTAGTAATTATCTCCTGATTCGCTTGAAAGTCCACTTTAGAAAACTGTTTAAGTGCAGAAATGTAGTCATCCATCTTGAAAGTCAGGGTGCACGAGACAGAAAAAATAAGTCGCTGCGACACTTACTCGCTGAGGCCACCGTATGTCTAGGATCATGAGCGCCCGACTCTATCGTGAGGCACGAGAACTGTTTGCCTCACCTCAGACTTTTTTCTCTGCCGTTTTGATGGCTCAACCAACACACAAAACCTGTTACTCGCTGCGGCACTTGACTCGCTTACGCCACCTTATGACTCTGATTAAGAGCGCCCCTATCGTGAAACACAAGAACTGTTTCCCTCACCTCAGACTTTTTTCCCTGCCGCTTTGAACACTCAGCAACACACCAGACAAGAACGCGCTCTGACGGCACGGCAGACATAGAAGTTTACGAGGGATTGCGAAAATTCAGCGATTTTGAAGGAAAAAATCATCCAAATTGGTGAAGCTAAATGAAAATTAAAACCAAACAATTAAAATTATTTTATCATTATATATATTTATTTCTTTGCATGAACACAGAACAAAATCTACCTCCCCTGACCGCACGTCACTGATTTATTATATATATACAGTATATATACAGTATATATATATATATATATATATATATATATATACAATATGTGTATATATATATATATATATATATATATATATATATATACACACATATATATACATAAAGAAACAAATTAAATGCACAGTATAAATGATAACAATTTTTTTTTAAACATTGGAAGTCAACAATTCTCACAAAACAAATAGTATTTACTTACCTCTTTAACAGTGCAAGTCCGCTTTACAATTATGTCCATCTCTATTCCAGCAGAGGGCGCTGCACCCACAGAGAAGTGCAGGAAAAGCTGCAGTAAACAGTGTTTACCTTTGAGACACATGATTGATGATGCACCTGTGCTGGAGTTCACATAAAAATAATACAACAAACCTGCGAGGCCTGAGGGGCGCATCCCAGACAAAGAATCACGGTGGACATGAGTCGTACGCCCGCGTCCCGCACGCTCAGCTCCTCGCACACTGTTCAAACAACCAGAGGGGGGGACGTTAAAAAAAGTCCCATGAGCCCAAAAGGTAGGAAATTACAAGGAAGGTGTAGTTTTTAAGAGTTTAATGAGGGGCCAAAATTAGAGGGTGATAGGAGGAGCAAGGGGGAGGGAATTTCCAGCCTGTGTGCACTTCAAATAGAATACCTGGAGGAAGGAGTTTCCCTGCGCTGTCCACCTGCCTCAGACAGTACTGTGCATCTGGTGAGGTTAGAGGGACACCATTTAAAAAATGTTTTGCCGTTTCTTGGCCTGCATATCATTGTAATTTCGATATCTTACGCTAATATGCCTCTAGTGGGTGTGAGCAGTATAGGGGACCATACCAAAGACTATAAAAACGGGACCCATTACCTCCCTGTTTGGCACTCAGCATCAAGGGTTGGAATTGGGGGTTAAATCACATAAATGATTCCCGGGCGTGGCCACCGCTGCTGCTCACTGCTCCCCTCACCTCCCAAGGGGTGTGAGGGTGATGGGTCAAATGCAGAGGATAATCTCACCACACCTTGTGTTTGTGTGACAATCATTGGTACTTTAACTTTAAATTTAGAACAATCCTACAGAGCTTGAAAGGGTACGCAACTGCCCAGATAAGTACAATTGGTGGAACTAAAACAAATGAACACATCCAATTAATAAACAAGATTTAAGCAAGCTGCCGAACGTTTCATTTATACCAATCGTTAACGGAGTCAGTTTTTATATAGGCGAAACATTTTGGAATACGATCATGACTACGATTCGATTGTGGCAGAGAATGATGCGGCACATTCATGCCAAGTTTTGAACTGAAAAACAGAGTTTTGTGTTCAGCCAAATAAGCTATTCAGGGTCTAGCAAGACCCACAATGCATTGCGTTGGCTTTTCTGACCTGAAATTTGAACTTCTTTAGTGCAAATATCCAGTATTGTGGAAGCTATCACATTTTTATAACGACATTGTATCTATCAGTTTAAAGATATAGTGTGCATTAAATGTCATTTAATAAAAATATTTTAAGAGTGATTTTGATGCAGGTTTCTGAATATATGAATTAAACTTTTTTTTTATTCTCAAAAAGAAAATGATAAAAAAACAAAAAAAAACAGGAATTATATGTTAATATATATGAATTTACATTAGTAATTTCAAATATTTTGATAGAATAAAAAAACTAAACTTCCCTTCTTAGGCTGCTGCCCCTGCGACCCGACCTCAGATAAGCGAAAGAAGATGGATGGATAAAAAAATTAATCAATCAATCAATGTTTACTTATATAGCCCTAAATCACTAGTGTCTCAAAGGGCTGCACAAACCACCACGACATCCTCGGTAGGAAAACTCACACCCAGTGGGACATTGGTGACAATAATGACCCAGTGGGACGTCGGTGACAATGATGACTATGAGAACCTTAGAGAGGAGGAAAGCAATGGATGTCGAGCGGGTCTAACATGATATATATATATATATATATATATATATATATATATATATATATATATATATACATTATAAATGGTAAAATAAACATACATTGAAATATAAATACAAATATTGTATTTGCAATATTTATTATTACAAAGGCTTTTCAATGCATTTACCTGATAATACAAAATTATTTGTTTGAAATGTGATTAATTTTAACATTGATACACCATCATAGAATAGGGAGAAGCAAGACAAAAAGTTGTTTAAAACAGAATGGTTTAATAACAATAATAATCGGTTTGCCAGAAAAAAATAGATTGACATCAAAATCGCCATTTTGATTGTGGATCGATTTAACATTTTTAAGAATCGATTTTTAAAAGTTAGTTTTTGACAACAGCCAGTATGAGCTTTTGTAACATGTAAACTGTTTTTTGAGAATCACGTTGAATCAAGAATCGATTGTGAGTTGTTGTAAACTGGGATTTTTACCTGGGAGTTGCAGCTCCTCTATGGCCCTCTGCTTCACGTCACACAGCAGCTGCAGACGCACACAACGAAACATCAGCAACAGTAAACAAAAACAAAAGTGCCAAAGTGACCGACCATATTTCCTGCTGCAGGAACCTTGACTATCCTCTCATTTGCATCGCCTCCTCCGCCGCCATGTGGTCGAAACTCCACTTGGAGCCAGCGACAGTCTGATGGCGTTGTCACGGTGATCACGTCTCCGTTCAGCGTGAACATGCTGAACGAAAAAGACGGGGCGGGGTTTAAAAAAAATAAAACACTGCCATTATTAACTTAATAACAGACACGTGCTACACCTGCTTTCTAATGACTGCGGCTCCAGCACCAATAGAGCGTCTCCATCTTTCAGCAACAGCTCCTTTAGAGTCCGCTGCATGTCATTAGGGGGGAACACTCGCCATCCGCTAGCACCGCCCCCCTCGCCCGCCCCAAGCTCTCCTACTTTAGCCACCGAGCGCTCCTGACACAGCAGACTCTCGGCAGGCTGGCCCAGGGCCTCCCGCAACTCCCCAAGGGTGACGCCGCCTGGAAACGCTCTGGCCTCCTTTTTCAGCCCGCCGCTGTCCACACTGCCTGTGGCCTCTTCAAACTCCTCCCCCTCCTGGTCTCCAAAAGGTCGGACGACTGTTAGCAACACCGGTTCCCACTCTGCTCCGGTTAGGACACCTGCACCACATACCTGAGAAGATTCGAGTGTGTAGTTTTAACGTCATGCTGCAACAGAGCTAGGAAGCTGCCAGTGTCTTTTGCCAGCTTCTTACCTCTCGGCCATTCCAAACAAATAAATCACAGTTTGCACGGAGGCCAGCACTGTACAGCGAGACATTGTCATCTACAACAGGTAAAAATATACGTTACAAAAAAATGTCATCAAATCAAAAGCAGATATATTCTGTTTACTGTCCAACCTGTGAGAGTATTGTACAGGTGGAGGCCTGCTGGAAGCATCTTGGCCACAGTCAGAGCCATGTCTCCTTCCCATAACTCCTGTTCCTAACAGAAACGTGTATTGCTTATACCTCTGCCTGTTTATGGACATCAAGTATTTATTCAAATGATAGTACCTGATATATAGCCAACCGCAAGTCTCCAATAGTCTTTCTGCGATCAAACGCGAGTGTGGCAGCTACATTGGGCTCTTTGCTGAGAGGCTGCAGAGCTCCATTTATTAGCCTGTAAGAGGACGCCAGGTGGAGACGAAGCTCAACGCTGTTATTACTGGCATCATACTCCGTCCTGTGATGGAAACATTTAGAGCACTTAAAGGCATTAACAACTTGTGAGTGCACAGTAATGAGTTTCTGTATTGCTAAGGTTTTACGGTACATAGATGGTCATGATACAGTAAATCCCTGCTACTTGTTCCAAGTGGTTACATTCCAAGAACCTTACACAGCCTAAAAAGCCCTAAAATGCTTATTTTTGATCATCTAAACCAGGGGTGTCTAAACATTTTCTACAGAGGGTCGCATATTGAAGAACAAATGTGGGGGCTACTTTGATACATTTTGCACATTAGAAATGCTAAAACCAATTTAATGTACATCAGAATGTTATTTGAAAAAAATATATTATATGTTTTATGTTATACGTGACCAAGCTAATTGTTGTATATATTTAATATACCTCATTATTAATAAAATAATTTATTTTCAGAACAGGCCAAAAAAGGCCCCCGTGCCGCAGGTTGGACAAACCAGCTCTCAACCCTATAATATACAGTCGCCCTTTGCAACATCATGCTTCAAATATTCCATATCAAATACATTGCAGATTTTTTAAAGTACATTTTAAAAAATAAATAAATTAAGTGTTAAGTCAATACTTATATTTTGTACCATATTTTACTATGGCAATCGATAAAAATATTCACTAAGCGGAACGTCCAGTTAAGGGCAAACGCAGCCAACAACAACCTGGCGGCTAATCTTAACGACAATCAAGTTGACCAACGTTGAGCAGAAAACGTTTCGATGAACTTTAATCTTTAACACCTGCTTCAACCTGGCTGCGAGACGCAAAATGCATCAGGACTCAATGTGACTCGGCGCAGTACTTAATCATAACAAGACTGCTATCAGCTGCTGTCCGGGCAATTCTAAGTAAATATTAACTTTGTTGATTCATTTAATCTTTCACAGCATCAGCTCTACATGACATTGGTAAGCATTTGCAGGAGCGATGTTGAATGACAACGGAGGGCACGCAATGCTAACAACACAATGGTCATAGCTGTGACTGTCAATCTGACCAAATTTTCGCAGAACAACAGATAGCCGTGGTTTCAGCACATTAAAGCCCAGAGGAATTGCCCACAATGCAACAAAGTATTTCCACATTGTAGTGGTCGGGTGACAGCTATAGCAAAGATGCTTGGAGGATCCTCTGGGCTAACGGTAAGTAATGCACAGTGGGGCAAAAAAGTATTTAGTCAGCCACTGATTGTGCAAGTTCTCCCACTTAAAATGATGACAGAGGTCTGTAATTTTCATCATAGGTACACTTCAACTGTGAGAGACACAATGTGAAAAAGAATCCAGGAATTCACATTGTAGGAATTTTAAAGAATTTATTTGTAAATTATGGTGGAAAATAAGTATTTGGTCAACCATTCAAAGCTCTCACTGATGGAAGGAGGTTTTGGCTCAAAATTTCAGGATACAAGGCCCCATTCATTCTTTCCTTAACACGGATCAATCATCCTGTACCCTTAGCAGAAAAACAGCCCCAAAGCATGATGTTTCCACCCCCATGCTTCACAGTAGGTATGGTCTTCTTGGGATGCAACTCAGTATTCTTCTTCCTCCAAACACAACGAGTTGAGTTTATACCAAAATGGATACATGGATGATACAGCAGAGGATTGGGAGAATGTCATGTGGTCAGATGAAACCAAAATAGAACTTTTTGGTATAAACTCAACTCGTCGTGTTTGGAGGAAGAAGAATACTGAGTTGCATCCCAAGAACACCACACCTACTGTGAAGCATGGTGGTGGAAACATCATGCTTTAGGGCTGTTTTTCTGCTAAGGGGACGGGACGATTGATCCGTGTTAAGGAAAGAATCAAAGGGGCCATGTATCGTGAGATTTTGAGCCAAAACCTTCTTCCATCAGTGAGAGCTTTGAATGGTTGACCAAATACTTATTTTCCACAATAATTTACAAATAAATTCTTTAAAATTCCTACAATGTGAATTCCTGGATTTTTTGCACATTCTGTCTCTCACAGTTGAAGTGTACCTATGATAAAAATTACAGACCTCTGTAATCATTTTAAGTGGGAGAACTTGCACAATCAGTGGCTGACTAAATACTTTTTGCCCCACTGTATTCTACAGTAGAACACACTCAAGGTTATTATGTTAGGTTAAAAAAAAGTGACTATATCAGTGCTATTTAATGTTTAGAAGGCTCTAATTATGTGAAGGAAACATTTATAAGGGTTATAAATAGTTTATGCTCCAACTATAAAAATATAAAAAATTATAAATAAAATATAATAATCCTTCTTAATGGAAATTAATTTACCGTGGTCAGGCCTTAAACCATTTAGCTGAAATAATCGAGCAACAACTGTATCTTTCAGATATTAAAACCGATCCAGTTTTGCATATTATAAACAATTAGTCATACGTTGTTTTACTTTAAAAATGTGCAGTTACACACCATCACGCCTTATCAAAGCGTCTTCCTGCTCGAATACGTTTAGTAAATTGACTTGTCAGACAGCGCTAGACCAATAACAGCAGCATTCTTTTCTCCTGCAGATAGTGCCGTCATATGCCTTTTCTATTTAAGTTACCCTAAAAATTGCAGTATTTCCAATTTAAAGCAGACAGAAAAAATCCAGAATATGCAGGGGTTTGAATGTCGAACCACAAGTCGACGTGGCTCTGCTGTAGTTATAAAATGTGATTCTGTACCGCATCTGCTGCAGTTTGATGTTCTCAGTCTCTGCCATCTGTATGAGGTGATGAGGAACTTTGTATTCAGGACAGCGGAGCGCTGCACAGGAAGACAGAGAAAGGATAGTCCGTGCTATGTACTCCATATCTATATCACTGGTCAGCATGAGTCCGTTACCTTCACTGGGCCGGCAGAGCTGTGTTTTTCTGTAGAACAGCATGTAGGCACTTTCTTTGCCCTGGAACTGCTTCTCTATGTCCGACACTCTGATGGAGGCCACAGCGGAGTCATTTAAGTCAAACCAGTGGTCACCCTGAAGATACAGAAGATGCACATGAGCCATTCGCTTCAAAACTCTTCATGCAAGATTAAAGTCATGCATTTTGCACACCTCTGGCTCAGGCTTTGGTCCATCAACAGCGACACTATCTGGGCAAGCATTCGTGGAGGGATCTACTTGTGCGGGGGGCTCGCTCATGATCGGGCTAGGCGGGTTTGCCTTCAGTGCCACGCGAGTACCGTTGGATACCATCATGAAAACCTCATTGTGTGACTGTAGGAACTGATTCATAGAAAAAGAAAGCAGTTTAGTCCAGTACTGTAAAGAGGAGGTAAAGTAACAGAGCTCCCATCTGTTGCATTTGGTGGGTCACTGCGACACAGCTCAGATAGGCAAAGTTGAGTGAAATTAAATTCCTTGATCTACAACTGAATATATATTGGACAAAAATATAAATGCAACACTTGTTTTGCTCCCGTTTTTAATGATTTACTTTTTTACTATATACACTAAAGACCCATTCCTCTCAAGTATTGTTCACAAGTCCGTCTAAATTTGGGTTATTGAGGACTTTTTTCTTTGCCAAGATAATCCATCCCACCTCACAGGTGTGGCATATCAAGAGGCTAATTAAACGGCTTGATTATTGCACAGGTGTGCTCTAGGCTGCCCACAATAAAAGGCCATTCTGAAACGTGTAGTTTTGCTTTATTGGTTGTGCGAAGTTGCTGGATATTGACAGGAACTGGAACACGCTGTCGTATACGCCGATCCACAGCATCCCAAACATGCTCAATGGGTGACATGTCCAGTGAGAATGCTGGCCACGCAAGGATTCGGATGTTTTCAGCTTCCAGGAATTGTGTACCGATCCATACAACATGGGGCCATGCACATGGTCTCGAGTGGATGGCACAACAATGGGTCTGAGGATCTCATCACAGGATATCTGTGCATTCAAAATACCATCAATAAAATGCACTTGCGTTCATTGTCCATAATATCCGCCTGCCTGTACCATAACCCCCTTCCCACCATGGGCCACTCGATTCACAACATTGACAACGGCAAACCGCTCTGCCGCGTGACACCACACACATCATCTCCCATCTGCCCTGAACAGTGAAAACCGGGATTCATCAGTGAAGAGAACACCTCTCCAACATGCCAGACACCATGGAATGTGAGCATTTGCCAACGATAAACTGCAGTCAGGTAGAGACCCCAATGAGATCAATGAACATGCAGATGAGCTTCCCTGAGACGGTTTCTCACAGATTGTGCAGAAATTATTTGGTTGTACAAACCAATTGTTGCAGCAGCTGTCCAGGTGGCTAGTGGTTACTGGGACATGGTTGTACATGGTCTGTGGTTGCGAGGCTGGTTGGACGTACTGCCAAATTCTCTGAAACGCCTTTGGAGACGGCTTAGGGTAGAGATTGAATTAACATTGAATTCACGGGCAACAGCTCTCGCGGACATTCTTGAAGTCAGCATGCCAACTGTATGCTCCCTCAAAACTTGCAACATCTGTAGCATTGTGCTGTGTGATAAAACTTCACATTTCAGAGTGTCTTTTTATTGTGGGTAGCCTAAGGCACACCTGTGCAATAATCATGCGGTTTATTCAGCATCTTGATATGCCATACCTGTGAGGTGGTAGGGATTATCTTGGCAAAGAAGAAATGCTCAATAACACAGATTTAGAAAAACGTGAACAATATTTGAAAATAATAGGTATTTTGTGTATATAGTAAAAGTTTTAGAGCTCTGAGTTCAACTCATTAAAAATGAGAGCAAAAAAAATTGCTGTGTTTATATTTTTGTTCAATAGTTCAATAGTAATAGATTCTTCCTTTGTTTAGGTGTTCAGAGTTTGGTTTGACCTAACAAACCAATTTAACTAAATAACTAGCTAGCTGGATTGTTTCACGGAAAAATTCAGGAAAATTGATGGTCGTAACCCTGCTAACTAAACAAATGTACTAGTGAGCTAGTATAACATCTGAGCATTTTTTTCCCCATTCAATTCAGCGTTTTCCAGATATAAATGTATTATATATTTTGGGGCAAGCCGCAACAAATACATTCGGACCGTCAAAAATAGAGTTGGCGCTACCTGCGAGCCTGTGCACAAAAAGACTATACGGAAACGCAAAACAAGACTACACTTATGGCAAGGCGTGAAAAGAAAGAACAGCGTAGCACAGCAGTCAATTTTCGAGCGCTGACTAAATGCAAGGCTGGCTTAAATAGGCTGTTAATTACTAACTCAATTCAGGTGGACCTAACAGCATTGAGGCATGAGAAAGACAAACTAAAACAGGAAGAAAAAAAACAAATAAGAGCGCTAGACCGGAACTAAATCCAACTAAAACACAGGACTATGCCAACAAACTCAAAATAAGGCCTGGTGTAAGAAGCCGTGACAATTGTGTGACAGTGTGTGAATGTAGCTTGCTGTTACAACTCTATACAGTAGGGGGCATCATACCTCTCTTACGAACCAGGTCTGCCAGAGAAGAAGCAGACAAAACAGGAGGAATTAGTGTTGCCAATTTAGCAATATTTGGCGAGTATTCAAACCCCTCTAAAATATCCTTTTTAGGGAAAAAAAAAATGACTAGCAAAAGACAGCAATTTGTTTATGGTCTTATTGGACACCTTTGAACACTAACATAAAAAACGTATTACTTTTCTCATGTAGCAGCAGGTCATGCTGTGCCCCTCCACTGTGCCCCCCCATCGAAAAGCATTACCAGGGTGGTCTATCTTGTTAAGGAAGAAATGTATTTAGATTTCTACACATTTTATTTGTGTTCCATGTTTTTTTACTCGCCTTGTTTCCCACGGTGTCCATAAAATTTACAAGCACATGGCCAATTGTGCAAATTGGATGTCATTTAGTCCGCCCCCTGCAGCCCACCGCCACAGATAGATTGCAGTCCTAAATAACTGTCGTTAAAAACCTAACTACGGTGGTGCCTAAACTTCAAACTGTTTTGAGATAAGAGTCATCCCTCAGCTAACTGTTGTGCCTGAAGTTGCAAACAAAACTTTGAGCTCCGAACATCCCTACCATTAGTTGGCGTAGCAAATGTCACAGTGAACAACCCAATAAATGTTCAAAACATCTGGTCTTCCTCGCTAGCATTGGCTTATAGCTAGAGATCGACATAACTTTGAGTTTTCAAGCATGTGAAGTGGACATTGCTGAACAGAAAAAGTGGAATTAATTGAATAAAATAAAGAAATCATCAAAAACAAGACAGTGTTTGTAGGCAACAGTCGGAGCGTAGCATTAGTCATACCAATGCAGGAGTCTAACACCAGTCAAAGATGTTAAAATAATATCTAAAATGTGGACATTTATCCATGGAGGAGATACCGTAAAAATCTGCTTTCCAAAGTAAATACTGCTAGATTCATTCATAAAACTACTTTAGTTTTTTGTACTACATTGTACTGTATAGTTTTTCATTGAATATTTTTTATCCAAGTTGTTTTTCTTGTCAAAGGGAATGTTTCATTTTAAAATTGTGGTGTTTTGGGGGTGTCAAACACCAATTAAATTGACTTCAGTGGTCAACTTTGATTTAAGATAAAGTGTTTTGAGATAAACACTCCAACACACAACCAATTAAGCTTGAAAGTTGAGATACCGCTCGAACCACTTTTGCAGAAGTCTGTTATGTTTAGCAAAAAATTGGTAAAACCTTTGTTGGTGTAATTCACTACTCATTTTGTGGATTGTTTTCTAAGAGACTGGTGACCATTTGTTAGTCAGGTATCCAAGCTAACTTGGTTTCTCAGTTATCCTGCTAACTAAGCTAAGGCAAATAGTACTGAGAACATTAGGAGGGAAACTAAACTAACCAACCACATAAAATCTTCTTGGACAATGAAGGGGTGATTAAAAAGAACACCTTGCCAATGGAGCCACAGTTTTTCCTGAAAGATTTACTCCAGGAGGAACCAATCTTTTCCATGACTTTCTGGCCCAGTTGGTCAAATAGGACGCTCTTTGAAGGCTCCTTCAAAACAAAGCGGGAAATGAAGGGAATGGATTGGTTGAATCACAGACAACATAAGCAAAATAATCTCCTTTGTGTGCATACCTGTGAGATAATAGCCATGAGGATGCCCAACGGGTCATTTTCATTAAGTTCGGTCTCGTGGATGTCCTTGACCTTCTGCTTGACGTCCGTCTGCGTATTTCTTTTGTTGTCATCCTTCTGATAGAAACAAAAAGATACCCTGAAGACACCAGTGTACAGTTTTTCAACGCAAACATCCACTTTGTCTCACCGGCGGCTCCCAGTGGCCGAGTCGGTCAATGTCCCTGATGTAAACATGAT
The DNA here is from genome assembly GCF_033978795.1 of Nerophis ophidion. Classification (NCBI taxonomy): domain Eukaryota; kingdom Metazoa; phylum Chordata; class Actinopteri; order Syngnathiformes; family Syngnathidae; genus Nerophis; species Nerophis ophidion. Next base: position 77,471,216 of record NC_084613.1, read on the forward strand.
AATGGCCGCCGTAGCAGCCGCCCTTATGGATAATCACAGAGAACAGCTCGTAGGAGTAATCGGCGTCATCTCCATCGGCCTGTCAGCACAAACACAGCTGAGTAACAGTGCTGAAATGTGACTTAAGTGTGTTTTCTGTGGCGTGGTACCTGTTCACAAAACGGTCGTAGGTTGATGCTGAGGGGGAAGCTGTAGCGTCCAGTCTCCTTGTACCGCTCGCATTTAGCAAAGTCAAAGCTGAATCTCAGTAAGGACATGGTTATAAAGGGCGGGAGGTTCTGCAGCTTGGCAGACTAAGGGAACAGCAATAAAAAAAAATAAGCAAAAAAAAACATTTTGATCAAATGTTTTTACATGAAGTCTCACCTTGGCAGCAGTGACCAGCCTGTCACACAGCGCACAACGGTACAGATTATTGCCTTCAAACAACTCCTCCTCCACAAACATGTTCCACAAAGCCGCCTCCAGGCTGGACACACCGCACACGCACACCGTCAGGTCCAGGAAGTCCTCCTGAAGAGAGACAAACATTCAGGCTCAGTGGATGTTGCTCCGCGTTATGCAAGACCGGCCTAAACAAGGACCTGTCTCTGGCTGACGTTCCCGCACTCCTTGCAGACGATGCTGTTGACGATGGTGCCGTGGTACAGGCGGTGGATAAGTGTGCTCCCGGAGGTGCCAACAAGAGAGTGCTCCAAAGCGCTGAAGAGGATGCGGTTGAGTTCCTGCACGTCATGCTGGTTTGTTCCCTGTGACACAAAGAGTTCCAGGACAGAATGTTGTAATTAAAATCTAAATCAAGTATGAAATCCGGTGGTACCTCAACTTAAAACTGTTTGGAGTTAAGACCGGTCTTTCGCCTAATTTTTATGCCTCAAATGGAAACGGCACTTTTTGGGGAATTTTGCATATCATCCAAAATGATGAGAGACAATAAGACAAAAGTTTTGGGTTTTTTTTTTTTTTTTGCATTCTAACATGTAAAAATCTGCTTGTTTCTTGCCAGTAGCAATGCAGCTAATGAGAGCGATCAAGTCTACCTCTAAATCTCTTTAAAAATGTATTTAAAAAGGGTCAACAATACTTCATTAACATACAGTGACCTGTGTAATACCCAAGCTGTAGCGACATTGTTATTGTAAGAGTGAACACTGAGGAACTAATTTTCTAGCTTAGTATCACATCGGTATGCTTCGGTATTAGCCATAACAGCCAGCTACGGCAAGGAATAAGCTAGCTTCTACTTGTAATGCACAACACACTGCGAAAGGACACCATTCTGTACTGACTTAAGAAATATGAACATTCATATTACAGTATCTGTAAAGTAGCAGCCCACATTTAATGTTTTGTTAGTACACAGCTCGCCAAACAGCGTATGTACTGAAGTTGTAATGGCACACATGATGTGCTGCGTGTATCATGATTAATATTATGGTGACTCACTCGACAGTTGTGCGTTTGGTCCAGCTGGCTTGGGACGTTTTTTCTGGTTTATTCGGGTGAGCACTCCATTTATGTCGCAATATCTTGGCTCCAAGTTCCATATCTACGCGTTCAAAGTTACGCCTTCCTCACTCTCTCAACTTTCGTCTGCTCGATTGTTTCCCATTCTTCTTAATGCTCACTTCTTTAAACAATAGTTCATCCTCCGTATACTCAGCTTCAAAAAGAAAAGATTGAGAATCCTAATTTGTCCAAAAATAGTCATCTTAGTTTCTTACCAATTCTGCCATGATTAGAAAAAACACATTCATGTTTGTTTACGGAAGTAGGAACACATTTGTTGCCGGTGGTCAGAAGTGCATTGCAGAAATCCTGTCCCGGAAGTGATTAAAATGACCAACATATGGTAAATATTTTACACATTACAAATTGTTATGAATGTGGGTTTTGAAGTTGTTTTAGAGCCACATCTTCCAAGTGTTTATTATCTTTAAAATCCCATAAATAAATTGTCTCGCATAATGATAGTCAAAATTCCACAAAAAAAAAGTGCTGTTCCCTTTTAAGTTAAAAGCGAAATTATGAGTTACAAGCATCCCTGCCGTTAGTAGGCATAGCAAATACCACACTGAACCCCGTAGAAGCTGACCAAGACGTCTGGTCTTACCCACTAGCATTAACTTTTAGCGAGAGATGGACATACCGTAACTGGTGTTTTTTCACCATGAGGAGGAAGAAAGTGAGTGTGAGGGACAGTGCGGAGGAGAAGTGGATTATATTCATTGAATTAAATAAAGAAATCATCAAAAACATGATCCAGCATGTCTCTACCTTGGCAAGGCTATTTGCTGCTAGCCTGCACCATACTGAATATCTGAACTGCAGAAATAGATCCATAAAAATATGGAAAAGCTGCTGATGGCGTGTTTGATGGAGAAGCAGATGAAAGAAGATCATTTAGAAGTCCACTCGCTAAGGTCAATACTGTACACTATTATTGTATTACTTTATAAAACTACTGTAGTTGTCAGTAGTATACTGTATTTTATTGTATTGTTTTCATCCAATATTTCTTATATCAAAGTTTGTTTTGCTTTTTAAAAGGCCTGTACCATTTTAAAGTGGTGCTGTTTTTGGTGGAAAAAAAAGCAACAATAAAAGTGATTTTAATTATTTTTGATGGGAGACATTGATTCGAAATAAAAGTGTTTTAAGAACTCAGTCACTGATTTAGTTAAGATTTTACTTTAAATTGAAGTATTACAAGTGAGTAGATCATTTTACTGTAAAATAAAACTAATAAAAACAATTCTTGGGCTTCACGGTGGGAGAGGGGTTAGTGCGTCTGCCTCACAATATGAAGGTCCAGAGTAGTCAGGGTTCAATCCCGGGCTCGGGATCTTTCTGTGGGGAGTTTGCATGTTCTCCCCGTGAATGCGTGGGTTCCCTCCGGGTACTCCGGCTTCCTCCCACCTCCAAAGACATGCACCTGGGGATAGGTTGATTGGCAACACTAAATTGGCCCTAGTGTGTGAATGTGAGTGTGAATGTTGTCTGTCTATCTGTGTTGGCCCAGCGATGAGGTGGCGACTTGTCCAGGGTGTTCCCCGCCTTCCGCCCGATTGTAGCTGAGATAGGCACCAGCGCCCCCCGTGACCCAAAAGGGAATAAGCGGTAGGAAATGGATGGATGGATGGAAAGTTGGTGAATGGTGATGGTGAATTATATTTATATAGCGCTTTTCTCTAGTGACTCAAAGCACTTTTACATATCTACATCTTACAATATCTAATTTTACATTTAAACCAGTGTGGATGGCACTGGGAGCAGGTGGGTAAAGTGTTTTGCCCAAGGACACGATGGTGGTGACTAGGATGGCGGAAGCGGGAATGGAACCCGGAACCCTCAAGGTGCTGGCACGGCCACTCTAATAACCGAGCTATGCCGTCTCATCTCAGTTAGCTGTAATAGCTGTGGTCATTTTCATGCTAGTCATTAGCCATTACGATTAAGGCACATGCGATTTATGTTAGCCTCTCCTTGCTAACTAACATTAACGTGTGTATGAAATCAGGGTTTATTTCAATGTATGGCTCATACAGTATGTGCATGCCAAGACATGCAACAAGACACTTTCCAATGTTTGACAAGGTAAGTGCCTTTTCTTCTTCTATGGATATAATTGCATGTTTTTGACAATACTGGTACAGTTCACAAAAACAAAGAAAACGCAAAGTACATGTAAAGTAAAAAGGACCCATGATGAATTTGGTCTTTTCTTCAAAGTTAGAAACTTGTGTTAAACAAAGCCAAAGTATCAAATCATGAATAATTTTTGTGTAAACTTGCATGCAGTTTAGAATGTTTTTTTCCCCTAGGGTGTTTTTGTAAATGTGACGTCACATCGAGGTTGGCGTCCTTATTTGGACATTATTGCTAGCGCTCAAGCAGAAGGAGAAAAACACCTACCCTACTGCTGTGGGCAATGATGAAACACAAAAAAGGTAGGACAAAATATTACTTTAATATAATCTATGCATTCACATAAAGCGACGTGCAACATGCAGTGACGTAAATTCTGCCAAAAACATATTTTTTCTAATACAGCTTGTCTGATCTGTCGGCAAGTGTGCAGTGTACCTAATGTTATGACCAGCGACTCAATAAGTTTTTGAAGTTAATTGTCAACTGTCTGAAAAAGATAGCAGCGACGACTTCAAGATATATATTTGAAAAATGCCCATTTTTTAAGAGATAAATTTGACACTTTTTAAGAGGGTGAAGTGTGGTTTCAATCGCCATCTAGGAACGCCTCCACAAACAGCCAGCTTTTAGACCGACTTAAAAAAAACGGGTTAAAAAAGTGACTGTTGAACAAAATGTATGCAAAACTGAAACACAAAGCATATCCATAACATGACGCATACACCAAAAAGAAGGGTTTTCAAAATAAAGTAAATCAAAATTTGAAATGTTGATGAGGTGGCGACTTGTCCAGGGTGTACCCCGCCTTCCGCCCGATTGTAGCTGAGATAGGCGCCAGCGCCCCCCACGACCCCGAAAGGGAATAAGCGGTAGGAAATGGATGGATGGATGGAATTATTTTCCAAAATTGACGCGTTGTGTCATCCCAATGCAGCTGGACTGCCTCTTGACAAAAATTCAATCCCTTCTTTCCACGGGCCTGCCTTATCTCTTAGCTACAGTGGGGCAAAAAAGTATTTAGTCAGCCACCGATTGTGCAAGTTCTCCCACTTAAAATGATGACAGAGGTCTGTAATTTTCATCATAGGTACACTTCAACTGTGAGAGACGGAATACGAAAAAAAAAATCCAGGAATTCACATTGTAGGAATTTTAAAGAAATAATTTATAAATTATGGTGAAAAATAATTATTTGGTCAACCATTCAAAGCTCTCACTGATGGAAGGAGGTTTTGGCTCAAAATCTCACGATACATGGCCCCATTCATTCTTTCCTTAACACGGATCAATCGTCATGTCCCCTTAGCAGAAAAACAGCCCCAAAGCATGATGTTTTCACCCCCATGCTTCACTATAGGCATGGTGTTCTTGGGATGCAACTCAGTATTCTTCTTCCTCCAAACAGGACAAGTTGAGTTTACACCAAAAAGTTATATTTTGGTTTCATCTGACCACATGACATTCTCCAAAACCTCTGCTGTATCATCCATGTATTCATTTTGGTATAAACTCAACTCGTTGTGTTTGGAGGAAGAAGAATACTGAGTTGCATCCCAAGAACACTAGACCTACTGTGAAGCATGGGGGTGGAAACATCATGCTTTGGAGCTGTTTTTCTGCTAAGGGGACAAGGCGATTGATCCGTGTTAAGGAAAGAATGAATGGGGCCATGTATCGTGAGATTTTGAGCCAAAACCTCCTTCCCTTAGTGAGAGCTTTGAATGGTTGACCAAATACTTATTTTCCACCATAATTTACAAATAAATTCTTTAAAATTCCTACAATGTGAATTCCTGGATTTTTTTTTCACATTCTGTCCCTCACAGTTGAAGTGTACCTATGATGAAAATTACAGACCTCTGTCATCATTTTAAGTGGGCGAACTGGCACAATCGGTGGCTGACTAAATACTTTTTTGCCCCACTGTACATCCAATATCACAGAGTGATGATTCAATCGCTAAGTACACAAGTAACTTGAGCCTCTCAGGAACACACACCTCGCTGCTGTTCCAGCCAAAGCTGTCAGTGAGGTCAGCAGTGGAGGCACTCTGCTGGTCCACCAGCAGAAGTCGAGCAAAAAGTCTCTGCAGCTCCAGTGGGATCACTCGGACCTGAGGAGCACAAAAATAAGCCTTATTACACTTCACAGCACTCAGGGTACACTCACATACATACAATGCTTTAGTTAAAACCTTTATTTAATAAACCTGCCGAGCATCTTACAGTAGCTAGAGGGGTAGACTACATAAAAAAAATACAAACCGGGCTCTTGCGTTAGCGCCGGGTCAAAAACATTGGCATTAGCACTAACGTTAACTCCTGCTTTTAATCAACTCCACAAGAATTCTGTACTTGAAGTGACATGAGTGGTCAGCATGCAGCAGCTTCGTCTACCTTAAGGATGAGCAATGAAATGTGCACAATACAAATTATCTATTACAATTTTTTTGTTTTTCATTGCATTGTACTTTTGTTGCTTTATGTAAAATAGGCGCCGCTGAAGTGGCACCTGGATATAGCAGCTGTCTTTTTTTTGTTTTTTTAAATGTTTCCCTCTTGTTTTTGTGTTTATGCTTTTGGTCTAAACTCTCTACATGATATTCTTCTTCCCAGTATGTTAATCATGACCAACTTAATCATCTATTACAAGAACTTCTGTATTTTAATTCACTGATGTAGTTGTGTTACAAAAAGATGACAGTAAATGAATGTATGTATTGGGGGGAGGGTTGTATTGTAGCGTCCCGGAAGAGTTAGTGCTGCAAGGGTTTCTGGTAGGGCTGGGCGATATATTGATTTACACTATATATCGCGGGTTTGTCTCTGTGCGATATAGAAAATGACTATAACGTAATATTCGAGTATACGTTCTCACGCAGTTGCTTTTAGCTGCGGGCAAATGAAGGAAGAATTAATTCCAAAGAAAAACAGCAAAGGGGTCCATCGTCTTGGGGATGTTCGACTTCAAGTGGGAAGATGTCGAATGGACAACTTTATTTGTCAAGTGTGGGGCACAACCGTTGCTACCAAAAGCAGCATGACTGCTAATATGTAGCATTATTTGAAAAGTCACCTGCTAATAATTTTAATAAATAAAGTTTTTGTCAATTGCTAAAAAAGTTATATTTTGGCTTTATCTGACCACATGACATTCTCCCAATTATCTGCTGTATCGTCCATGTATCCATTTTGGTATAAACTCAAATCGTCGTGTTTGGAGGAAGAAGAATACTGAGTTGCATCCCAATAACACCACACCTACTGTGAAGCATGGGGGTGGAAACATCATGCTTTGGGGCTATTTTTCTGCTAAGGAGACAGGTCGATTGATCCGTGTTAAGGAAAGAATGAATGGGGCCATGTATCGTGAAATTTTGAGCCAAAACCTCCTTCCATCAATGAGAGCTTTGAATGGTTGACAATATACTTATTTTCCATCATAATTTACAAATAAATTCTTTAAAATTCTTACAATGTGAATTCCTGGATTTTTTTTCACATTCTGTCTCTCGCAGTTGAAGTGTACCTATGATGAAAATTGCAGACCTCTGTCATCATTTTAAGTGGGAGAACTTGCACAATCGGTGGCTGACTAAATACTTTTTTGCCCCACTGTATATTTATCAGCCCCCTTTTTAACACAAATTATTTTAGATGACTTTATAACTGTTGCCTCCACCAACACCCGAACTCCATACATACGTTTTCATTTTCCTTTAAAGGCCTACTGAAATGAGATTTTCTTATTCAAACGGGGATAGCAGGTCCATTCTATGTGTCATACTTGATCATTTCGCGATATTGCCATATTTTTGCTGAAAGGATTTAGTAGAGAACATCCACGATAAAGTTCGCAACTTTCGGTGCTAAGACAAAAGCCCTGCCTGTACCAGAAGTCGCAGACGATGACGTCGCAAGTGTGGGGGCTCCTCCCATCTTCACATTGATTTTAATGAGAGCCTCCAACAAAAAGTGTTATTCGGACCGAGAAAACGACAATTTCCCCATTAACTTGAGCGAGGATGAAAGATTCGTGTTTGAGGATATTGATAGCGAAGGACTAAAAAAAAAAAAAAAGTAAAAAAAAAAAACGCGATTGCATTGGGACTGATTCTGATGTTTTTAGACACATTTACTAGGATAATTCTGGGAAATCCCTTATCTTTCTATTGTGTTGCTAGTGTTTTAGTGAGCTAAATAGTACCTGATAGTCGGAGGGGTACGTCCACGGGTGTCTTGACGCGCAGTGTCTCAGGGGAGTCGACGGCAGCTATGGACGGGGCAAGCTCAGCTTTTCTCCGGTAAGAAGCGACTTTTTAACCACAATTTTCTCACCAAAACCTGCTGGTTGACATTTTGTCATGTTTCATGCTCGCTTGACCGCGCTCTGATCCATAGTAAATTTTCACCTCCAGGAATTTTAAACAAGGAATCACCGTGTGTTTGTGTGGCTAAAGGCTAAAGCGTCCCAACTCCATCTTGCAACTTTGACTTCTCCAATATTAATTGAACAAATTGAAAAAGATTCAGCAACACAGTTCTCCAAAATACTGTGTAATTATGCCGTTAAAGCAGACGACTTTTAGCTGTGTGTGTGCGTAGCGCTCATACTTCCTAAAAACCCGTGACGTCTTGTGTACACGTCATCATTACGCGACGTTTTCAAGAAGAAACTCCTGGGAAATTTAAAATTGCAATTTAGTAAACTAAAAAGGCCGTATTGGCATGTTTTGCAATGTTAATATTTCATCATTGATATATAAACTATCAGACTGCGTGGTGGGTAGTAGTGGGTTTCAGTAGGCCTTTAAGCATTTTCACAATGACACGTCCAGGGGCGTCGCCAGACATATTTCACTGGGGCACGTGCCCCACTGTTGATCTGCAGTGCCCCAGTAAAATTTTCACCAATAAAAAAAAAAACGCTTCAGAGTTTTAAGTCTACATGACATAGACAACAGCGCACATACTACTCAGTATGGTAATTGATTGCTACTGTATTCACTCCACGAAACAGTGAGCACATGGCTACTTAATATGGTAATTTATTCACGTGTGGATCGAGACTTCGGTTGAGAGAGAGAGAGGGGGGGGGGGGGGGGGATTTGAATCACTGCTGAGGTAGGTAACGTTAGCCAACAACAATTTGTTAATTACAATATTTTGATTTTGATTTGACTCAAACTGTAACTCCTAGATGGATTTAAGAAAGTTATTCGCCCGCAGCAGAGAAGAAGCGAGGAATGAGAGATGTAAGTGAAGTCCTAGCTAGCTAGGCAACATCATTGTCTTAAGTTGATGCTAAGTTAGCTATTGTTATTCCTTGTATCAAGACAAACATATTCATTTGCTATACGAGCTGTCGGGGGAATTTCCAATGAACATGAAACATAATGTTGGTTATTGTCTGCTGGTTCTGCATCAATGATGATTTGGAGTAAGCATGTGTGAGTTGAGTGCTTCTCAAATGGTTTATCTTCAGGAAGAAAAACATTTCTCCTTATCATCAAGTCGTGAGCCAAATTTTTAAATCATTCAAGTTTATTTCACAGAAAAATAGCACAGTAGACTTGTCTTGTTAATCGGTGTGACTTTGACTAAAATAATCTTGTTTTGGCTACAGCTAAAGCATCTGGTTTTGTTTCCAGAAAAAATAGTAACATTTCTGTATTTGTTTTCAGAAAGATGGCTGAAAATATCGGGTTTTGTTGCCCCATTTAGATTTAAAAAAAATATATTTCCATGTCTCTCCTGAGTCCTCCTCCAACTTGTTAGTCGGTTTGCCTTTTGCTAAAATACTCACTAATAGTCACTAGAAAAATGGCTAAATATATCTGGTTTTGTTGCCACAATTTGATTTTTTTCTCCCTAAACTTTTTTTTTCATGCACACATCTGACTGCGACTCACTGAAAATGACACACAATCCACTTTTATGTCACGACCCAGCAGTTGGGAACCACTGTTCAACTGTATAACAGTTACTGTAATATTTCCATGTCTGTCCAGAGTGATTGACCACTTTGCAAAAATGAAAAGGAGACGTTACAGTTTACTTCTCAAAAAATGATTCCCTGAACAGACACACAACGGTTGTTCATTTATTCTACTACTGTGGCTTTTTTGTTTTGTGTATATTTTATGGTTTTGTGTATCTCAAATAGGATTAGCCACATTGCCATAAATGGAAATTAAATAATATAAAAGAACCCAGAGATGTAGGAGTGCTTTATTTTTTGTTTTACTTTTGTAGATGTTAAATTTGCAGATGATTACTGCAATAAATATTTCAAAAAGATTCATTGCTCTTCCTTTTTGCTTTTACCAGTAGCAGTTTAGAAGTCTGGAGTAAAAAAGTGCACAAGTAGGTCAAATGCATTAGTTAATTTCAGGTGGTTAATCAGAGATCCATACAACATAATCTTATATGATTTCATAGTTTGAAGCACTATTTATGTATTTTTTATTATATTTGTGCCCCAGTACAGTATTAGGTCTAGTGACGCCCCTGGACACGTCCAATCTACTGGCAAGTATGACATTCTTAAAGGAGTTTTGGTCACAGCTCCATCCATCCATTTTCTACCGCTTATTCCCTTTTGGGGTTGCGGGGGGCGCTGGCGCCTATCTCAGCTACAATCGGGCGGAAGGCGGGGCACACCCTGGACAAGTCGCCACCTCATCGCAGGGCCAACACAGATAGACAGACAACATTCACACTCACAATCACACACTAGGGCCAATTTAGTGTTGCCAATCAACCTATCCCCAGGTGCATGTCTTTGGAAAATGGAGGAAGCCGCAGTACCCGGAGGGAACCCACGCATTCACGGGGAGAACATGCAAACTCCACACAGAAAGATCCCGAGCCTGGATTTGAACCCAGGACTGCAGGATCTTCGTATTGTGAGGCAGACGCACTAACCCCTCTTCCACCGTGAAGCCCCTGGTCACAGCTCATATTTACATTTTGCAGCACTTACTTTGGTCCCCGTTTTGTCCTTGTCCTCAAGACATCCCAATTCTTCCGTCCCCAAACTGAACAGCTCCTCTGCACAGAAATCAAAACCATCAACACAGTTGGCAGACATTATGTTTCATCGCTGACCTCTCACCTCTGAACTCAGGGGAGAAAAGGAGGGTCTGCAGCAGAGAGTTGAGGTAGCAGGTCCCTCCCTGGTTCTTGATGCCGCATAGCTTGCTCCTTCCTCGGGGAGCCGGGGGCTCATCTCCCACCTTGGCAGAGTAAGCAGAAGGAGAGGAGAAGCCATCTTCACCCCCCTCCGCCTCCTCAAAAAGATTCCCAAACATGACGTTTTGTTTGTTTAGTTTGGTTTCGGCTTCGCCGCCCGTGTAAACGCGCCCAGGCCACCTGTTGCTATCTCATTTTGATTTTGGTCTTTCCCAGTTCTCTGTTGACAATTGCCGGACTGACGCGGAAATAAGATGACTTGACGGGGCTAAACATAATAGCAACTCGTAAACGTGTCTTAAAATGTATTTATTAATATATTTTTGAATAAACTCGCCAACAAGCAGCTAATGACCAAGACTGTCTCACCTGGCTTCACAGCTCAGTCATTCAGAATGAAAACTCTGCCCGTCGCTACCAAACAGCGTCTAGAGAAAAAAAGTGTGAACTTGCCTGCCGAAACCCCGATTAATTTGGTACATTTATGTATGTTTTGGAGGGTTTAAAAAGCCCGTCTTAACCTGTTTTAAACCTAAAGCGACGAACGTAAATAAAGATGCCGTCGGCGGATAGCGGGCAGCCATCTTGTTTTCTGACAGGAAATGATCGCAAGGCATTGTGGGACTTGTAGTTTATTTCGCGCTCAGTTACATCATGTTAGAACAGTGGTTCTTAACCTTGTTGGAGGTACCGAACCCCACCAGTTTCATATGTGCATTCACCGAACCCTTCTTTAGTGATTTATTTTCATTTTTTCAAACTCAAGACAAAGTTATATGTTTTTTTACTGGTGCACAAAATGAACCGTGCACGAACATCACCTTGTTCGAAGAACAAAACCAACACAGTGCAGGAACTCACAACTAATTACACGCCTGTAAATCAGATGGAACATTATAAGGAACATTGTTTAGGGGTATCCATGATACGCCGATAGGGAGAAGTTTGTATTTACACAATGAGTGGGGTATGTTTTGACCTCCGCCGAACCCCCGAGGCCGACTCACCGAACCCCTAGTATTAGAATAATTATGTATTTATTATCGTCATAACTTTATGCTTAAGGGCCGTTACTATAAGGCTGTGGCTCTCAAATAGGGATAAGCATACCCCTGCGGGTACTTGAAGGTATGCCAAGGGGTACGTGAGATTTTTTTTTAAATACCGTATTTCCTTGAATTGCAGCAGGGCATATAGTATGTGCCTGCCTTGAATTAGTTCGCAAAATAATTAGCGCATGCTTAGTATTACCGCCTGATCAAACTCGTGACGTCACGAGTGACACTTGCCCTGTCATCATTTTCAAAATGGAGGAGGCTGATATTTCAGACTTGCGGCCCGTGGGCATTAGGCACACTGCATTAGGCACACTGTCGAAGTTTTTCAACTCGTTTAAGTCGGGGTCCATGTAAATCAATTCATGGTATAATTGAGACGTTATTTTGTGGCCCCCACCTTAAAGGCCTACTGAAATGAGATTTTCTTATTCAAACGGGGACAGCAGGTCAATTCTATGTGTCATACTTTATCATTTCGCGATATTGCCATATTTTTGCTGAAAGGATTTAGTAGAGAACATCCACGATAAAGTTCGCAACTGGAGAAAAGCCCTGCCTCTAAAGGAAGTCGCAGACGATGACGTCACATGTTGATGGCTCCTCACATATTCACATTGATTTTAATGGGAGCCTCCAACAAAAAGTGCTATTCGGACCGAGAAAACGACAATTTCCCCATTAAATTAAGCGAGGATGAAAGATTCGTGTTTGAGGATATTGATAGCGACGGACTAGAAGAAAAAAAAAACTTAAAAAAAAAACCGCGATTGCATTGGGACGGATTCCGATGTTTTTAGACACATTTACTAGGATAATTCTGGGAAATCCCTTATCTTTCTATTGTGTTGCTAGTGTTTTAGTGAGTTTAATAGGCGGAATAGCTCGGTTGGTAGAGAAGCCGTGCCAGCAATTTGAGGGTTCCAGGTTCGATTCCCGCTTCCACCATCCTAGTCACTGTCGTTGTGTCCTTGGGCAAGACACTTTACCCATCTGCTCCCAGTGCCACCCACACTGGTTTAAATGTAACTTAGATATTGGGATTCACTAAGTAAAGCGCTTTGAGTCACTAGAGAAAAGCGCTATATAAATATAATTCAATTCACAATAGTACCTGATAGTCGGAAGGGTGTATCCATGGGTGTCTTGACGCCAATGTCTCAGGGGAGTCGACGGCAGCTATGGACGGTACAAGCTCAACTTTTCTCCAATAAGAAGCAAATTTTAACCACAATTTTCTCACCGAAACCTGCTGGTTGACATTCCGTCGTGATTCATGTTCGCTTGACCGCGCTCTGATCTATACTAAAGTTTCACCTCCAGGAATTTTAAACAAGGAATCACCGTGTGTTTGTGTGGCTAAAGGCTAAAGCTTCCCAACTCCATCTTGCTACTTTGACTTCTCCAATATTAATTGAACAAATTGCAAAAGATTCAGCAACACAGATGTCCAAAATACTGTGTAATTATGCCGTTAAAGCAGACGACTTTTAGCTGTGTGTGTGCGCACTTCCTAAAAACCCGTGACGTCTTGCGTACACGTCATCATTACACGAAGTTTTCAAGACGAAACTCCCGGGAAATTTAAAATTGCAATTTAGTAAACTAACCCGGCCATATTGGCATGTATTGCAATGTTAATATTTCATCATTGATATATAAACTATCAGACTGTGTGGTCGGTAGTAGTGGGTTTCAGTAGGGCTTTAATATGAAAGTTTAATGTGGGTGCGGCCCTCAAGTTTTATATGAATGGCGCTTGACAGCATTGTGTGCGGAAATAAAGGAATCTACCAACCACGGTGTGGTATATGGCTCTCGAGGGCCGAACATTGACGTCACTTGCGTGATGCAAGCAGAGAAACGTTTTGCCGCTTTTCCACTAAGCCCACACGCGCTCTTCCTCCACCGCTCGCCCGCTTGCTCTCTCTCTTGAGCTCTCTCTGTCACTATGTGTGTGAGTGTCTCTCTCTTGCTCCCTCCACCGGTACCGCTGTAAAAACTCCGGGCGGGGGAGACGAGCAGTGCGATAGCTTCCGAAGCACTCCGCCGAAGGACCGAGCAACAATACAAAACTTTGGTGCACTGGACCCCAGCGCTAATACGCCGACAGAAAGTCGCTGGGCGAATTGGACGTGTAACACGTTAGTCGTGATGTTAGCCCGTTTGGGGCTAATTGTGCCACCGTAACTGTAAACTCCACAGCGAGCCCACCCACCAACCTACTATTTGGCTCCAGACAGACAATTTTAGTTATTTGGGTCCAAAATACCCCAGTGTTAGTGGAAAAGTGGCAAATGAGTGAAAGCGACAGAGACGTTGCCATGGAGACGAAGGTTTTCTTATGTACCTGGCTGCAGTCCCACCGCGACACCTGTCCGTCAGTAATTACAGTCCCCGATAACCTGGACCAATTCAAACCATTATTTGTTTTTTCTATTGTTTAATTTGCATTGCCTCACATGGTGAACACTACATATATTTCAGGGGTCGGCAACCTTTACCACTCAAAGAGCCATTTTAACCCGTTTCACAAATTAAAGAAGACATTGGGAGCCGCAATCATTATCGCGAATATCTGCTGGTGGTCACCCATATAACAGTAATAATGGCGTGCCATGAAGCCATTGCCTTTGACGCCTTCTACAACATGTACAGACAGCTTGCCAGTCCAGTCACATGTGTGTGGCTTCCGCAGATATACGTACATGACTGCAAGGCATACTGGGTGACACAGAGTACACTGAAGGTTGTGATGTAAACAATTTTAACACTCTTACTAATATGCACCACACTGTGAACCCACACCAAACAAGAATGACAAACACATTTCGGGAGAACAACCGCACTGTAACGCATTATAAACGCAACATAACAATTACCCAAAATGCTATGCATCCATGACTCTTTCAGGCTATATTATACACCCCGCTAGCACCAAAACCCGCCCCCCCCCCCCTTCCGTGCGTCGGTTGAGGTGGGCGGGGTTGGGGGTGCGGGGGTCTGAAAGAGTCATGGATGCATGGTATCCTGGGTAATTGTTATGTTGCGTTTATAATGTGTTACTGTGAGGATGTTCTCCCGAAATGTGTTTGTCCTTCTTGTTTGGTGTGGGTTCACACTGTGGTGCATATTAGTAAGAGTGTTAAAGTTGTTTATGTCACAACCTTCAGTGTACTCTGTGTCACCCAGTTTCACAAGCAGTCGTGTACGTGTATCTGTGGAAGCCATATAGTGCACATACAACATGTGACTGGACTGGCAAGATGTCTGTATATGTTGTAGAAGGCGTTAAAGGCAATGGCTTCATGGCACACCCTTATTACTGTTATAAGGGTGACCACTAGCAGATATTTGCAATAATGGTTGTGGCTCCCATTGTCTTCTTTATTTTGTGAAACGCGTCAAAATGTAGAGGACGCTAAAAGTAAAGCCATCACGGCACGCCTTCAATATTGTTGTCGGAGTGAAAATCGATGAATGTTGACCCCGGGTGATGTCCGGAAGAGGCTCAGAGAACCGGAATACAATCGGGGGGGGTTGGCGATTGTGCAGCTGAGCCACATCAGAGTGGCCAAAGAGCATCATGCGGCTCCGGAGGCGCAGGTTGCAGACCCCTGATATATTCCTATATGATGCCGGATAACACTCCGGGAGCCTTCACTTTTTTGCGCTCGCCATCCTTGTACTTTCCCGGTTATTATCCTTCGACCGCCGTGTTGCTGTAGGGAGGAAAAGCGGGACGACATACATTGCGGAAATAGCATTATTCTCTGTGTGTTGGCTAAATACAAATATATTCCACAACCCCAAAAAATTTTTTTTTTCAAAGCCTGCAGTGAAGAGAAAGGTTAGTGATGAGCAAAGACAATTCTAGGAAAAGTGGGAGATGCAATATTTATTTGTTGAGCACAGTGGCACCCTGACGTGTCTTATTTGCACAGAGAAAGTTGCGGTGTGAGAAGGGATACAATTTTAAACGTCATTATAGAACTAGATATGCTGAGGAGTATGCAATATTTTTTTTCAAGAAATCTTTTCTTGCGGCCCAGCCTCACCCAGACTCTGCATCCAGTGGCCCCCAGGTAAATATAGTTTGAGACCACTGGCTTAATGTAAGGAATCATTTTGGTTGAGCATACCCACCTCAAAGCTATTTTATTTGGTACATGGTGTAATGATAAGTGTGGCCAGTAGATGGCAGTCAAACATAAGAGATGTGTGAAAACTGGACTATGATGGGTCTCATGTAAACAACACCAACATTTTAAATGTTCCATTGAAAATATAGAACATTACACACGGAGCGCAAAAATCTATCATAAATGTTTTAGTACAACTTTGGTAAGCTATGAAGCCGCACCACTTGAAAGATTTTACCATGAATTGATTAACGTGGACCCTGACTTAAACAAGTTGAAAACTTATTGGGGTGTTACCATTTAGTGGTCAATTGTACGGAATATGTGCTGTACTGTGCAATCTACTTATAAAAGTATCAATCAATCAATCAATACCGATTAAGACTTAATTTCCCACAAGCCACCGCGGCGCAGTTTAAACCACAATGTTTATTGTGTACCATTAAACATATGTTTCGTTTATCATATGTTTAATGTAGATTGACAGTCAAGAGCATATACATGCTTACGAGCCTCGGGGTTGGGTTTGTGTGTGTGTGTGTGTGTGTGTGTGTGTGTGTGTGTGTGTGTGTGTGTGTGTGTGTTCTTGAGACATCAACAAGGAAACGTACCTTCCATATGAGGACCGGTGAATAAGTTAGGACATACAGGTGCTGTTCATATTATTAGAATATCATGAAAAAGTTGATTTATTTCAGTAAATATATTCAGAACGTGAAACTTACATATTATATCAATTCATTACACACATAGTGATATATTTGAAATGTTTATTTCTTTAAATTTTGATGATTAGTACCGACAATTACTGAAAATCCCAAATTCAGTATCTCAGAAAATTAGGATATTAGTTACAACTAGTAGCAAAAAATATTTTTTAGAAATGTGGGACAACTGAAAAGTATGAACATGGAAAGTTTCAGCATGTACGGCAATCAATACTTAGTTGCAGCTCCTTTTGCCTGAATTGCTGCAGCAATCCGGCGTGGTTGGAGTCCACCAGTCTGTTGCACTCCTCAGGTGTTATGAGAGCCCAGGTTGCTTTAATAGTGGCCTTCAACTCTTCAGCATTGTTGGGTCTGGCATCTCGCATCTTCCGCTTTACAATACCCCTTAGGTTTTCTATGGGGTTAAGGTCAGGTGAGTTTGCAGGCCAATCAAGAACAGGGATACCATGGTCCTTAAACCAGGTACTGGTAGATTTGGCACTGTGTCCAGGTACCAAGTCATGTTGGAAAATTAAATCTTCACCTCCATAAAATTGGTCCGCGGCAGGCAGCATAAAGTGTTCTAAAACTTCCTGGTAGACTGCTGCATTGACCCTAGACCTCAGGAAACACAGTGGACCAACACCAGCAGATGACACGGCACCCCAGACCATTACCGAATGTGGAAATTTGACACTGGACTTCAGGCAACGTGGATTCTGTGCCTCTCCTGTCTTCCTCCAGACTCTGGGACCTTGATTTCCAGAGGAGATACAAAATTTACTTTCATCTGAAAACATAACTTTGGACCACTCAGCAGCAGTTCAGTCCTTTTTGTCTTGGGCCCAGGCGAGACGCTTTTGACGTTGTCTCTTATTCAAGAGTGGCTTTACACAAGGAATGCGACAGCTGAAGCCCATATCTTGCATACGTCGGTGCGTGGTGGTTCTTGAAGCACTGACTCCAGCTGCAGTCCACTCTTTGTGGATCTCCTCCACATCTTTGAATCGGTTTTGTTTGACAATCCTCTCCAGGGCGCGGTTATCCCTCTTGCTTGTACACTTTTTTCTACCACATCTTTGTCTTCCCTTCGCCTCTCTATTAATGTGCTTGGACACAGAGCTCTGGGAACGTCCAACCTCTTTGGCAATGACCTTTTGTGTCTTGCCCTCCTTCTTTAAAGTATCAATGGTCATCTTTTGGACAGTTGTCAAGTCAGCAGTCTACCCCATGATTGTGTCTCATACAGAATCAAAATGAAGGCTTTTCCAGGTGTTTTGAGTTAGTTAGCTAATTAGAGTATGGCACCAGGTGTCTTCAATATCTGACCTTTTCACCAAATTCTAATTTTCTGAGATGTTGAATTTAGGGTTTTCATTGGTTGTCAGCTATAATCATCTCCTTTTTGGCAAAAAACACTTGAAATGTATCAGTCTGTTTGGAATGAATGTATACATTCTACAAGTTTGACTTTCTAAATGGAATTAATGAAATAAATCAACTTTTTCATGATATTCTAATAATATGACCAGCACCTGTAAATCCTGGTCCCAACACGGAAAACCATTGGATCTAATAGAGAATGTCTCATTTGCACTCCCTAGTGGTGAAATTTACAACAATTAGGGTGGTCCCAAAAAAGGAGGGATTTTTAAAAATTACTGTGTTGTTGTTTTTTGTTGTTTGTTTTTTTTGTCCTGTCCAGCTTCTCAGGCAAATCTGATGTAGATGCCCATATCGGCTGTTCAGATTTACTATACAAAAGAGATATGTAGGATACTTCTCTTGTTGCCTTATTTGAATTTGACTTTATTAAATGTATTTATATTATCATCAGGAGGGGATAGAAAGAGAAAAAAAGGAAGATAGAGGGGGAACTTGTGGGGATAAGAGGGGGATTAGACAGAGAGACAAAAACAACAACAGCAAACACAACAATAACAACAAAAACAACAACAACAATAGAACAACACCAGCACATACGATATGTACAAATATGATCGTAAAAGTGATTGCAAATAAGCAGTTAGTGAAATAAATAATATAGAAATGACATTGACCATTTTTACACTAAAACTGGAGCAATACAAATACCAATAGAAAAAGCGCTATTGATTATGAACAATACTAATAGTTTACCTCTATTATCAACAATACAGTTGTTTAAATGCAACAATTCGTATACATAATAACTAGAAAGATAAATAAAATTAAAAAATAAATAAATAAAAAGGAATACCGAAAGATGGAGGGGAAGAGAGAGAGGCAACCTATATTAGTCTTGTAGATTGTTATAGTAACAATAGGTTAAGCTTTGTCAATATGCCATGTGTTACCCAGTTTACCCTAGGGCAGTGGTAGGGAACCTATGGCTCTCGAGCCAGATGTGGCTCTTTTGATGACTGCGTCTGGCTCTCAGATCAATCTTAGCTGACGTTGCTTAACACGATAAGTAATTAATAATTCCGATGGTAAGCACAGTGTTAAAAATAACGTTCCAA
Organism: Nerophis ophidion; assembly: GCF_033978795.1. NCBI lineage: Eukaryota > Metazoa > Chordata > Actinopteri > Syngnathiformes > Syngnathidae > Nerophis > Nerophis ophidion. The sequence goes on from NC_084613.1 coordinate 77,490,465, forward strand.
ATATAAAACATTCTCATGCATTTGAATCCATCCATCCGTTTCTACCGCACCTGTTCAACAAGTCGCATTAACGGTCAAGAGTATTTTATTTATTATTGGTTAACTTCAGAATAACAATGTTAATAAAAAGAATGAGAGATGCACGCATTTAGTTGTTAGGAGGCATAAAATTCTCTTGTGGGGCGACACTGTACAAGGTACAGGTCTACGGGTTTCTCCTCATTGAGCTAAATTGAATCCAGTCTCTGTTGAATTCCTTGCTTCTTGTCTGTTTAATACATGTCATCAGTGTTTGAACCTGACAGTTGTATTCAGCGTTAAAAATATTATACGGCTCTCACGGAAATACATTTTAAAATATTTGTTTTTCTCGGCTCTCTCAGCCAAAAAGGTTCCCGGCCCCTGCCCTAGGGCAACAACGTTGATATATGTTTGATGAAACGTGATTATGTGCATGAGTGTATGTATGTATATGTACTTGTATATGAACAGAATGTGTATATGAATGTTTGTACAGTGAATGTATATGTACAGTATATGTATGTTAGTACAGTGAATATATATGTACAGTATATGTATGTTTGTACAGTGAATATATATGTACAGTATATGTATTTTTGTACAGAGAATGTATATGTACAGTATGTGTATATTAGTACCGTGAATGTGCGTGTAAATGGACGAACTTGGAATATGTAGGTATGAACTTTATTTGTGTATGTATGTGGGAGCGTAGGTACCTATGTACAGTTTTGATTGATTGATTGATACTTTTATTAGTAGATTGCACAGTACAGTACATATTCCGTACAATTGACCACTAAATGGTAACACCCGAATAAGTTTTTCAACTTGTTTAAGTCGGGGTCCACGTTAATCAATTCATGGTACAAATATATACTATCAACATAATACAGTCATCACACAAGTTAATCATCATAGTATGTACATTGAATTATTTACATTATTTACAATCGGGGGGTGGGATGAGGAGCTTTGGTTGATATCAGAACTTCAGTCATCAACAATTGCATCAACAGAGAAATGTGGACATTGAAACAGTGTAGGTCTTATTTAGTAGGATATGTACAGCCAGCAGAGAACATAGTGAGTTCACATAGCATAAGAACAAGTATATACATTAGAAGTACAATTGAGTTGTTTATAATCCGGGGAGATGGGATGTGAATGGAGGAGGGTATTAGTAAAGTCTTAAAGTTGCCTGGAGGTGTTGTTTTAGAGCGGTTTTGAAGGAATATAGAGATGCACTTACTTTTATACCTTTTGGGAGTGCATTCCACATTGATGTGGCATAGAAAGAGAATGAGTTAAGACCTTTGTTAGATCGAAATCTGGGTTTAACGTGGTTTGTGGAGCTCCCCCGGGTGTTGTGGTTATGGCGGTCATTTACGTTAAGGAAGTAATTTGACATGTACTTCGGTATCAAGGAGGTGTAGCGGATTTTATAGACTAGGCTCAGTGCAAGTTGTTTTACTCTGTCCTCCACCCTGAGCCAGCCCACTTTGGAGAAGTGGGTTGGATTGAGGTGTGATCTGGGGTGGAGGTCTAAAAGTAACCAGATTAGTTTATTCTGGGATGTTTGGAGTCTAGATTTGTACGTTTGTATGTATGAATAACGGTGTGTGTGTGTGTGTGTGTGTGAGTATATGTGTGTGTGTGTGTACAATATATTTGACTCCCAGTGTGCGTGGGAGCCGGAGTACGGCCCCAGCCGCCCAGAGAGACCAACCCAAACAGCAGGTGTGGCGCCTGTGTGTTGGTTTTAAAAGTGCTCTCCCTCTGGTCATCATATGAAATAACAAGTGTGTGTAAGAAATTGAAATGCGCTCCCTTTGGCAAAAAAATTTAAAATAAAATAAAATAAATCCATCCATCCATTTTCTACCGCTTATTTCCTTCTGGGGTCGCGGGGGGCGCTGGCGCCTATCCCAGCTACAATCGGGCGGAAGGCGGGGTACACCCTGGACAAGTCGCCACCTCATCACAGGGCAAATAAAATAAATATATATATATAAAGACATACTGTAAAAATGAAGTAAATAATGAAGATTAAAAAGTAATTACAAACCAAAAATTCCAAAAACTTTTTTTTTTATATATTTGCATAGTATGTATACATTATTAATGTTGTAAATACAAATCATTATCTATCTAGAAAGTGTGGTCCTAAAGAGGTAGGCTTTTTTCAGTGGTCTCAAAAAGGTAACAAATACAAGAAAAAGTGTGTGTGTGTGTGTGTGTGTGTGTGTGTGTGTGTGTGTGTGTGTGTGTGTGTGTGTGTGTGTGTGTTCTTGAGACATCAACAAGAAAACGTACCTTCCATATGAGGACCGGTGAATAAATTAGGACATAAATCATGGTCCCAATACGGAAAACTATTGCATCTAATAGAGAATGTCTCATTTGCACCCCGCGGTGGTGAAATCTACAAAAATTAGGGTGGTCCCAAACAAGGAGGGCTTTTTCAAAATGACTGTGTGTTGGTTTTAAAAGTGCTCTCCCTCTGGTCAACATATGAAATAACAAGTGTGTGTAAGAAATTGAAATGCGCTCCCTTTGGCAAAAAAAAAAATAAATAAATTAAATAAATATATATATAAAGACATTGTAATAAAGAAGTAAATAATGAAGATTAAAAACAAATTACAAACAAAAGAAAATCAAAATACTTTTTTTTTTATGTTTGCATAGTATGTATATATTATTAATGTTGTAAATACAAATCATTATATATCTAGAAAGGGTGGTCTTAATGAGGTAGGCTTTTTTCAGAGGTCTCAAAAAGGTAACAAATACAAGAAAAAGTGTGTGTGTGTGTGTGTGTGTGTGTGTGTGTGTGTGTGTGTGTGTGTGTGTGTGTGTGTGTGTGCGTGTGTGTGTGCGTGTGTGTGTGCTTAAAGGGGCGGGAAAAAGCAGGCGGATGAGTGACAGGCTCATTTGCATGGCAGGGCCTTGAAAAAGGGCTCTGCAGGTGCACGGCTCTCCTCACTCTCACAGACACACAGACACACGGACATCATCCGGAACATTCTCGGCTCCTTCTTCATTTTGTTTTTCCCCAACAGGACCGGACCGCTTGTTTTATATATACATTTTTTTAATTTTGTTTAGAATTATGTGAAGATGTTTTCTATGACCCGTTCGCAAAGGAATTTCTCTCCAGGGCATCATCCCATATGGAAACACTTTGACATGGAGACGTTTCCAGCGAACAACTACTGAAACCGTGCGGTGATGTCATCGCTGATCTTCGTGCAGCTCCTTCTTCTAAGCCTGAGGGCCACCCACATGACCTCTGACCTGAGGGCACAATGTCCAGGTAAGCCCCCGTCAACCTTTCTCTTCTCCTTTAATTGCTCTGGAAGCTAAGGTGAAGTGATTCCCCCGTTAATGATCATCCAGCGGCAGCTATTTATGGTTCCATCTGAAATTCCGGGAAAGGCCCTCCAGCCAAAATTCCTCTGGATAGCATTCGCATCGTCTGGAGGCGCAGCGGATAGAACGAGATTTGTTTTCATTTTATTCGCAAAAACCAATACAGACACCAAACAACAAGCATGTGTTATTATGATGTTATTTGGGCTTTATTGGCTACAATTAATCATGACACTTGTATATCAACCACACCCGGAGCCTCAACAACACCCTGGGCTGTTCTTCACACAGCAGGAATTCCTGCATGCATGCATGCTATGACATTATTTATTAGGTAATAGCAGGAGTTCCCACTTCAGAAGCTTTCATGCCCTCAAAAAGGAAGGCAGCGCCCACTTTTATGACACACAATCGTCTCCATAAAACCACTTTAATTGTCACTACAGAAAGATTGTTTTCAATTGAAATATTAAATGCCTAAAAAGCATTTTCCATTATGCCTGCAACTGTTTTGCAAGAGCACACAAACTTAAGAAGACATGTCTGTTTTTTTTTTTATGCTCGTGGGTTGTGCAATTGAATAATGTATTTGCATCTTTACAGTGCGAGAAATAATATTGAGTTACTTAAATGTAAGTCAAATGACAGGAAAATGTACAGTACATGCCAAAAAAAGGAAAAATTAAGTAATATGGGTAGTAGAATAGGGTTAATGTAAAAATAAAGTAAATTGTTTTTGGAAATGTACATTGAGGTAAAAACATTTTTTTAAGGTGAGTGAAATTTTGAATTTACAAGTATTTTAACTCATTTTTAAAAGTACTTAGCTGACTGACTTTATATATATATATATATATATATATATATATATATATATATATATATATATATATATATATATATATATATATATATATACACAGTACATGTAAAAAGTTTGGACATACCTTCTCATTCAATGCTTTGTCCTTATTTTCATGACTATTTACATTGTAGATAGTCACTGAAGGCTACATATACAATCCATTTATATATATATATGTATATAATATACACATTGTATATATGTGTGTACATATATGTGTGTGATGTGTATATATGTGTGTGTTCATATGTATATATGTAAGTGTGTGTGAATTTAAATGTATTATATATAGATAATATATAGCATCTATGCAGCAACCACTGAATTGAATTATATTATATGTATTATTGTATAATATAGTGTATATATATATTGTATATGTATAGGGGGTGGGACCAAATAAGTTTACTTCTTCCCACTCCATTTTGAGCCAATCTTGACATCTACAAAAGATTTGTCACATGTAATGTTTTCAATGTAGGTGTAAAAATAATGTATATATATATATTTATTTTGTATTTTATGTCATTCTTTTGTTTTGTTTGCATGGCTCAAAATAAACCATTCATTCACTCATTCATTCAGGGCATCAAAACTATGAATGAACACATGTTGAGTTATGTACTTAACAAAAAAAAAAAAAAGGTGAAATAACTGAAAACATGTTTTATATTCTGGTTTCTTCAAAATAGCCACCCTTTGCTCTGATTACTTTTTCGCACACTCTTGACATTCTCTGGATGAGCTTGAAGAGGTAGTCACATGAAATGTTTTCACTTCACAGGTGCGCTTGAAGCTCATCGAGAGAATGCCAAGAGTGTGCGAAGCAGTAATCAGAGCAAAAGGCGGCTATTTTGAAGAAACCAAAAAAAACAAAACCTTTTTTTCAGTTATTTCACTTTTTTTTTGTTAAGTACATAACTCCACATGTGTTCATTCGTAGTTTTGAAGCCTTCAGTGACAATCTACAATGTAAATAGTCATGAAATGAGGAGAAGGTGTGTCCAAACGTTTGGCCTGTACTGTACATACACACAGTCGTGGTCAAAAGTTTACATACACTTGTAAGGAACATAATGTCATGGCTGTCTTGAGTTTCCAATCATTTCTACAACTCTTATTTTTTAGTGATAGAGTGATCGGAGCACATACTTGTTAGTCACAAAAGCATTCATAGCTCGGTTGGTAGAGCGGCCGTGCCAGCAACTTGAGGGTTGCAGGTTCGATTCCCGCTTCCGCCATCCTAGTCACTGCCGTTGTGTCCTTGGGCAAGACACTTTACCCACCTGCTCCCAGTGCCACCCACACTGGTTTAAATGTAACTTAGATATTGGGTTTCACTATGTAAAGCGCTTTGAGTCACTAGAGAAAAGCGCTATATAAATATAATTCACTTCACTTTTATGAATTTATTATGGGTGTACTAAAAATCACACGGACAAAGATAAGACCTTCTGGAGGAAAGTTCTGTAGTCAGATGAAACAAAAATTGAGATGTTCGGCCACAACACCCAGCAATATTTTTGGAGGAGAAAAGGTGAGGCCCATTAATTCAAGGAACACCACCCTACCGTCAAGCATGGTGGTGGTGGTATTATGCTATGGGCCTGTTTTGCTGCTAATGGAACTGGTGCTTCACAGAGAGTAAATGGGACAATGAAAAAGGAGGTTTTCCTCAATTATTCAGGACAACCTAAAATCCTCAGCCTGGAGGTTGGGTCTTGGGCGCAGTTGGGTGTTCCAACAGGACAATGACCCCAAACACACCTCAAAAGTGGTAAAATAATGGCTAAATCAGGCTAGAATTAAGGTTTTGGAATGGCCCTCCCAAAGTCTTGACCAGAGGTGGGTAGTAACGCGCTACATTTACTCCGTTACATCTACTTGAGTAACTTTTGGGATACATTGTACTTCTAAGAGTAGTTTTTATGCAACATACTTTTACTTTTACTTGAGTATATTCATGGAGAAGAAACACTACTTTTACTCCGCTCCATTTATCTACATTCAGCTCGCTACTCGCTACTTTTTTTTTTATCGATCTATTAATGTTTGTTTTGGTTTTTCAAAGTAGGATCTACGCATGCCTGGGTTTCACCAATTACATGCAGTCACTGGTGACGTTGGACCAATCAAACAGAGCCAGGCGGTCACATGACCGTCACACGTAAAACCCGATTTAAGCAAGTTGAAAAACTTATTGGGGTGTTACCATTTAGTGGTCAATTGTACGGAATATGTAATGTACTGTGCAATTTACTAATAAAAGTTTCAATCAATCAATCAAAAGTGTAAAGGAAAAAAGACACTTTTTTATTTTCAACCGTACTTCCCGTCAAAAGCCTAAAGACTGATCGCACAGTTCCTGTCTTCACAATAAAATTGCCGCTCCATTGCGCCTGCGCCAACAAAATAAGAGTCTCCGAAAGCCAGAGCATACAAGCTAGCAAACGTCGGAGTTTGCCGCCAATGTATTTATTGTAAAGTGTATAAAAACGAATATGGAAGCTGGACTAATAAGATGCCAAAAACCAACGAGTTTCATGTGGTATTAGACAGAAAGGAGGAACTTTTTTTTTCTCCTCCATTTGAAAACGTGGACGTTTTCAGCACTATACTGTCTGATTCCAATCAATGCAAGTCATCAGAATCAGGTAATACACAAACTTATATTCTTGTCTTCATGAAAGATAGGAATCTATGTGTTAAACATGCATGTATATTCATTAAAACACCTTTAACATGTGAACAAAAACGGCAAAAAATATAAATTATATACTGTATTTATAAATTTATGTATAATCACCTCGACTTGGTCATTTATTAAGTAATTGATTAACTTTAAAAATCTTATTGGGGTGGTACCATTTAGTGGTCAATTGTACGGAATATGTACTGTACTGCAATCTACTAATACAAGTTTCAATCAATCAATCAATCAATCAATGCCTACTGAGCCTATGGTGCTGTTAAATTATTGTGGCTCAATGTGCCATATTTTTTTATGTTAATGTAGCATTATTTAATATATATTATTGTTTTAGTTGCTTAAGAGATATTCCTGGCTCTGAATTTGCTCATTGCTATTTTTATGTTTTTGTGCATTATTTGTTGCCGTAATCATTAAACTAACAGGTTACTCATCAGTTACTCGGTACTTGAGTAGTTTTTTCACAACATACTCTGTACTTTTACTCAAATAAATATTTGGGTGACTACTCCTTACTTTTACTTGAGTAATACATCTCTAAAGTAACAGTACTCTTACTTGAGTACAATTTCTGGCTACTCTACCCACCTCTGGTCTTGACTCAAACGTGTGGACAATGCTGAAGAAACAAGTCCATGTCGGAAAACCAACACATTTAGCTGAACTGCACCAATTTTGTCTAGGGGAGTGGTCAAAAATTCTACCAGAAGCTTGTGGATGGCTACCATTGCAGTGAAACTCGCCACATGTAAGCAAAAATGAACATTGCTGTACGTATACTTTTGACCCAGCAGATTTGGTCACATCTTCAATAGACCCGTAATAAATGCATAAAAGAACCAAACTTCATGAATGTTTTTTTGTGACCAACAAGTATGTGCTCCACTCACTCTATCACAAAAAAAAAATGACATTATGTCCTTTACAAGTGTATGTAAGCTTTGGACCACGACCCTACATTGATATCATTATCAAGATATGTATTATAAGATATTGTATCTCATTGTTATCTTTGGCTGCGGAAGGCATTAGATATCACTGTACAGCAAAACAAGCCGTCAAAAGGCCAGTTTCTTCCCCCAGGTTATCACTCAGATGAAGCTAAGCAGTCACAATGTCAGACTTGTTGCTGTGAAATAACCCTGAAACTAATCTGTCACTGTGGGTGTGCTAACTCATCTTCACTTCATCATCCTTTTTCTCTATTCACCACCGCACTATTATCGTATTAGCCTTGCAAGAATTAGTTACTGAAATACTCGTTTATCCATCCATCCATTTCCTACCGCTTGTCCCCTTCAATCAATCAATGTTTATTTATATAGCCCCAAATCACAAATGTCTCAAAGGACTGCACAAATCATTACGACTACAACATCCTCGGAAGAACCCACAAAAGGGCAAGGAAAACTCACACCCAGTGGGCAAGGAGAATTCACATCCAGTGGGTCGCCAGTGACAATGCTGACTATGAGAAACCTTGGAGAGGACCTCAGATGTGGGCAACCCCCCCTCCCCCCCCCCCCCTCTAGGGGACCGAAAGCAATGGATGTCGAGCGGGTCTAACATGATACTGTGAAAGTTCAATCCATAGTGGCTCCAACACAGCCGCGAGAGTTCAGTTCAAAGCGGATCCAAGACAGCAGCGAGAGTCCCGTCCACAGGAAACCATCTCAAGCGGAGGCGGATCAGCAGCGTAGAGATGTCCCCAACCGATACAGGCGAGCGGTCCATCCTGGGTCTCGACTCTGGACAGCCAGTACTTCATCCATGGTCATCGGACCGGACCCCCTCCACAAGGGAGGGGGGGACATAGGAGAAAGAAAAGAAGCGGCAGATCAACTGGTCTAAAAAGGAGGTCTATTTAAAGGCTAGAATATACAGATGAGTTTTAAGGTGAGACTTAAATGCGTCTACTGAGGTGGCATCTCGAACTGTTACCGGGAGGGCATTCCAGAGTACTGGAGCCCGAACGGAAAACGCTCTATAGCCCGCAGACTTTTTTTGGGCTCTAGGAATCACTAATAAGCCGGAGTCTTTTGAACGCAGATTTCTTGCCGGGACATATGGTACAATACAATCGACAAGATAGGCTGGAGCTAGACCGTGTAGTATTTTATACGTAATTAGTAACATAATACATTATGCCCTCGTTCATATTCGATTTAATTGTTGATATTATTTGTTTCTAATTGTTCGAATACAAGTTGGATATTTTTAAAAGGGATAATGTATCATGTTGTCGTGTAAACAAACAAAATCCCGTCACGTAACATAATATATAAAATATCTACAAAACCCAAAAAGTTGGCACGTTGTGTAAATCATAAATAATAACAGAATGCAATGATTCGCAAATCCTTTTCAACCTGCATTCAATTGAATGGACTGCAAAGACAAGATATTTGTCACGATCCGCGACTCGGATCGTTTATGGTTTTGCCTTTTGATATGTTTTTCATCATGTTTGTTTCTGGACTCTGCCGATCCTTGTTTGAGCATTTACCTCGTTTGTTTTAGTCACCATGGCAACGTATTGCGCTCCTCCTCACGGGCTCCTGTCACACACCTGTTTCTGATTATTATTTGTGTATTTAAGCCCACCTGATTCCTTAGTTCTTCCTCGGTCCATTGTTTGCTTTATGCAACAAGTCACGTTAAGTATTCTGTTCTATGTCTTTCCGTGCGGTCGGCACGTTATATTTTAGTACTTTTGTCTCCAGCTAAGTTTAGCGTTAGTTTCCCGTGCGTAGGCACGCGCTTTATTTTTCCACTTTTGTGTCCGTGTTCTTTTGTTTGATTATATTAGAAGCAAGTCTTACCTGCAATCCTGCTGACTGGTCGTTGTGCATCCACTAAGTGACAATATTTAATGTTCAAACTGAGAAACTGAATTTGTTTTGCAAATAATCTTTTACAAAAAATTTAATGGCAGCAACACATTGCAAAAAAAAGTTGGCACAGGGGCATTTTTACCACTGTGTTACATGGCCTTTCCTTTTAACAACACTCAGTTAACGTTTGGGAACTGAGGAGAGCAATTTTTGAAGCTTTTTAGGTGGAATTATTATTTCCCTTTCTTGCTTGATGTACAGCTTAAGTTATTCAACAGTCCGGGATCTCAGTTGTGGTATTTTAGGCTTCATAATGCGCCACACATTTTCAATGGGAGACAGGTCTGGACTAGAGGCAAGCCAGTCTAGTACCCACACTATTTTACTATAAAGCCCCGCTGTTGTGGCATGTAGCTTGGCATTGTCTTGCTGAAATAAGCAGGGGCGTCCATGATAACGTTGCTTGGATGGCAACACATGTTGCTCCTAAACCTGTATGTACTTTTCAGCATTAATGGCGCCTTCACAGATGTGTAAGTTACCCATGCCTTGGTCACTAATACACCCCCATACCATCACAGATGCTGCCTTGTGAACTTTGCACCCTAGAACAATCCAGATGGTTCTTTTCCTCTTTGGTCCGGAGGACACGACGTCCGCAGTTTTCGAAAAACAATTTGAAATGTGGACTCGTCAGACCACAGAACACTTTTCCACTTTGCATTAGTCCATCTTAGATGAGCTGCGTTTCTGGGTGTTGTTGATAAATGGCTTTCACTTTGCATAGTAGAGTTTTAACTTGCACTTACAGATGTAGTGACGAACTGTAGTTACTGACAGTGGTTTTCTGAAGTGTTCCTGAGCCCATGCGGTGATATCCTTTAAACTCTGATGTCGCTTTTTGACGCAGTACCACCTCAGTGATCGAAGGTCACGGGCATTCAGTGTTGATTTTCAGCCTTGCTGCTTACGTGCAGTGATTTCTCCAGATTCTCTGAACCCTTTGATGATATTACAGACCGTAGATGGTGAAATCATTAAATTCCTTGCAATAGCTGGTTGAGAAATGTTTTTCTTAAGCAATTTCTTCAGGCGTGTATTCACAAAGCGGTGACCCACGCCCCATCCTTGTTTGTGAATGACTGAGCATTTCATAGAAGCTGCTTTTATATCCAATCATGGCACCCACCTGTTCCCAATTAGCATGTTCACCTGTGGGCTGTTCCAAATAAGTGTTTGATGAGCATTTCTTAAGTATCTTGTCTTTGCAGTCTATTCAATTGAATACAGGTTGAAAAGGATTTGTATTCTGTTTTTATTTACCATTTACACAATGTGCCAACTTCACTGGTTTTGGGTTTTGTAAATATAGATATAAATGCTAAAAATACATTAGAGTATAGGCCAACTAAGCTAAAAATACTATACTGTAATGTTTCTTTTTTTTAAATAATAGATAAGGTTTTGTAACATTAGAAAGACAATTATACACATTTTATAAAGACATGCACCTGGGGATAGATTGATTGGCAACAATAAATTGGCCCTAGTGTGTGAATGTGAGTGTGAATGTTGTCTGTCTATCTGTGTTGGTCCTGTGATGAGGTGGCGACTTGTCCAGGGTGTACGCCGCCTTCCGCCCGGTTGTAGCTGAGATAGGCCCCAGCGCCCCCTGTGACCCCAAAGGGAATAAGCGGTAGAAAATAGATGGATGAATGGAAGAAAATCTATATAAATATCATTTAACAGTTTTGAAACATATTCGAGGTAAAAAAATATATACGGTTCAAGGTAAAATAATCATAGTGTAATACAATCATTAAAATTGTGTATATAATTATACATATTTAATGGGAAAAACACACATACAGTATCGTACTACTACTGATTCCCGGGCGTGGCCACCGCTGCTGCCCACTGCTCCCCTCACCTCCCAGGGGGTGATCCAGGGTGATGGGTCAAATCCAGGGAATAATTTCGCCACACCTAGTAGTAGTATTAAATTTTAATACTACTACTACTACTATTACTACTACTGCTACGATTTTAGTTTTGGCCCAGCGATGAGATGGCGACTTGTCCAGGGCTTAACCCTGCCTTCCGGGATAGGCTTCAGCCCCCCCGCAATCTTTACAACATGCGGCCTAATAAGATTTTCAATCCGGCCCGCCGGACGTTCTTCATCATTTTTTTTTTAGACCTTTAACATCAAAAACTGTAGCCGCCATTATGATGTGCAGTGCTGTTTTTAAATTATTGTAAGTCTTGAATTATAGAAAGTGTGTCAATGGTTGAAATCTGCGCTTTTGGGTGTTGTACGAGTTATTACGGTAATCTTCGTCACAGCAGCTCAGAGCAGGAACAAAGCAGAGTGGGCGGGGTTTGTTTTCAGGGCAGCCAGAAACAGATGCGGAAGCACATTTGAGGTCCTCTCCAAGGTTTCTCATAGTCAGCATTGTCACTGGCGTCCCACTGGATGTGAATTCTCCCTGCCCACTGGGTGTGAGTTTTCCTTGCCCTTTTTTGGGTTCTTCCGAGGATGTTGTAGTCGTAATGATTTGTGCAGTCCTTTGAGGCATTTGTGATTTGGGGCTATATAAATAAAGATTGATTGATGATTGATTGATTGATTTTTACGTGATAATATATCATATTTTAGGTGTTTATTACACTTTGCATTCTTAATTGCATATTTTTTTTTTTTTTTGTATTGATTCTACACAACAATTGTTTTTTTGTGTCACTTTTGATATGGTTTTGTCATGGCTTACTTGGTTTTTTTTTTTTTTTGTTACGACTTGGAAATGAGAGGACCCAGATGCAGAGAGGAAGTTTCCAAAAATAACAGCTTTTATTTTGAAATAACTTTTTAACCTCCGGTAAAAAAGTATTTCACAAAAATGTATACAACGTACGGAAAATAAATCCGAGGATAAACACTTAACTCAAAAAAATCACTCCAAAAAACGAGGAATACTACTTTAAGAAACTAACCTAACAAAAATAGAATATCAAGAAGAATTAACAAAAAGCGCTCCAACAGGAGGAAAAATAAACTCTAATGATATACACAAATACAATATCTATGAATAAACAAAAAATCACTCAATGAGGAAATAAAACGAAATTTGGTATAACAAAAAACTCACCAATTAGGTCGACGAAGGAAAACCAAGGACGCTCGAAAAACTCTAAATTTCAGCAAAAAATAACTGCTATGATCAAAAATTAGGGAGAACAAGAAAAAACAGGAGCAAGGCAAGGAGGGAATCAAGGACATGAACACTAGAGGGGGGGGGGGTGTTGCCCACATCTGAGGTCCTCTCCAAGGTTTCTCATAGTCAGCATTGTCACTGGCGTCCCACTGGATGTGAATTCTCCCTGCCCACTGGGTGTGAGTTTTCCTTGCCCTTTTGTGGGTTCTTCCGAGGATGTTGTAGTCGTAATGATTTGTGCAGTCCTTTGAGACATTTGTGATTTGGGGCTATATAAATAAACATTGATTGATTGATTGATTGACGATAGAAAGGCACGATAGACGAGACGATCTGGCAAAGGACAAACGGGGAAGTGAGCTTAAATAGGATGTGGGAGTGATGGGGAACAGGTGGAAACAATCAGGAATCAAGGATGACGTCAGACTGGTGACACAAGAGGAAGGACCCGTGATCTGAAACAAGAGGGTAGCTTTTCAAAATAAAATACGTAGATCACAAGAAAGAAAAACAAACAAGACTTCCCTCACATTTTTTGTTTTGTGATTATTGTTTTGTATTGATCAAGCCCTGTAATTTGTACTTATTGTTTTCATTTTTAAGTGTGTACGGTGGACAGGCCCTCGGGAGGTGATCTTGTGATCACTTCCTGAGGATCCTTGATGCCGAGGAATATTCATCCATTTTTGCTGTGGTCTGGATCGCCTGCTGATCATTAGCCGCAGCAGGATGGATGGACATATACAGTGGAGCAAAAAAGTATTTAGTCAGCCAGCGATTGTGCAAGTTCTCCCACTTAAAATGATGACAGAGGTCTGTAATTTTCATCATAGGTACACTTCTACTGTGAGAGACAGAATGTGGGGAAAAAAATCCAGGAATTCACATTGTAGGAATTTTAAATAATTTATTTGTAAATTATGGTGGAAAATAAGTATTTGGTCAACCATTCAAAGCTCTCACTGATGGAAGGAGGTTTTGGCTCAAAATCTCACGATACATGGCCCCATTCATTCTTTCCTTAACACGGATCAATCGTCCTGTCCCCTTAGCAGAAAAACAGCCCTAAAAGCATGATGTTTCCACCCCCATGCTTCACAGTAGGTGTGGTGTTCTTGGGATGCAACTCAGTATTCTTCTTCCTCCAAACACGACGAGTTGAGTTTATACCAAAATGGATACATGGATGATACAGCAGAGGATTGGGAGAATGTCATGTGGTCAAATGAAACCAAAATAGAACTTTTTGGTGTAAACTCAACTTGTCGTGTTTGGAGGAAGAAGAATACTGCGTTGCATCCCATGAACACCAAACCTACTGTGAAGGTTTGGTGGCTTTGGGGCTGTTTTTCTGCTAAGGGGACAGGACGATTGATCCGTGTTAAGGAAAGATTGAATGAGGCCATGTATCGTGAGATTTTGAGGCAAAACCTCCTTCCATCAGTGAGAGATTTGAATGGTTGACCAAATACTTATTTTCCACCATCATTTACGAATAAATTCTTAAAAATTCCTACAATGTGAATTCATGGATTTTTTTTTTTTCACATTCCGTCTCTCACAGTTGAAGTGTACCTATGATGAAAATTACAGACCGCTGTAATCATTTTAAGTGGGAGAACTTGCACAATCGGTGGCTGACTAAATACTTTTTTGCCCCACTGTATATATATACATTATTTGGGTATCTTTTCTAATAATCCTTGAGCCTTTAAAGTTTGAGTGCACCTCTCTCCTCAAGTGTGTATGTGAGTGTGTACGAGTGGATGTGTTTGCGTGAGCAAAGTATGACTGTTTAATGTCATTTTAACTGTAAAATCTAATAAAATATATTTGCATGTGTTGCATGTTTTTTAAACATCTGTTGCGTTTTGCTTGATTTTAAAAGAGGCACAACTGTCGAGGAGCTGGTCTGAGAAGTAAAAGGGGAGCGACGTTCATATGTTGTTAATATTCAGTGTTTTATTGTTCATAGTTAATATTGTATATCCCACTTTCTTTATTTTCATGTACATTTTGGGTGTCCAATTCAGTAAAAAAAATGGACGATTCCATTCCATTTTTTTTGAGGTCGTCTGTTTTTAGAACTCTATCGGACATTGGGACTTTTGGTATTAGTGTTCCTGGAAAAAAAAGGGACCCAAGAACACATACTGAACAGCAGATTTTTAAAGCTAAATGTGTGTATATTATTTATACACACATACACTTTGGCCCCAGACACATTTTTTGAGTCTGAGAAGTAAAAGAGGAGCGACGTTCATATGTTGTTAATATTCAGTGTTTTATTGTTCGTAGTTAATATTGTGTATCCCACTTTCTTTATTTTCATGTACATTTTGGGTGTCCAATTCAGTAAAAAAAATGGACGATTCCATTCCATTTTTTTTGAGGTCGTCTGTTTTTAGAACTCTATTGGACATTGGGACTTTTGGTATTAGTGTTCCTAGAAAAAAAGGGACCCAAGAACACATACTGTACAGCAAATTTTTAAAGCTAAATGTGTATATGTCATTTATACACACACACACACTTTGGCCCCAGACACATTTTTTGAGTCTGAGAAGTAAAAGAGGAGCGACGTTCATATGTTGTTAATATTCAGTGTTTTATTGTTCATAGTTAATATTGTATATCCCACTTTCTTTATTTTCATGTACATTTTGGGTGTCAAATTCAATAAAAAACTGGACGATTCCATTCCATTTTTTTTTGAGGTCGTCTGTTTTTAGAACTCTATTGGACATTGGGACTTTTGGTATTAGTTTTCCTAGGAAAAAAAGGGACCCAAGAACACATACTGAACAGCAGATTTTTAAAACTAAATGTGTATACATCATTTATACACACATACAATTTGGCCCCCAGACACATTTTTTTTCTCTCAATGTGGCCCCCCGTGTCAAAATCTTTGCCCAGCTCTGCCTTAAAAGGGACAAGCGGTAGAAAATTGATGGTTTTACACTAGTTTAGACCACATAGCAAATTAGAGGGGAAAAAAAAGATGAACAAAATAAGTCTGAGTGTTTTGTTATGTAAGAAACGGTTTTAAGCATTTCAAAGCATTTTTCAAACCCCATGAGAAGGGGCCAAGCAGTCCAAAGAATGTTCTGTGCAACTGCATCACTACTGACCTGCCTTTACTTCAATGACATCCAGATGTGGCTCCTCTGGACCTCCTGTCTCTTGTCCTTGAGGACACCTCCAGACCCCTGCCAGGGGTGCACGTGAGACCCTCCGGAGGTGTGAAGGGCGTACAATTTTCCAGGCCCCAGGCTTCCTCTCACTTGTTGCTCAACTGCCAGCTTTTCCCCAAAGACTTTTCCATCGTCGTGACGCTAAAATTCGCTCGCTTCGCACACGAGGTGAGCAAAAAGCAAACACGTCAAGTGCGATTTCCTGACTGCCTCGTGATACATTGTGATGTTTTAACTTTGCAATCCTTTGGCTTTCTCGGGGAATTTTTGCAGTTAAGTCAAAAGTTAGCATCACTGTCATAAGTGGGAGAACACTTTATTGTTTTGCTTTTTTGTGTACTTTTTGTTAACAGTTTAGGTTAAAATGTGCCTTTAAAGCAGGGGTGTCAAACTCATTTTAACTCAGGGGCCGCATGGAGGAAAATCCGTGCACACCCGGACTATTAAAATCATGGCATTAAAACTAAAAAAATAAAGACAATTTCGGATTGAAAAAAATAGAACAAAGACATTCTGAAAATAACAATAAAAATACAGAAAAAAATACCAGCAGCGATAAAGTTTAGATCCATGAAGGAAAGAAGAAAGTGAATGAATGTTTATAATTGAATACATTTACATATGCATAAGAATGTGTTTTCTTTTATATTATTTTTTTTTGATGGATTAAGTAACATTTATGACAACCTTTTTCCAAAACACAATGTGTTTGAATGTGAGTGTGAATGTTGTCTATCTGTGTTGGCCCTGCGATGAGGTGGCGACTTGACCAGGGTGTACCCCGCCTTCCGCCCGATTGTAGCTGAGATAGGCGCCGGCGCACCCGCGACCCCAAAAGGGAATAAGCGGTAGAAATGGATGGAGGGACGATATAGAATGTGAGATATAACAGCATAATGCATACATTTATCATTTGTTTTCAAAACGATTACAAAAAAGTGGGACCCCATTTTTATGACTTAATTAGTTTCCCCAGGACCCTATTTTGAAAATTCCTGATGGAGTTTTGGTGTTTGCAAAACAGCAGCAGCCTTTGGGCCGGTTCCAATTAGTAATGTCCGATTATGGCTTTTTTGCCGATATTCCGATATAGTCAAACTCTTAATTATCGATTCCGATATCAATGGATACCGATATATACAGTGGTGGAATTAACACATTATTATGCCTAATTTTGTTGTGATGCCCCGCTGGATGCATTAAACAATGTAACAAGGTTTTCCAAAATAAATCAACTCAAGTTATGGAAAAAAATGCCAACATGGCACTGCCATATTTATTATTGAAGTCACAAAGTGCATTATTTTTTTTTCACATGCCTCAAAACAGCAGCTTGGAATTTGTGACATGCTCTCCCTGACAGAGCATGAGGAGGTTGGGGTGGGCGGAGTTTATTGCAGCATCACGGAAGAGTTAGTCCTGCAAGGGGTTCTGGGTATTTGTTGTGTTGTGTTTATGTTGTGTTACGGTGCGAATGTTCTCCCGAAACGTGTTTGTCATTCTTGTTTGGTGTGTGTTGACATTGTGGCGTATATTAGTAACGGTGTTAAAGTTGTTTATACGACCACCCTCAGTGTGACCTGTATGGCTGTTGACCAAGTATGCGTTGCATTCACTTGTGTGTGTGAAAAGCCGTAGATATTATGTGATTGAGCCAGCATGCAAAGGCAGTGCCTTTAAGGTTTATTATCTCCCTACGTCCGTGTACCACTCCGTACAGCGGCGTTATAAAATGACATAAATTTTACATTTAGAAACCGATAATTTCCAATATTACATTTTAAAGTATTTATCTGCCGACAATATCGGCAGTCTGATATTATCGGACATCTCTGGTTCTAATTCCAATCAAATATAATCCCGAGGGCCACAGATAATTCATTCATGAGCCAAATGTGGCCGGCGGGCCCGGACTTTGACATCCAGGCTCTAAAGGTTAAGAAAAAAACCTGTGAGACCCGTTGGGTCGCCAAAATTTTATGTTAAAAGTAAAAGTAAAATGTTTTTCCATTTACAACAATGCACTGTAAAAACAACTATCGTAGATTTTACAGTACAAAGTAATTGGCAGCTCAGTCCACAGAATTTTACTGTAATGATAAAAGTACCGCTTTTCCATTTGCAGTAAAATTACTGTCGAGCTTACGATAAAAAACTGGCAGCCGAATCACCAGAATTTTACTGTAAAAAACTAAAAGTTTTACCATTTTTCAATTTAGAGTAAAGGACTGTCAAAACAACGGCTTTAGATTTTATGGAAAAGTCACCAGAATTGTACTGTAGAAGTAACCCAGCAAGCACATGACATTGATACAAAGTTTATTACACTTATATGTTTTTTGTTAAAATTGACTTCCTACCAATGTAGCAAAATACTTGTGTTTGAAAATTGAGACAACATTGAATAAACCAAGTCAAAAAGCATGTTGTTCCAACCTTAGGTTTGACTTAATTCGACAAGTTCTCAGTGTTGTTTCAATGTCTTGCGCCTGCTGGGAACAGTGTTACCAATTTTCCATTTTACAGTATTTCACTGTAATTGCAGCAACTGTGGATTTTATAATGAAACACATCTAAGTAAACAGAATTGTACAGCTCAGTCGCCATAATTGTATTATAGAAATAAAAGTCGTATCCTTCTACAGAGTGGCAAAAAAGTATTTAGTCAGCCAGCGATTGTGCAAGTTCTCCCACTTAAAATGATGACAGAGGTCTGTAATTTTCATCATAGGTACACTTCAACTGTGAGAGACAGAATGTGGAAAAAAAAATCCAGGAATTCACATTGTAGGAATTTTAAAGAATGTATTTGTAAATTACGGTGGAAAATAAGTATTTGGTCAACCATTCAAAGCTTTCACTGATGGAAGGAGGTTTTGGCTCCAAATCTCACGATACATGGCCCCATTCATTCTTTCCTTAACACGGATCAATCGTCCTGTCCCCTTAGCAGAAAAACAGCCCCAAAGCATGATGTTTCCACCCCCATGCTTCACAGTAGGTGTGGTGTTCTTGGGATGCAACTCAGTATTCTTCTTCCTCCAAACACGACGAGTTGAGTTTATACCAAAATGGATACATGGATGATACAGCAGAGGATTGGGAGAATGTCATGTGGTCAGATGAAACCAAAATAGAAATTTTTGGTATAAACTTAGCTCGTCGTGTTTGGAGGAAGAAGCGACCGGAATGAGAATCAGCACTTCCAAGTCCGAGTCCATGGTTCTCGCCCGGAAAAGGGTGGAATGCCATCTCCGGGTTGGGGAGGAGACCCTGCCCCAAGTGGAGGAGTTCAAGTACCTCGGAGTCTTGTTCACGAGTGAGGGAAGAGTGGATCGTGAGATCGACAGGCGGATCGGTGCGGCGTCTTCAGTAATGCGGACGTTGTACGGATCCGTTATGGTGAAGAAGGAGCTGAGCCGGAAGGCAAAGCTCCCAATTTACCGGTCGACCTACGTTCCCATCCTCACCTATGGTCATGAGCTTTGGGTCAGGCTGAAAGGATAAGATCACGCCGAAATGAGTTTCCTCCGCCGTGTGGCGGGGCTCTCCCTTAGAGATAGGGTGAGAAGCTCTGTCATCCGGGAGGAACTCAAAAGTAAAGCCGCTGCTCCTTCACATCGAGAGGAGCCAGATGAGGTGGTTCGGGCATCTGGTCAGGATGCCACCCGAACGCCTCCCTATGGAGGTGTTTAGGGCACGTCCAACCGGTAGGAGGCCACGGGGAAGACCCAGGACACGTTGGGAAGACTATGTCTCCCGGCTGGCCTGGGAACGCCTCGGGATCCCCCGGGAAGAGCTAGACGAAGTGGCTGGGGAGAGGGAAGTCTGGGTTTCCCTGCTTAGGCTGTTGTCCCCGCGACCCCACCTCGGATAAACGGAAGAAGATGGATGAATGGATGGACAATTTAAAAAAGGAGTGTATTCAGTGACTTACAAATTTATAATTGGTGTCTTTTGGCTTTACTGTGATTGACTTCTTTTTACGCTTGAATTGAAAATCACGCATTAAGTTAAGTTTTGCTTTCACATTTTGGCGTTAATATATAGACCTTGTGTTAGCGACTTCATATTCGATGCACATTAAAAATAACGCATTTCTCCATTCACCCTGCAGAAAAGCGAGTACATCTTTTCCTTAGTAGAGCCGAAGAGAGCAGAGCAAGGACCCGAAGAGAAGGAGAACGAAAAGGGAAACATTTTGCAAAAGAAAGCTGATACGGACGTCACCAGAGAAGAACGTCGGCGTCTCGTCTTAGGACTGCGGCTCTCAAGGAACCGACTTTACCTGCACTTTAAAGGTCAACGAGGGGTGATAGAGCAGTCTGTGTCCCGGGGCCCCCGCCTGGCTGATAACCGGTGGCACACTCTGGTTGTGACCATTTGCGATGGACAAGTCAGGCTCACCGTGGACTGCGGCTTGCCACGGGAATTGTAAGCTTTTTCTTCGTTTGTTTTTGAGTGTCAGAGTTATTTTGTGTCGAACCCCAAGATGCAGAGAAGGAGGGAGGCATTTTGCAGGAAAACATAGTTTAATTTAAAATACTAGAACTGGAACAAACAAAGGGTACAAACAAAAGCACACACGTGGGTGGATTTAACAAACTAAGGGCTATGAACAAACAAATCGGAAGCAGGGAACAAAAAACAGTAAGCTACAAACATCTACCAAATATAGCTTACCGCTATGCTGCAATCACACCACCAGTAGGAATGACAAGTAGAAAATGACATTGACACTCAATAATCCAGCCCTGACTGGAGGAGAAATACAGGTCTTAAATAATGGCTGGCTGATTGATCCCAGGTGTGGCCAGGTGCCAATCAGCCACAGCTGAGGGTTACACAGCACTCAGGGAGACAAACAGGAAACAGAACCAAAATAAGAGTGCTGACAGGAACTAAAGACAAATGCAGAGGAAAAACTAAGACATCGACCAAAACTGTCAGGGACAAGCCTGACATTGTTAACCTTTCTGTTTCGTCTGCTTCAATGCGTGTGCCCTGTGGAAGTGGTTCTCAACCTTTTTTCAGTGATGTACCCCCTGTGAACATTTTTTCAATTCAAGTACCCCCTAATCAGAGCAAAGCATTTTTGGTTGCAAAAAAGAGATAAAGAAGTAAAATACAGCACTATGTCATCAGTTTCTGATTTATTAAATTGTACAACAGCGCAAAAATATTGCTCATTTGTTGTGGTCTTTCTTGAACTATTTGGAGAAAAAGATATACAAATAACTAAAAACTTGTTGAAAAATAAACAAGTGATTCAATTATAAATAAAGATTTCTACACATAGAAGTAATCATCAACTTAAAGCGCCCTCTTTGGGGATTGTAATAGAGATCCATCTGGATTCATCAACTTAATTCTAAACATTTCTTCACAAAAAAATTAATCTTTAACATCAATATTTATGGAACATGTCCACAAAAAATCTAGCTGTCAACACTGAATATTGCATTGTTGCATTTCTTTTCGCAGTTTATGAACTTACATTCATATTTTGTTGAAGTATTATTCAATAAATATATTTATAAAGGATTTTTGAATTGTTGTTATTTTTATAAAATCTCACGTACCCCTTGGCATACCTCCAAGTACCCCCAGGGGTACGCGTACCCCCATTTGAGAACCACTGCCCTGTGGGATACATCACTCAGCACAGTACATCAGCCCTGCTTCAAATATCTAGCACCCTGCAGGAATATCACCACAGTAACCCGGCATTATTTGATAAATGTCTCAAAGTGGAAAGACCCTCTGGCTTGTGCAGAAGTGCTCAAACACTCTTCAATTTAATATTAGCATTATGGGTTGTATTAATAATGATCTTAATGCTTAGTTGTGGGGAGTAACGCGCTACATTTACTCCGTTACATCTACTCAAGTAACATTTGGGATAAGTTGTACTTCTAAGAGTAGTTTTAATGCAACATACTTTTACTTTTACTTGAGTATATTTATAGAGAAGAGTATATTTACTCCGCTCCATTTATCTACATTCAGCTTGCTACTCGCTACTGATTTTTATCGATCTGTTAATGCACGCTTTGTTTGTTTTGGTTTTGTCAGACAGACCTTCAAAGTAGGATCTATCACATGCCTGCATTTCACCAATCAAATGCAGTTACTGGTGACGTTTGACTCCGTTTCACCAATCAAATGCAGTCACTGGTGACGTTTGACTCCGTTTCACCAATCAAATGCAGTCACTGGTGACCTTTGACTCCGTTTCACCAATCAAACAGAGCCAGGTGGTCACAAGATTAACTGCACACTTTTTTTTTCATTTTTTTATAAACCTTTAAGAATAAATTTTAACATTTACAAACAGTTGAAAATAATAAACAAAGTTACTACAAAAACAGTATAAAAAACGTACAAAACAGCGCCAGGGGGTTGTAAATTCAAAGTAACTAAAATAGAATGCAAAAAATATATGCATATATAAAATAAGAAAAGTGCAAAGCCATAGGCTCACTCAATCTCAGTAAATAACTTAAATTTGGAACACAGCATCATCGTTTTCACAGCTTTTTGGTTGTTAGAGTGTTTTAATGTAGAGTTAGTTCTAAATCTTTTTTAAAGGCACAAAAAACAGGTCGGGTATTGAGAAACTTACATTTATGAATATAAAACTTAGCCAATAGTATAATGAGGTTGCAAAGGTAAATTTCATTTTCAAATTTTTTTTCAATACGGTTTAAAACCAAATATATATTATTTAATATATATTATTGTTTTAGTTGCTTAAGAGATATTCCCGGCTCTGAGTTTGTTCATTGCTATGTTTATGTTTTTGTGCATTACTTGTTGCCGTCAACAGGTTACTCATCAGTTACTCAGTACTTGAGTAGTTTTTTCACAAATTACTTTTTACTTTTGCTCAAGTAAATATTTGGGTGACTACTCCTTACTTTTACTTGAGTAATAAATATCTAAAGTAACAGTAATCTTACTTGAGTACAATTTCTGGCTACTCTACCCACCTCTGTTTGCATTAATTTCCCCCGCCGGTACTTGAAGACAATGTATTTAAACACGCAAACAGAAATGTGTGAGGGATATCAACTTTGCCCCCAAAAAAAAAAGGAAGAAAAAGAAATCATCCGTTACAATTTGAGCTAGTTTTTAATTATGTAAAGAATGAGGATGAAGGAAGTAACATTTTAATGTGAATTCATTTCATTCCACTCTTATAGCAAAGTTGATGTTAAGTAGCTGTAAAGTCATCATCCTTTTCCTGTTTTACCATTTATGTCCTAGCATTTTGTTATGTTAAGTTTTATACTCACTGTAGGTTAAGAAATTGAATAAAACCCTACACCAGAAAAAAACAACTAAAAACTAAACTGTACTGTTAGTATCAGAAAAGGCACGTACTCAAAATACTCCAAGTCCCAGAATGCACTGCGGTAGTAGTGTCGTCGTGTCGCTGCCCGCCGCTTCTCTGTTGATCATTAGAGTCATTTCGTTATTTGAATGAAGTTTAATTGGTAATTTTATCACATAAATCAACTTTGCACTTGTCATTTTGAAACACATTAGTAAGTACAGTATTTTTGTTGTCTAAAATCGTGTTGTTACCCCTCGTGTCATTTTGGGTTAACTACGGCGGCCTTTGAGGCTCCAAACAATGACAATATGTAATGATTAATAAGTTTACTTTAAATTTAATACAATTATGTGTATGTAATTGATCGTTGGAGATGTAAAAAGGTTCAATATGGCAAGAAAAGAAATTCCACCGTTGATTTGTAGTTTTAAAGGGGTCATATTGTGATTTTTTTTCAACGTTTAAAACACTTCCTTGTGGTCTACATAACATGCAATGGTGGTTCTTTGGTTAATATTTTGCATAGATTATTTTTTACAAACCGTTTTCAAGCCGCTAAGTTTGAACCATACGCTACTTTGTATTAGAAATGGCAACAGCGGAGGATGCATGTGCGTGTACGAGCCAGTCTTCCCCACAATAAGCGGATAGAGAAAAATAAGGAGCTTATTGACTAAAGCGCAGTCTACAATGGCGGATTCGCGCCATCACAGGTCAGAAAACCTCACAGGACAGAGCAAATTCCAAACGTCCGGTTTCTATAAATATATTTAAGAAAAAGTAAGGCCAGCAACACTCGTGTCCTTGTAATAATTTTAATACAAACTGCGCAGGCGCTACTAAACTGTCAGGTTCAAACACTAATGACATCTATTAAACAGACAAGAAGCAAGGAATCATGCAGAGACAGAGTTAAATTTTGCTCAATGAGGAGAGACATATTGGGCTGTACACTTAGTTACAGTTCCAACCTACGCTCTAAGGTACAGCCCACGTCCTCCACTATTTATTCGGGAGGTCCCTGGTTACATCACTGAGGCTGCTTCTGAAGGAAGTGGGGTAATTTCAGCAGCCCCAATTAGACACAATATATGATTATTCATTAAATGGAAATGTGCTGACATTCGTGATATCGCCCTGTCTCTGCTTTGTTTGCGTTAAGGCACTCGATGTTCGCACTTGGAAGTCAGCAGGTCGGGTCTGGGCATAAACACTGATACGAGACGACTCGCAATCCTGGATTGCAAGTTGTCCCTTAGCACAGATAGAAAAGTACAACTTCAGCTTAATTGATAGTTACTATAGCAACAGCCATTAAGCATAAGAGCTGTGTGATAATTTATACATAATTATTCTAACACAAACACAGACTGGTTTCAAAAATGTCTTCGTCAGTATGCAATTTTTTAACAGGAAGTGGTGCATTTAAGTAGTCACAGCTGTGGTCAATCAATTGACATAATAAATCACGAACAACTTCTAAAATTAAAGTGCACAAATAATAGACGGAATGGAAAATTGTACAAAATAAGACTCAGTACAGTATCATAGGGAAATAAATAAAGCAATAATGCGAATGGAACTGAGATAGGCTCCAGCAACCCCCCGCCACCCCAAAAGGGACAAGCGGTAGAAATGGATGGATGGATGTGGTCGTCTTCTTGCAAAACACTACCTTTTTGGACCACTGGCGCCGCCAAAATCAACCAAAACTTGTACAAAATAAATCAAAGACTCAGTACAGTATCATAGGGAAATAAATAAAGCAATAACATTTTTTATAAAGCCCATCCCTCCGTCCATTTTCTACTGCTTGTCCCGTTTGGGGTCGCGGGGGGTGCTGGAGCCTATACCAGCTGCATTCGAGCAGAAGGTGGTGTACACCCTGGACAAGTCACCACCTCACCGCAGGGCCAACACAGATAAACAGACAACATTCACTAGTGTAAATTTAGTGTTGCAATGAAAAAAAAATCATATTCTTTAAGTACTCTTTTTGCCGTGAACCTCTTTATTTTAATTTGATTAAGTTTTTAGGAGAGCGCGTGTTTTTCCTGTATTTTACTAATATTTTTGCAATGCTTTCAAGGTTTGATTTTTACATTTTCGGGATTTATGCAAATCCCAAATACACAAAATCTGCTACCAATAGGTAAACAAACTTGGTTTTGCATAACAGGGCCCCTTTAATTGACTGTCATCATAGATTTGCTCCTGACTTCAACAATAACTCTTGTGAAAATCTTGTCTTTTTTTGGCAAGCAGCCATTTCTCCAAGCCCTTCCCCTCAGACCTCAACTTCCAAGGTTCCTTAGTCCACATCGGCAGTCGAGGCAGATGGAAAGGCTTGTTTTCAGTGAGTCTCAGCATTTTCTCTTTGTGCGTACACTTTTTGTTGGCCACGCGATACAATTTGGTCCAGTTGAACTTGCAAAAGTGCGATCTGGCCCTTTGTGCAGGGCCTTTTGCGACAGTTGGTTCTGGTTCCGGGATCAGATGCCACCCGTCAGATATGCCCGTCTTCCCATCCTCAACTGGCAGCTCTGTCTGTGCCGGTGATGCTCCTGTCAGATGTCAACGCCACTCGGAGGGAGCCTGGTGGTCACATGACTCCCACTGGTACTGTCTATACATCGTTTTTATTACGATGCTCCCTCAACTTTACATCTCTTAAATCCTTGTCAACTCCCAGAAACCGAGGCCAGGGTGTCTGTGGGCTTACAGCAGCCATGCTCCGAGCTGCTTCAAGGCCAAATGTGGTTTAGTTCGCTCAAGAAAGGTCTTTACGTTTGTGATGGTACTTCGTGGATCGTCGTGCTCGAGGGTGAGACGTCATTAACCTACTGCAGGGGTCACCAACGTTTTTGAAACAAAGAGCTACTTCTCGGGTACTGATTAATGCGAAGGGCTACCAGTTTGATACACACTTAAATAAATTGCCAGAAATAGCCACTTTGCCCAATTTACCTTTAATATATATATATAAAATGGGTATTTCTGTCCGTCATTTCGTCGTACATTTTTTTTCCTTTTACGGAAGGTTTTTTTGTAGAGAATAAATAATGAAAAAAAAAACACTTAATTGAACCGTTTAAAAGAGGAGAAAACACGGAAAAAAGGAAAATTAAATTTTGAAACATAGTTTATCTTCATATTTCGACTCTTTAAAATTCAAAATCCAACCGAAAAAAATGAAGAGAAAAACTAGCTAATTCGAATCTTTTTCAAAAAATTAAAAAAATAATTTATGGAACATCATCAGTAAATTTTCCTGATTAAGATTAATTTTAAAATTTTGATGATGTGTTTTAAATAGGTTAAAATCCAATCTGCACTTAGTTAGAATATATAACAAATTGGACCAAGCTATATTTCTAACAAAGACAAATCATTATTTCTTCTAGATTTTCCAGAACAGAAATTTTAAAAGAAATTCAAAAGACTTTGAAATAAGATTTAAATTTGATTCTCCAGATTTTCTAGATTTGCCAGAATATATATTTTTTAATTTTAATCATAATAATTTTGAAGAAATATTTCACAAATATTCTTTGTCGAATAAACAGAAGCTAAAATGAAGAATTAAATTAAAATGTATCTATTATTCTTTACAATAAAAAAATTAAAAAAATACTTGAAAATTGATTTAAATTGTCAGGAAAGAAGAGGAAGGAATTTAAAAGGCAAAAAGGTATATGTGTTTAAAAATCCTAAAATCATTTTTAAGGTTGTATTTCTTCTCTAAAATTGTCTTTCTGAATGTTATAAGAAGCAAAGTAAAAAAAAACAAATTAATTTATTCAAACAAGTGAAGACCAAGTCTTTAAAATATTTTCTTGGATTTTCAAATTCTATTTGTTTTGTCTCTCTTAGAATTAAAAATGTCGAGCAAAGCGAGACCAGCTTGCTAGTAAATAAATACAATTTAGAAAATAGAGGCAGCTCACTGGTAAGTGCTGCTATTTGAGCTATTTTTAGAACAGGCCAGCGGGCGACTCATCTGGTCCTCAAAGGCTACCTGGCGCCCGCGGGCACCGCGTTGGTGACTCCTGACCTACTGGGACTGGCTCAGTTCAAATCAACCATTAAACTTCTCGATCTGCTCAGCTCCTAAACGACTGGACTACGTTGTGGAAAATCAGGTTCTCGCCACCAGCTCAGAGACACACGACATAGAGGTAAACCCCTTTCTTATTCGAAGGATTCAGTCCAGAAAATACATGGGAGGGACCAATCAAACATTTAGAACCTTTTTTGCCCCCCCTCAAACGCAGGTATTCCAGGTACCAGGCGTGGGCCTGATGGCTGCCATGGCTCACCGCTCCACAGCCTTTGGTTCCGCCGTGTACCAGTGGACGCAACAGAAAGGTTTCCAGCTGTATCAGAACATCAGCACCTATGGAGCGTTGGCATGGAGACATTTCAACATGGGCAAGAAGGTATGTGACAGAAGATCTGGAATTAGAACCCAGGTATCATCCCGCCTGTGTCAACATTCTGATACTATACCAGAAGGGGTGAAGTTGACTTAATTCCTCAATTTCCTAACTTATTTTTGTTTCTGTTTATTTTGAACATGTATACAATGTCAGCATGTTACATTACATATTACACATTTCTCATTTCAACATGTCCGAAAAGGAGTATGAAGAAATAAAGCTTATTCAATCCTAGCCTTTTCCACTTCATAACAACTTCTAATACATGTATTTGTTCCTTGTTCTCAATATGTAACATAGTTGAAATCAATGCATTCTAAGTACAATATGAGATTAAAGCAGCACTAAGTCACTTTTTAACCTTCATAAAATATTTTCATGACTTTGGGGATAATACATGGACTTACAACTAGTTGAAAGACACCTCTGCTATGGACTGAGGGGGTCTGTATTTTGTTTACTGGCACTTAGCGACATTGAGAATGGTGACAGGAACCCTACCACACAAAAAACTAAAAAGTGCTGACTTGCTTTAGAGGTAGGGACCGTACGGCTCTAGAGCCAGATGTGGCTCTCTTGATGACTGCATCTGGGTCAGAAAAATCATAGTTGACATTGCTTAACACGATAATCCATCCATCCATCCATCATCTTCCGCTTATCCGAGGTCGGGTCGCGGGGGCAACAGCCTAAGCAGGGAAACCCAGACTTCCCTCTCCCCAGCCACTTCGTCTAGCTCTTCCCGGGGGATCCCGAGGCGTTCCCAGGCCAGCTGGGAGACATAGTCTTCCCAACGTGTCCTGGGTCTTCCCCGTGGCCTCCTACCGGTTGGACGTGCCCTAAACACCTCCCTAGGGAGGCGTTCGGGTGGCATCCTGACCAGATGCCCGAACCACCTCATCTGGCTCCTCTCGATGTGGAGGAGCAGCGGCTTTACTTTGAGTTCCTCCCGGATGGCAGAGCTTCTCACCCTATCTCTAAGGGAGAGCCCCGCCACACGGCGGAGGAAACTCATTTCGACCGCTTGTACCCGTGATCTTATCCTTTCGGTCATGACCCAAAGCTCATGACCATAGGTGAGGATGGGAACGTATATCGACCGGTAAATTGAGAGCTTTGCCTTCCGGCTCAGCTCCTTCTTCACCACAACGGATCGGTACAACGTCCGCATTACTGAAGACGCCGCACCGATCCGCCTGTCGATCTCACGATCCACTCTTCCGCCACTCGTGAACAAGACTCCTAGGTACTTGAACTCCTCCACTTGGGGCAGGGTCTCCTCCCCAACCCGGAGATGGCATTCCACCCTTTTCCGGGCGAGAACCAAGGACTCGGACTTGGAGGGATTCTCATTCCGGTCGCTTCACACTCGGCTGCGAACCGATCCAGCGAGAGCTGAAGATCCCGGTCAGATGAAGCCATCAGGACCACATCATCTGCAAAAAGCAGAGACCTAATCCTGCAGTTACCAAACCGCAGGATTGGTAACCGCATTTCTTAATCATTACTTAACACGATAAGTAATGATTAATTCCGCTGGTAATCACAGTTTTAAAAACAACGTTCAAAATGTAAAAACATTCTCGTGCATTTTTATCTATCCATCCTGTTCAAGAAGTCGCATTAATGGTAAGTATTTTATTTATTATTGGCTAGCTTCCGAATAGCAATGTTATTAAAACGAATAAGAGACTTATAATACTCTAAACATGTTGGTCTTACTTAAAAATGCACGCATTTAGTTGTATTCGGTGTTAAAAAAAATATAATAGGGCTCTCACGGAAACACTCTCACACGACTGTGGACAGGAAAATTTACCCCTTGAATCATGTCATTCTGTATAAAATAAACATTTTAAAACATGCTAAATAAAATGTATTTAGATTAATAAGACACAGCTGACTATAAGAGGACAAGACCTGCCAAACTGTAAAAGAGTAAAACATAAAGACCGAACAAATACGGTAAATCAAAAAAAGTCCCCTTCTTACTAATTCCAATGGCATATTGCAAAAAAAAATCATTCAAAAACTGGCTTTTTAAAAACGTGTCACTCTGTTCTAGATCTTTCTGGTGGTGTCCAACTCCGGGGCAGGCAACGACATTAGCAGAGAATCAGACAGCCCAGACGTTTCTGTTATTTACAAGTGGAACAGAAGAAAAAAGCAATTTGTGCAGTTCCAGACCCTGCAGACCAACTGCGCACGGGACTGGGAGGCCTTTAAAATCCATCGACAAACCTACCTGGCAGTAGCCAATCACAGAATTGGTACAAAAAAAACCCATCAGCAGTGGTCATCCAACTTCTGGTAAAGTGTGTGACCATGTCTTCTGTAGGTGATAACAACCACACCATAGACAGCGTGGTGTACAAGTGGAACAGGCCCACCAAGTCCTTTGAAGTTCATCAGAAGCTGAGGACCTCAGGGGCCTACGACTGGGAGTTCTTTATCGTTGGACCGTACCATTTCCTGGTGGTGGCAAACGCTTTCGATGGAGTGACCACATCTGTGGACTCCGTCATCTACGTTTGGGTGGATGGAAACTTTCAGGTCTTCCAGACCATTAAGGTACACAGCATACTGTACATATACAGAGCAGCCTTAAAGGTACAGGATTTAGGGAGTCCTAACTTTTCATGAAAAGTGTTTTTCTAAAGTCCGGCAAAACTTTGAATGAAGAATTGATGAAAGCTCAATTCAAAGTGTTAACTTTGACATCTTGCAGGGTTTTTGTGATTCTTAAATATGCAGGAAATTTACTTTTTGAGGTTAAAAATGTACATATAAGATAGATTGATGGATGGTACTTTTTTGATGCAGAGTTTCATGTTAACTAAGGTCCTGCAGTCCTGGGTTCAAATCCAGGCTCGGAATCTTTCTGTGTGGAGATTGCATGTTCTCCCCGTGAATGCGTGGGTTCCCTCCGGGTACTCGGGCTTCCTCCCACCTCCAAAGACATGCACCTGGGGATAGGTTATAAATGATAAATGGGTTGTACTTGTATAGCGCTTTTCTACCTTCAAGGTACTCAAAGTGCTTTGACACTACTTCCACATTTACCCATTCACACACACATTCACACACTGATGGAGGGAGCTGCCATGCAAGGCACCAACTAGCACCCATCAGGAGCAAGGGTGAAGTGTCTTGCTCAGGACACAACGGACGTGACGAGGTTGGTACTAGGTGGGAATTGAACCAGGGACGCTCGGGTTGCGCACGGCCACTCTCCCCGCTGCGCCACGCCGTCCCTTGATTGGCAACACTAAATTGGCCCTAGTGTGTGAATGTGAGTGTGAATGTTGTCTGTCTATCTGTGTTGGCCCTGCGATGAGGTGGCGACTTGTCCAGGGTGTACCCCGCCTTCCGCCCGATTGTAGCTGAGATAGGCGCCAGCGCCCCCCGCGACCCCAAAAGGGAATAAGCGGTAGAAAATGGATGGATGGAGTTTCATGTTAACTGAATTAGACACACGGCTGTGTGACAATCTCTTCTACCTTATATTTATATATGGCCTTATGACACTAAATTCCTCACTCGTGGTGCTGTTGCGTTGTAAAAATCTCTGTTTGTCCCACAAACCATTGGCGCATTTTCACTTTGGCCCTTAGAGGCTAAAATTTTAGGCATCCCTAAACTCTGAGATACCTACTCACTGGTCGAGTGGATAGAGTGTCTGCCCTGAGATTGGTAGGTTGTCAATCAATCAATCAATCAATCAATGTTTATTTATATAGCCCCAAATCACAAATGTCTCAAAGGACTGCACAAATCATTACGACTACAACATCCTCGGAAGAACCCACAAAAGGGCAAGGAAAACTCACACCCAGTGGGCAGGGAGAATTCACATCCAGTGGGACGCCAGTGACAATGCTGACTATGAGAAACCTTGGAGAGGACCTCAGATGTGGGCAACCCCCCCCCCCCCCCCCCCCCCCTCCCCCCCCTCTAGAGGACCGAAAGCAATGGATGTCGAGCGGGTCTAACATGATACAGGCGAGCGGTCCATCCTGGGTCCAGACGAGCGGTCCATCCTGGGTCTCGACTCTGGACAGCCAGTACTTCATCCATGGTCATCGGACCGGACCCCCTCCACGAGGGAGGGGGGGACATAGGAGAAAGAAAAGAAGCGGCAGATCAACTGGTCTAAAAAGGAGGTCTATTTAAAGGCTAGAGTATACAGATGAGTTTTAAGGTGAGACTTAAATGCTTCTACTGAGGTGGCATCACGAACTGTTACCGGGAGGGCATTCCAGAGTACTGGAGCCCGAATGGAAAGCGCTCTATAGCCCGCAGACTTTTTTTGGGCTATAGGAATCACTAATAAGCCGGTTGTGAGTTCAAACTAGGGCTGGGCGATATTGGCTTTTATTAATATCTCTATTTTTCTGCCATATCGCGATATACGATATATATCTGGATATTTTGCCTCAGCCTTGAAAGAACACCTGATGCATATAATCACAGTAGTATGATGATTCTATGTGTCTACATTAAAACATGTTTCCTTATACTGCATTAATATATGCTCATTTTAAACTTTCATGCAGAGAGGGAAATCACAACTAAGTAAATTCACCAAAACTGTATTTATTAAATACTCTTCATTCTCTCCTTGGTGAGTTTTTAAATGAAAGAACAAATTAGTAGTGCTGCTACCTTTTGTAGCAACACTTCTGCTGCATACTTTGCTGTTGTCTGCTGAATATCTTCCCGCTTGAAGCCAAACTACCGCCAGATGATGGACTCCCTGCTGTTTTTTTTTTAGGGCATTAATTGTTCTTCCTCCATTTGTGATCAGTTTCGCACCTTCTCTCTCTTGTAATGTCACTCGCACCGCTACGCTTGCACGACCTGCCTCAGCTAACATTGGCCATGTTGCTACCTCTCTGCTCGGCGAGGGCGTATGACGCTACACGCAGGGACGTGCACATGATTATAGAGGGGCAGGGGCTCAAAGTCAGAAAAGGGAAGGAATTTTTTTTTTTTGTCTTTTACACAATATGGAAATTATTGTAAAATTAAATTTGCTAATAGGAAGCTAACTACTTAGCTGAGTGTCCTTTGTAGGTAAAAGTGATTGCCATTTCTTTTGTGTCAACAAATTATTGTCATAATGAGTTAATTCAAATTATCATAGGCTTGGAAGACATGTAAAGCAACAAAACACTGGTTTATCATTAGGCTATTTACTGTTAAAGATAAGCACTTTAATATTGAACATTGAACAGTGCAACATGAACTTCGAAAAAAAATAAATAAATAAATACCCAAATGGAAAAAACTTCAATGTGAAAATCTGTCCTTCCCTTAACTTGATTAAAACACTATCAAGTTTTAACTTATGGTCTTTCTCACTTAATGCTCAGACTAAACAACTGAAACGCAATACAAAATTTATATCTAAACCTCTACGGTGAGAGAAATGGGATCTGCCGTAAACACAGTGCATTTTATTTTGAAAATTAACCCGGTGTTTTATTTTGTATTTTGTACACTACTTCCTGTCCCGCACGATCCACTCTGCTCTGTGCGGAATTGATGTGCCGTGCTCAATTGATGCGCTGTGCTCCGACGTCCGGCAAAAAAAGAATCTGACACATTGAATAATAGAATAATACAGCGTTTTTATGAAACATTACCCATATTAGATGCTGAATAAGCGGACGGTGACTAGACCATAACTCACAGGTTCAAGTTGCTCCACTGTCAGGCCGCAGTTGGCTCTCTCTCCTCTCTCTGTCTCTCACTCTCTTACTCACTCACCCGCCCTCTCTCTCTCTGTGGCGGAAGCGCAGGCTCAAACAACCCGGTATTACAAGAAAACGTGGAGTCTTTGTACCGTTGTTTTTTTGTTTTGTTTTTTTACATCCCGACAGGAATTTATTAATGTTGTTTACAGAAAAAAACACACACACACACACACAGGCAGAGGGCACTTTTTAAGACGAGGCAAAAAAGGGCAGGGGCTCAAGCACCCATAGGGCCCTATGTGTGCACGTGCCAGGCTACACGCGCAACAGTATGTGACGTATGTAAGAAGGCGGGCTTGTTTTCCGTCTCTGTGAGAAGGAGAGACGAGAAGTAGTGAGAAACGCCTGTAGTGTGATGCCCGCTGCTAAAAGCATCTGCTTGAGAACGTATACTCGAATATTACGATAGTCATTTTCTATATCGCACATATCGTTTATATCGATATATCGCCCAGCCCTAGTTCAAACCCAGGCCGAGTCATACCAAAGACTAAAAAAATGTGAACCATTACCTCCCTGCTTGGAAATCCGCATCAAGGGTTGGAATTGGGGTTAAAAGCACCAAAAATGATTACCTTGGCGCGGCCACCGTTGCTGCTCACTGCTCCCCTCACCTCCCAGGGGGTGACAAGGGTGATGGGTCAAATGCAGAGAATGATTTCGCCATACCTAGTGTTTGTGACAATCATTGGCACTTTAACTTTAAAAGTTGAATACAAATGTTAACGTATGAGTTATTTTTAACATTTGTATGACTGAGACCCTTAGGGTCACCAGGACCAAATTTGGACACCTCTGCTTTAGACGCTCACTGAGCTTAAGTCACTGCTGAAGTCTCGTGAGATTTGTTTAAGTCAATTGCAAAGGCAGTTCCTCTTCATTTTATTTTAAGCCATGATGTACTGAGCAGCCAGATTGTTGCCAACTGTTGTTCCATTTCTTGGGATGGTTTCCTGTGGACGGGACTCTCGCTGCTGTCTTGGATCCGCTTTGAACTGAACTCTCGCGGCTGTGTTGGAGCCAGTGTGGATTGAACTTTCACAGTATCATGTTAGACCCGCTCGACATCCATTGCTTTCGGTCCACTAGAGCAGTGGTTCGCAACCTTTTTTCAGTGATGTACCCCCTGTGAACATTTCTGTAATTCAAGTACCTCCTAATCAGAAGCAAAGCATTTTTGGTTGAAAAAAATATATAAAGGAGTAAAATACAGCACTATGTCATCAGTTTTTGATTCACTAAATTGTATAACAGTGCAACATATTGCTCATTTGTAGTGGTCTTTCTTGAACTATTTCGAAAAAAAGATATAAAAATAACTAAAACCTTGTTGAAAAACAAACAAGTGATTCAATTAATAATAAAGATTTATTCACATAGAAGTAATCATCAACTTAAAGTGCCCTCTTTGGGGATTGTAATAGAGATCCATCTGGATTCATCAACTTAACTGTAAAGATTTCTTCACAAAAAAAGAAATCTTTAACATCAATATTTATGGAACATGTCCACAAAAAATCGAACTGTCAACACTGAATATTGCATTGTTGCATTTCTTTTCACAGTTTATGAACTTATATTCATATTTTGTTGAAGTATTATTCAATAAATATATTTATAAAGGATTTTTTAATTGTTGCTATTTTTAGAATATGTTTTAAAAATCTCACGTATCCCTTGGCATACCTTCAAGTAACCCCAGGGGTATGCGTACCCCCATTTGAGAACCACTGCCCTAGAGGAAGGGGGGGGAGGGGTTGCCCACATATGAGGTCCTCTCCAAGGTTCTCATAGTCATCCTTGCCCACTGGGTGTGAGTTTTCCTTGCCCTTATGTGGGTTCTTCCGAGGATGTCGTAGTCGTAGTGGTTTGTACAGTCCTTTGAGACATTTGTGATTTAGGGCTATATAAATAAACATTGATTGACTGTAGCTGAGATAGGCGCCAGCGCCCCCCGCGACCCCAAAAGGGAATAAGCGGTAGAAAATGGATGGATGATTGATTGATTGATTTCTTAGGTTATCATCATGCTACTGTGGAGGCTTCACAGAAAAAAACTGAACCAAAACCACTTGTGGAGGCCAAGGCATTTGACTTCACAGGGTTGTTTTGTTCACAATATTTCGTTGGAGTGTTTGATGAGCTCATGCATTGTCCTCTTAGCCTTCATATACATATACATATACATATACATATACATATACATAGACAGACAGACTTTAATTTCCTGTGATGAGGTTTATACAGTTGCAGTAGGGTTGTATGGTATACCGGAATTAGTATAGTACCGCGATACTAATGAATCATTTTCGGTATTATATCGCCTCTGAAACGTACCGGTCCTGCACCCCCCATGACATTACTGATTTTACGAGCAGAGGAGCATGCTCGGTAGCACACAATCACGGAGTACATACAAGCAGACACAGTGTGTAGACAGAACATTTTGGCTTAAAAACTAAAGATAAAGGTGAAGTTATAACACTAAAACACCCTCAGGAAGCGGCTAACGTCCTTCCGCTGTCGGTACTTCTAAAATCACTAATCCTGGTCTCCATACATCCATGGCGACAATTAAAGTACATTTCTTACAAGTATCATCCCTGCAGGACGAGGAATAGCTAGAACATGCTTCACTACACACCGTAGCTCACCTGGCATCACAATGTCAACAAACGCCATTAGTGGATCTACACTTAACATCCACTGTAATGATATCAAGTACAGGCACGTATCTCGTCGATACTATTATGATTACGTCTATTTTTTTAGCATCACAAGATCTTTCATTTTTAAAAAATGTATGGTGGCAGAGGGGTTAGTGCGTCTGCCTCACAATACGAAGGTCCTGCAGTCCTGGGTTCAAATCCAGGCTCGGGATCTTTCTGTGTGGAGTTTGCATGTCCTCCCCGTGAATGTGTGGGTTCCCTCCGGGTACTCCGGCTTCCTCCCACTTCCAAAGACATGCACCTGGGGATAGGTTGATTGGCAACACTAAATTGGCCCTAGTGTGTGAATGTGAGTGTGAATGTTGTCTGTCTATCTGTGTTGGCCCTGTGATGAGGTGGCGACTTGTCCAGGGTGTACCCCGCCTTCCGCCCGATTGTAGCTGAGATAGGCGCCAGCGCCCCCCGCGACCCCGAAAGGGAATAAGCGGTAGAAATGGATGGATGTTATATTATGTTTATAAACTAGACCTGCAACTGGGGATAGGTTGATTGACAACACTAAATGGGCCCTAGTGTGTGAATGTTGTCTGTCTGTGTCTGCCCTGTGATGAGGTGGCGACTTGTCCAGGGTGTACGCCGCCTTCCGCCCGATTGTAGCTGACATAGGCTCCAGCGACCCCGAAGGGAATAAGCGGTACAAAATGGATGGAAGGATGTTCATAAAATATGTCCCTGGACACATAAGGACTTTGAATATGACCAATGTATGATCCTGCAACTACTTGGTATCAGATTGATACCCAAATCTGTAGTATTATCCAATGCTAATGGAAAGTATGAAACCACAGAAGAATACGTGATTATTACATTTTCACAGAAGTGTAGACAGAACATGTTAAAAGAGAAAGTAAGCTGATATTAACAGTAAATGAACAAGTAGACTAATAATTCATTTTCTACCACTTGTCCTTGATAATTTTGACAAAATAATAGAATGATAAATGACACAATATGTTACTGCATATGTTAGCAGACTAATTTGGAGCCTTTGTTTGTTTACTTACTACTAAAAGAAAAGTTGTCTTGTATGTTCACTATTTTATTCGATGACTTAACTGCAATAAGAAACATATGTTTAAAGTACCCTAAGATTTTTTGTTAAAATAAAGCCATCCATCCATCCATCCATCAATTTTTTACTGCTTATCGCTTTCGGTGTTGCGGTGGGGTGCTGGAGCCTATCGCAGCTGCATTCGGGCGTAAGGCGGAGTACACACTGGACAAGTCGCCACCCCAGAACATGGCCAACACAGATAGACAACATTCACACTCACATTCACACACTAGGGCCAATTTAGTGTTGCCAATCATAAAGCTAATAATGCAATTTTTTTGTGGTCCCCTTTATTTAGAAAAGTACCAAAAAGAATCAAAATAATTTTAGTACCGGTACCAAAATATTGGTAACGTTACAACACTAGGTTGCAGTGTGAAAAAAGGGTCCCGTCAGTGACCTCGGATGCAGGAAGTAAAACACAGGCCAACACGGCGAGATGAAAAGGTATATAATGACAGAGTGCGAGAAAAAGGAACAGGCGTGTCCCGGCTGCCAAAAATAGACCGCACGGCCTGTCACGATTTGTGAGGGTGATAGTGCAGACATGTAGCTGATAGCGAGTGATACGTATTAGGCTGTGACCGTATCTGAGGTGAACGTGTTGACACATTGACGGTCCAATGAGGAGACGCGTGATTTACGGGAATTCCGCAGCTGGATGTCAGGATAAGCGAGAAAGCCCCCGAGCAGGTTAATTAATCACCTGAACCCACCCGGAACGCGTCAACACACACTCGCGGCACTTATTTAGTTTCATGGCGGTTGTTGGAGCTGTTTGCCTTCTTGTCTTACTATTCAAGCGGATTAAGACTTACATATATATTAGTTGGATTGAATTCTGTTCAAAAACCCTCAGGCACTATTTTTTCTAACCCAAGTGTTGGATCTCTGAATGAGATGCCCAAAAATGGTCATTATTTGGAGTCACAACACATTTTTTAGGGAAAAATATGTTAATAAAGTGGATAGGCATGCATCTTTTTATACTCGGCAAGCCCTATATACTTATGTTTAAAGCATTTACTTGGTCCATTCCATAGTTTAAAGGGGAACTCCACTTTGTTTTTGGAATTTTGCCTATTATTCATAATCCTTATGTGAGACAAGCACACATATGTTTTTCTTTTTTTTATGACTTCTAACTCGTAAAAAATGATAGGAAAAGTCAGCTGACAATGAAGCTACTGGGAGTCATTCTATTCTGTCTACATAACGCTCTAAAAAACATCCCAAAACCTCCTTTAGCATTTTAAATACATACTGTAAGTATATACAGTATATAATGTAGCAACAGGCACAGTCGTAATAACATGTCATATTAACGTATGCGGCCGGAATGAGAATCAGCACCTCCAAATCCGAGTCCATGGTTCTCTCCCGGAAAAGGGTGGAGTGCCATCTCCGGGTTGGGGAGGAGACCCTGCCCCAAGTGGAGGAGTTCAAGTACCTAGGAGTCTTGTTCACGAGTGGGGGAAGAGTGGATCGTGAGATCGACAGGCGGATCGGTGCGGCGTCTTCAGTAATGCGGACGTTGTACCGATCTGTTGTGGTGAAGAAGGAGCTGAGCCGGAAGGCAAAGCTCTCAATTTACCGGTCGATCTACGTTCCCATCCTCACCTATGGTCATGAGCTTTGGGTCATGACCGAAAGGATAAGATCTCGGGTACAAGCGGCCGAAATGAGTTTCCTCCGCCGTGTGGCGGGGCTCTCCCTTAGAGATAGGGTGAGAAGCTCTGCCATCCGGGAGGAACTCAAAGTAAAGCCGCTGCTCCTTCACATCGAGAGGAGCCAGATGCCACCCGAACGCCTCCCTAGGGAGGTGTTTAGGGCACGTCCAACCGGTAGGAGGCCACGGGGAAGACCCAGGGCACGTTGGGAAGACTATGTCTCCCGGCTGGCCTGGGAACGCCTTGGGATCCCCCGGGAAGAGCTAGACGAAGTGGCTGGGGAGAGGGAAGTCTGGGCTTCCCTGCTTAGGCTGCTGCCCCCGCGACCCGACCTCGGATAAGCGGAAGAAGATGGACGGATGGATGGATTAACGTATGCTCATTTCTCATTTCAAGCAGCGTATTAATTTCACAGATGCATCAGGTTTGCTTTTTCCTTCAAAAACAACACTTCTAATCATGACAGACTTCATGAGTGCCAACAAAGAGTACTTTGGGACAAATTATGATCCATAACCTTATACTCTTAACCCTGAATGTACGGAGGATGAGCTACAAGTTTTAGAAGCTAAGTCAGGGGTCGGGAACCTTTTTGGCTGAGAGAGCCAAGAAGCCAAATATTTTAAAATGCATTTCCGTAAGAGCCATTAATAATAATATTTTTTTTACACTGAACACAACTGATCACGTGCATTTTTAAGTAAAACCAGCATTTCTAGGGTATTATAAGTCTGTTATTCTCTGTAATAACATTGTTATTCTGAAGCTAACTGTGGAGGGGGTGTGGCCTGCGGGCCTGCAGCGACAGGTGCGTAGTCGGCCGACTTGGGCCTTGTTATCACCTGTCGCTATGTTATAAGCAGCAGCCAGGAGAGACAGGTTTGGGGCTGGAGCCAGAGTGTGAGCGAGAACGAAAGAGAAAAAGACAATTGCTGGAAAGCAACTGAGAGACTTATTGAAAAATAAAACAATATCGTAACCCTGAAACAGGCTCTCATGTTGGTGCTTGGTGGTCTGAAGAACCCCCAGGAGGGCAGGCCCCACACTAATAACTTTTTACCATTAACGCAACTTCTTGAACAGGTGCGGTAGAAACGGATGGATGGATTAAAATGCACGAGAATGTTTTATATTTTGAACGTTAGTTTTAACACTGTGATTACAAGCGGAATTATTCATTATCCGCCTCCGCTTGGGATGGTTTCCTGCTGGCTCCGCTGTGAACGGGACTCTCGCTGCTGTGTTGGATCCGCTTTGGACTGGACTCTCACGACTGTGTTGGATCCATTGTGGATTGAACTTTCACAGTATCATGTTAGACCCGCTCGACATCCATTGCTTTCCTCCTCTCTAAGGTTCTCATAGTCATTATTGTCACCGACGTCCCACTGGGTCATTATTGTCACCGATGTCCCACTGGGTGTGAGTTTTCCTTGCCCTTATGTGGGCCTACTGAGGATGTCGTGGTGGTTTGTGCAGCCCTTTGAGACACTAGTGATTTAGGGCTATATAAGTAAACATTAATTGATTGATTGATTACTTAGCGTGTTAAGCAGTGTCAGCTCAGATTTATCTGAGAGCCAAATCTGGCTCTAGAGCCATAGGTTCCCTACCCCTGAGCTAAGTGATAAGCAGATCCAGCAAGTAGCACTATTGCTAAGTGCTGAGCAAGAACTACAAACTACAAACTTAATAAAACAATTATTTACTGTACAAAATCTGCTCTCACTAAGATGGAGACTGATGGGATGTTTAAATATTTGCGTTTGGAAGAAGAATTAATCATAATTCACTCGAGATAAAAAAAAAAACGTTTGCTCCAACCTGGTTTTATTTTGTTATTATGCATTGTAACTCGTAAATAAATAATGGAGGTAATGGGAGTCACTCTATTCTGCCTATAAAACGCTTAAAAAACATCCAAACACTTCCATCAACGTTTTGTATAAGTATATGTATTTGTATATGTATATATATGTATATGTATATGCATACTGTACATATATACATATATATATATATATATATATATATATATATATATATACATAAACATGTAAATGTATATGTAATGTAGTAACAGGAACATTCAAAATAAGGTAATATTTATGGATTTTTTGCAAATTTTAAGTATACGATGGCGTTTTAATTTCAAAAACGAATTACGACGTTTGCTTCTTCCTTCAACAACATCACTGATTTCTACTCACTGCAGACTTTATGAGAGCCAACAAACATAATAAAATATCAGTTACTGTACGATGTCTGCACTCACTGGGATGCCGACTGGTAGAATGTTGACATATTCCCGTTTAGATGACGATTATCAACGACTCATAATCCTCAAGAAGAAAACAGGGGTGGAATGAAGCATATTTGGTCAAAGTATACCAACTTCTCAGTTTATGTCCACATCATTTTACTATCCAAGTGAAGGACATGATTTATAATCTCAAATTAACTTTTACGAGCTCTTAGACAATAAAGCAGCTCACCAGCTAAGGATGTCAATACAGCAACAATTGCAGCATCTGATCAGAGCGCCGAAAAAATTGAAAAAAAAAATGTCTATCGTTAACAATCCTAATGAGAGAAAATTTGTTTACTTTGGGTAAGCACGCCATTTATGTCGGCAAGTTTCTCACTCTCTCGGCTTTCCTCTGCTCCAACGTTTTACACTCTTCTTCGTGCTCGCTTCTAGAAGCAGCAGTTCATCCTCTGTATACTCAGCTTAAAAAAAAAAGGTTGTGAATCCTCATTTGTCCAAAAATAGTCCTCTTTGTTGTTTGTTACCAAATTTTGCCATGATTAGAACACACAAGTGTTTGCTTCCGGTAGTAGGAACACACATTTGTTGCCGGAAGTTGAAAGTGCGATGCTATGGAAACAGAAATAATTGCGCTGAGGAAAGAAGTTCCGGTAATGCTTAAAATTACCAAAATATGGTGAATATTGAACATATTAAATATTGTTATGAACATGTCTGTTACTACATTATATATATACTTGTAGTATGTATATAAAACGTTGATGGAGGGTTTTGAAGTTGTTTTAGAGGACTGTAAAGGCTACAACGGTGACTCCTATTAGCCGTATCTTCCAAGCGTTTATCTTTAGAATCCTAACAAAAAAAGACATGTGTTCTTGTCTTTATATTGATTGTGAACAATAGGA
The DNA here is from genome assembly GCF_033978795.1 of Nerophis ophidion. Taxonomy (NCBI): domain Eukaryota; kingdom Metazoa; phylum Chordata; class Actinopteri; order Syngnathiformes; family Syngnathidae; genus Nerophis; species Nerophis ophidion. The sequence continues at coordinate 77,532,846 of NC_084613.1, forward strand.
AACATTCCCCAAGATGTTCAGTTCCGCTTCATTGTTAACGCTTAATTACAATATCGCTAATACCTAGTTAATATTCAAGTCAAGAAATGTAAACGGAGTACTGTTACCGCTTTTTGGATGGTTATTTATTGGGTTTTAGGGTCGGAAAAGATGCAATAGACGCAATGACGTCATGGCTCACATTAGCTCCATTGTAAGCAGACTTTTATTTATGAGTCAGATAGATAGATAGATAGATAGATAGATAGATAGATAGATAGATAGATAGATAGATAGATATTACTTTATTAATTCCTTCAGGAGAGTTCCCTCAGGAAATTTAAAATTCCAGCAGCAGTATACAGAATTGAGATCAAATTCAAAAAGTAAAAAGTGGGGGTATAAATAGAAACAAAGTAGAAAAACATTACAATAAGAATAAAAATAAAAAGCAACAATGAGAATAAAAATATAACAGTAAAATAAGAATATAACAAGAGAAACTAGGCAGTAGTGACCATGTTCTGGAAAAGTATTGCACTGTTATTGTTTTACATTCCCTGTCATTCTAGTACCCCTCGCCCCCTAAAGAGGAGTTGTACAGTCTAATAGCGTGTGGGACAAAGGAGTTTTTGAGTCTATTAGTCCTGCACTTTGGATGAAGCAGTCTAGCACTAAACAGGCTCCTCTGGCTACTGATAACACTATGCAGAGGGTGACTGGCATCATCCAGGATGCTCACTAGTTTTTCCACAGTCCTCTTCTCTTCCACCGTCACCAGTGAGTCCAGTTTTATTCGGATCGTAGAACCGGCCTGCCTGATCAGTTTCTCCAGTCTGGAGCTGTCTTTCTTAGATGTATTGCCCCCCCAGCACACTACCATGTAGTACAGAACACTGGCAACCACAGACTGGTAGGACATCCACAATAGTTTTTTTTTTTTTTTTACAGATTTATGCATTAAAATTATTGTCTCTCTTAAGGATTGTGAATTCTAGGCAAAAATTCCCCAAAAAAGTGCAGTCCCCTATAAGTTGAGGTACCGTTGTGGTTTGTTAAGTGCAATGTTTGGCCGCACAGTAACAGAGAAGGTACAAGAATCTGCAGCAAAATGTTATCATATAAAATGTGTTTTGAAAGGGATTTTATTTACTTTTTATACAAGTTACCTCTCTGTGATTCACTATCTACTACGGGTGTAACGGTACACAAAAATTTCGGTTCGGTACGTACCTCTGTTTAGAAGTAACGGTTTGGTTTATTTTCGGTACAGTAAGAAAACAACAAAATATAAATTTTTTGGTTATTTATTTACCACATTTGTAAACAATTGCATAACATACATATATACACAGGGTCCATTGCCAGGGTTAATGTGGTCAACATGTATAAAGTAAAAACTAAATAAGACAAGGCTCAGAATGGTTTCTTAACAAAACCTTTCTACATATAAAGTGCTTTTTTGATTGATTGATTGAGAATTTTATTAGCCTGGCTAACTTGGCAGTAAGAGAATATATGGGCTCATTGTTCTTCCACCATAGAAGTGGGTCAAAATCTAGTTTTTAATGCAATATGGACTTAAATCTGCAGCTATAAACACATTTGTTATTGCTTGTCACACACACTAGTTGTGGTGAAATTTGTCCTCTGCATTCGACCCATCCGCTTGTTCACCCCCTGGGAGGTGAGGGGAGCAGTGGGCAGCAGCGGGAATAATTTTTGGTGATTTAACCCCCAATTCCAACCCTTGATGCTGAGTGCTGGGTCCCATTTTTATAGTCTTTGGTATGACTCGGCCGGGGTTTGAACTCACGACCTACTGATCTCGGGGCAGACACCCTAACTATTAGGTCACTGAGTAGGTCATTGGTACTTAAACTTTAATTTAACTCGCCGAGGAAAGGCTGCTTGAAAGCGGTGGTGACGCTTCAAATGGGTTAGCATGTGTTATGAGAGTAGCGTATGTGTGTGTGTGGCCCTTTAATATGGAACAGCATGTGACGTCAGTGAGTGTGTGGGCGAGCGAGGTGAGGAAGTGGTAGGTGAGTGCGGGGAGTGGCTAGTGTTTTGTTGGATTGGCTGTGTGCGAGACCTAAATAAAGCTACGATTTGCAACTAATCGTCGGACTCTTCAATTACCCTGGAGTCCGGAGCTGTGGAGACCCACTGCCGGGTAGAGTGAAGGGTGTTGTCCCCGAGAATACATCAGCCCTGGAGGAGTGTCTCCCCTGCGCTCCTCGACTACGGTCTGAGAGCCGGAAGCAGGAAAGGTGGAAAACATGTTTGACATGTTGTCAGAAGCAGCTGATGAACAATATCAATCAATCAATCAATGTTTACTTATATAGCTCTAAAACACTAGTGTCTCAAAGGGCTGCACAAACTGAAACTCACACCCAGTGGGACAATGATGACTATGAGAAACTTGGAGAGGATGAAAGCAATGGATGTCGAGCGGGTCTAACATGATACTGTGAAAGTTAAATCCATATTGGATCCAACACAGTCGCGAGAGTCCAGTCCAAAGCGGATCCAACACTACCAAACACAGCAACGAGAGTCCCGTTCACAGCGGAGCCAGCAGGAAACCATCCCAAGCGGAGGCGGATCAGCAGCGCAGAGATGTCCCCAGCCGATACACAGGCAAGCAGTACATGGCCACCGGATCGGACCGGACCCCCTCCACAAGGGAGAGTGGGACATAGGAGAAAAAAAAAACAAACAGCAGACCAACTGGTCTAAAAAGGGAGTCTATTTAAATATCGGCAAACTTCCGTCCTCCATTGTTGTATCACGAAGCCAAAGTGTTCCCAAACGGGAGATCTTAACAAGGCAGGAGGGTCTTCCAGCTGTGGCTTTTACATGTTGTCCTAGCCCGGTCGCTGCTAGCATGTGTACTCGTTCGGTACACCTCCGAACCGAACCGAAACCCCCGTACCGAAACGCTTCAATACAAATACATGTACCGTAACACCCCGACTATCTCCCTTTTATGAACCATGCTTTTGCTTTGCTTTTCACTGAGCGCCATATCTCGTTTTTCTTTCCTTCCGTCAGCCTGAATGACGTACTTGATGATACATGCCCACAAGCTCTCTTCTATTGCTGCGTAGACTTTTTGTGCCACCGACTGGGAGATGTTCCAGATCGGGAGAAGAGTTTTCCTGGTGGTTGCCAATGGAAACAGGCTCCACGGTAACGGACCCAGCGAGTATGCCATCAACTCCACCGTGTACGAGCTGGACGTGAACGAGCGACTGTTTGTCCGCTTCCAGGATATTGTCACCTACAGGTACACACGCCTGCACGGATTTCAGGATACTGTGTTCCAAAGCATTGCTGTCGTCATCAAGCATAACTTTCCCCCCCATTCTAGCGCCGTGGACTGGGAGTTCTTCAGCCTCGGGGAGGAATATTTTCTGGTGGTTGCTAATTCCTTCAACGGAGAGTCGTACTCTCTCAACAGCGTTCTGTACAGGTGCTGAGAATGACACTTATGTATCACCTCACAGTGCAAGTAATTCACTGCCTGTCACCAGCATTGCACACCTACACTGTTTTAATGCTGATGTATATTTCTCATTGACAACCATTTATAAGGATAATTACATTTTTGACATGTTGGGGATTTCTGGGCCACTTACTTTTTTCAAAAGGTCTAAAATCGTATTCTTTTTAACCGCTCTGAATAAGAATAAGAAGAAGAATAAATCCTGTATTTGTCCATTCCAAGATGTACAAGACACATCAGAACTGAAATTACATTTTCGGCACAGTCCCGCTAAGAGCAAACATACGTTACAGGGGGGGGGGGGCAAGACGAGACCGCCGACGGATGAGCCACTTACAGCGCTCCTTGAAAAGATGAGAAAAGGGTGACATTAGGAGAAGGGGGGGAGGGGAGTAAAAAAATATCAGTCTAAGGCTAGACCCTCAGGAGGGGTCTAGACTGAGTCCAAGGAAAAAAACCTCACATAGCATGGCACACATTAAACATACATATATCACACCAACTTGCAACAGAGGGAGGGGTGGGTTTGAGGGGGCCCGCTGTCGCTCTATAGCGCTGCTCAGCCATCCACAGCCCCAGAGGAATTAAGCGGTGGTGAAGGCGTTGATTTCAAGGGTGGGGATTATGCGTGTGTATATGCTCAATTAACTTGGGAGAGATGATGAATGTTTTTGTAAGACTGAGGCCGATAGAATCCGGCTATAGATGTTGTTGACAAAAAGGAAGGTAAAAAGCGTCTATCTTTGAGGAGTCTTTGGGAGATTTTCTTCTGAACAGCCTGTTCCCATATCAAGGCCATTCAGGGAGTCCAAAAAGTTGTTTTTCTTCGAGAAGACAAAACAGTGACTTATCTCCTGTGTTGTCCATGCTGGATTTTCTTCTATTCCAATTAATTATTCCTTTTCTGCAAACTTTTCCAAGATGAGATCCATTTTTGCGATTCAACTCAGAAATCGCTCCAGTCTGTGTTCCCACAGCTCGACCCAATCCTTCCATTGCGTTGAACAGCCGTTGGGCCCCTTGAGTGGCTGCCATCGTCTTCCGAATTTGTCGATACACCAGAGCAATGCCCAGCCCAATCAGCAAGTGCCCGCGATCACAGCTCCAAATAGGTAGATGTCTTCGTCGTCCTCGATGGAAAGAGCTGAGAGGCACAGGATCCTCCATGTGTTCCAGGAGTCCCTCACGTAACCTTCAGCGATGGTTCCATCAGGGCAACCAGGCTCCCCCGAACCTCTTTTTCTTGTTGAAAAGACTGTGTCAATTGCGTCAAGAGTCCAGCTGATCATATTCATATTGAAATTTAGATTAGAGGACAGCGCAAAGAAAGAGTCTTTTTAAAAAAGTTCAGTGATGGACAAAGACAAAGAGAGCAAGCAGGGAAGGAGGGAACGGAGAGTGTGATTCCCCTCACCAGAGGCTAGAGTGGAATAAGATTCTAATTAGAAGTTTGCCTCGCTGGGAACACACGGTTTAGCCTTTCTGTAGCTTTAATGCGAATAAGCTGTGTTTGTCCACGCTAGTGTTGTCCCCATACCAATATTTTGGTACGGGTACCAAAATTATTTTGATACTTTTGGGTACTTTTCTAAATACAGGGGACCACAAAAAATTGCATTATTGGCTTTATTTTAACAAAAAATATCAGGGTACATTAAAGATATGTGTCTTATTGCAATTTAGTCCTTAAATAAAATAGGGAACATACAAGACAACTTGTATTTTAGTAGTAAGTAAAGCACCTCTTCCTGAGGGCGTTTTAGCTCTCAATTTACCGGTCGATCTACGTTCCCATCCTCACCTATGGTTATGAGGTTAGGGTTATGACCGAAAGGTCAAGATCACGGGTACAAGCGGCCGAAATGAGCACCCTATCTTCTCCCTTAGAGATAGGGTGAGAAGCTCTGCCATCCGGGAGGAACTCAAAGTAAAGCCGCTGCTCCTCCACATCAAGAGGAGCCAGATGAGGTGGTTCGGGCATCTGGTCAGGATGCCACCTGAACGCCTCCCTAGGGAGGTGTTTAGGGCACGTCCAACCAGCAGGAGGCCACGGGGAAGACCCAGGACACATTGGGAAGTCTATGTCTCCCGGCTGGCCTGGGAACGCCTCGGGATCCCCCGGGAAGAGCTAGACGAAGTGGCTGGGGAGAGGGAAGTCTGGGCTTCCCTGCTTAGGCTGCCGCCCCCGCAACCTGACCTCGGATAAGTGGAAGAAGGTGGATGGATGGATGGAACTGCGTGATGAATTATATTGTATTGTATGCATGTTCAAACTGAACTGAACAGCCTTATTCCAAAATGGAATACATTTGTTTTTGTCTTCAAACATCCACACATAATACCCCTTAATGACAATGTGAAACTTTTTTTTTTTTTTCCCAAATGTATTAAACATAAAAAACTACCAAAAAAAATCATGTGTACATAAGTATTCACAGCTTTTGTATAATATTTTGTTGATGCACCTTTGGAAGAAACAACAGCCCCAAGTCTTTTTGAATTTAATGGCACAAGACAGCCTGGATTAAAACCAACATTTCCTTTCCAACCTGAAGGCCCTTGAGAGGCGCTGGAAAGAGGAATGAGAAAAGAGGAAACTGCCCAAAGATAGTTGAGCCAAGTAAGTGGCATCGTATTCAAAAAGACTTACAGCTGTAGTTGCTGCCAAAGGTGCATCAACAAAGTGTTGAGCTAAGGCTGTGAATACTCACATTGTCAATAATGGGATATTGTCTATAGAGTCTTGAGGAAAACATTGAATGTATTTTGGAATAAGGCTGTAACACAAAATGAGAAAAAGTGAAGCAAAGTGAATACTTTTCGGATGCACTGTACACACTCATTATCTCAGTTTTTGTTAGTAATCCCTTCCAAGGAGTCAGTCAGAATTTTTTTCCATAAGTAAATCATATCAATCCGTTCCAGGCACTCACAAATATTACTAGGTAATAATTCTAGTTTTACATACAGAAAATAATGCCAAATACCTAAACATTATCAACTAAATGGATACGTGACCATCATTCTCACCTTCATTGAAGACTTTTTTTAAAAAACCTTTATTTCTTGAACCCAATAATGTTTCTCACCTTATTTTAATCAAAGTGCTGGCACTCGCAACTTTCCTTGGCCCCACGGTGGTTTATTTTGCAGCACTACTCAATAAATGGAGTCCCCAAGGCATGGGATTCTTTGTGTGTGCGCTGGATTCTGCAGAATGATTGGATAAAGAGAATAGTTCTTTACGAGCAATATTGGTCGTACAATAAATGAGACAGCATAAGATATGGTTTCAACATGTCGTCATCCTATAGGACAGGGGTCACCAACATGGTGCCCGTGGGCGCCAGGTAGCCCGTAAGGACCAGATGAGTCGCCCGCTGGCCTGTTCTAAAAATAGCTCAAATAGCAGCACTTACCAGTGAGCTGCCTCTATTTTTTAAATTGTATTTATTTACTAGCAAGCTGGTCTCGCTTTGCTCGACATTTTTAATTCTAAGAGAGACAAAACTCAAATAGAATTTGAAAATCAAAGAAAATATTCTAAGGACTTAGTCTTCACTTGTTTAAATAAATTATTTTATTTTTTTTACTTTACTTCTTATAACTTTCAGAAAGACAATTTTAGAGAAAAATACAACCTTAAAAATTATTTTAGGATTTTTAAACACATATACATTTTTACCTTTTAAATTCCTTCCTCTTCTTTCCTGACAATTTAAATCAATGTTCAAGTAAATTAATTTTTTTTATTGTAAAGAATAATCCATCCATCCATCCATCCATTTTCAACCGCTTATTACATTTTAATTTAATTCTTTATTTTAGCTTCTGTTTTTTCGACAAAAAATATTTGTGAAATATTTCTTCAAACTTATGATTAAAATTACAAAAAAATATTCTGGCAAGTCGAGAAAATCTTTAGAATCAAATCTAAATCTTGTTTAAAGTCTTTTGAATTTATTTTAACATTTTTGTTTAGGAAAATCTTGAAGAAATAATGATTTGTCTTTGTTAGAAATATAGCTTGGTTCAATTTGTCAAATATTATAACCAAATGCAGATTGGATTTTAATCTATTTAAAACATTTCATCAAAATTCTAAAATTAATCTTAATCAGGAAAAATTATTAATAATGATCCATAAATTATTTTTTAAATTTTTTCAAAAAGATTCGAATTAGCTAGTTTTTCTCTTCATTTTTCGGTTGAATTTTGAATTTTAAAGAATCGAAATTGAAGATAAACCATGTTTCAAAATTAAATTGTAATTTTTTTCCTGTTTTCTCCTCTTTTAAACCGTTCAATTAAGTGTTTTTTTTTCATCATTTATTCTCTACAAAAAAACTTCCGTAAAAGGAAAAAAAATGTACGATGGAATGACAGACAGAAATACCCATTTTTTTTATATATATATAGATTTTTTATTAAAGGTAAATTGAGCAAAATGGCTATTTCTGACAATTTATTTAAGTGTGTATCAAACTGGTAGCCCTTCGCATGAATCAGTACCCAAGAAGTAGCTCTTGGTTTCAAAAAGGTTGGTGACCCCTTCTCTACTGTCTGCTTTTGAAAAAAGATATTGAATTATTTTTAAGTAATATCGCCCACTATTGGCCTGGCATGCATAATTACAGCATTTTCAGAATTTTTTTTCAGTACGCTTTGTTTTTTTTTGGGCAAGTCTCCACTAATTAGTCTCTTTTGTCCTCATGTTAAGGTGGCAAGGTTACGAAGGCTTTGTCCCCGCCCATTGGCTCCCAACCATCGGATGCAGTGACTGGGAGTTTTTCACCGCCAACGGAGAGTCTTATCTGATCTACTCCAGTGCCAAAGCGCCCCTCTCCAAAGTGTTCAAGCTGAAAATGTACTAAGCTCCCGACCATATTTATGCGTGTGTATGCACGTCCCTCTCGCTATAAATAAGGCAGGGCATGCAGCATTCATGTGTGTGTACGTGTGTATGACAGAGTTCCGGAAAAAAGTGTGGCGGTGTCAAGAGTGTAAATGAGTTTCAATACACCAAAAATGTAAATTATTAAAATAAGCTACTCTTATTTTCTTTGCCAAAGAGAGTGGTTGTTTTGCACACTATCTGTTCTAATCAGATGTATTTACATTTACATTATTCCTTGATTGCTACAAAAGAAGCCCACCATTGGTGGTTGAACCCCAGGTTCATGAAATATACAGTATGTAAGAGAGCAAAAAAAAATACAAAATATCATACACATTCCTACATACAAATGGATATATGAGCTTATAGACTATTCTGTTGACATAATTGTGTCGCTTTGCTGGCATTGTGGTGATGGTTCGTTCTCTCGAATGATGCAGTCGGACTTGGACACAGCGTAAAGGTAAGAAAGTATGACTTATTAATACTAACAAAACAAACGAAGAACAGAAACACTTGCACAAGGCACTAAAGGCAAAACGAACTAGCATGGGAGCTAGAAGGAACAAAAAGCACTAGCATGTGAGCTAAGGAACAAACAAAGGACTAGCGCGGAAGCTAACAAGTACAAGAAATAGATTTTTACCACAATTGGGAAACAGTGTCGTCACCTGTTGTACGGAACAGAAACTAGAATGCGAGAGCGAGTAACGAAAAAGGCAGGCTTAAATAAGGAGAGTCATTACGAGGCAGGTGCGCGTCAAAAACTAATGGCAGGTGACACTGATGCGTAACTATGGCAACAGACCAAAACAGGAAGTGCCACCAGGAACTAAGGAAGTCAATTAACAGAACACGATACAAAGACGGAACACAAACAGAATATGACATGATCCAAGTAGCGGATCGTGACAATAATATCAACATGACAAATGGTTCCACAATTGCACACATAAGTCTCGATATTACTAACTATGTATTAGGGGTGTGGGACGAAATCAATTCGAATTTGAATCGCGATTCTCATTTCTTTTTTTTTTATTGATTTTTTTTTTTAATCAATCCAACAAAACAATACACAGCAATACCATACCAATGCAATCCAATTCCAAAACCATACCTGACCCAGCAACACTCACAACTGCAATAAACAGAGCAATTGAGAGGAGACACAAACACGACACAGAACAAACCAAAAGTAGTTAAACAACAATTATTATTATCAACAACAGTATCAATATTAGTTATAATTTCAGCATAGCAGTGATTAAAAATCCCTCACTGACATTATCATTAGACATTTATAAAAAAAAAAAAAAAAAGAACAATAGTGTCACAGTGGCTTACACTTGCATCGCATCTCATAAGCTTGACAACACACTGTGTCCAATGTTTTCACAAAGATAAAATAAGTCATATTTTCGGTTCGTTTAATAGTTAAAACAAATTTACATTATTGCAATCAGTTGATAAAACATTGTCCTTTATAATTATAAAAGCTTTTTACAAAAATCGAGAACTCTGCTTGCATGTCAGCAGACTGGGGTAGATCCTGCTGAAATCCTATGTATTGAATGAATAGAGAATCCTTTTGAATCAGGAAAAAATCTTTTTGAATCGAGAATCGTGTTGAATTGGGAAAAAAAATGGATATTGAATCGAATCGTGGGACACCCAAAGATTCGCAGCCTTACTATGTATGTATAATATCTCACCTGTCCCAAATGTTGGTATTTGTGTTGAATTGATCCACTGTGTGATGCTGCTGCACCTTTTTTTTTCTTTCTTAAAACAAGGAGAATAAGAGTATTAAAATAACAATAATGTACATATTTTTGAAGCATTAATTTGAATTTTTTTTTTTTTAAGATTTAGAAAATTTGGGAATAATCCTATTAACTGTTAATTATTTTTCAGGATAAAAGTCAATATATGCATCGATTAAAAATTTATAATAATTTTATATTAGAGAAAGGTTTCCGGGGAGGATCATACTTTTCAGCAGGATTGTGTGAGTGATGACAAACATGCCCTGCAGGATGAAATGTTGACATTTTTTTCATTCCTTTATGTTTCATGCCTTTTACAGCTAGTTTTAAGCTTGGTATGCAGTCGTGCACGCACACACACACACACGCATTCTTGTATTTGTTACCATCTTATGACCTCCGAAAAATGCTTACTTCTTTAGAACCACCCTTTCTAGATACATAAAAATTTGTATTTACCACATTAATAATTATAGTGTCCGCCCTAAGATCGGTAGGTCGTGAGTTCAAACCCCGGCCGAGTCATACCAAAGACTATACAAATTGGAGCCATTACCTCCCTGCTGGACACTCAGCATCAAGGATTAGAATTGGGGGTTAAATCACCAAAAATGATTACCGGGCGCAGCCACCGCTGCTGCTCACTGCTCCCCTCACCTCCCAGGGGATGATCAAGGGTGATGGGTCAAGTCCAGAGAATAATTTCGCCACACCTTGTGTGTGTGTGTGTGAGAGACAATCATGGATTCTTTAACTTTAAATATATACACGCTATGCAAATATAAAAAAGATCGTTGTGAAAAATGAAGTAAAGTTTCACAAGAAAAAGGTCACAATTTCACACTTAAAATTTGGGCAGGATCATAACAAAAGTCGTAATTTTACCCAACGCAAGTCAAGATTTTAGAAAACCTGAACATTTGTGTAATATGATAAAAATTGGAATTGTACTCAATAACTTTCCCAATTTCACAAGAAAATATTACAATTTTGGCAATTTTTTGAAAAGAGTCGTAATTTTACTCGACAAAAGTACAAATGTTATAAGAAAACTGTAAAAGGATGTTGACGATAGCATAATAATAATCGGAATTTTACTTGGCACACAGTTATAAATGTCACTATTTTACAAGAACAACTAAAAAAATTGGCAATGTTGTGATAAAAGTCAGGAATTTATATTACAAATGTCACCATTTTACATTAAAAACTAATAATTCTGCCAGAAAATATTGCACCATTACAAAACAAACAGGTTTTGAGACATTGTTACCAATTTATAAGAAAAAAGTTGACACATTGTGAGAAAAAGACTGCTTTTAGTCCATGTATTTGATTTTTTATTTGTTATTTTTTTTTAATCTTCATTATTTACTTCAAGTTATTACAGTATGCCTCTATATACATGTATATTTTTTTATTATTATTAATTTTGGCCAAAGGGGGCACATTTCAATTTCTTACACACACTTGTTATTTCATATGTTGACCAGAGGGGGAGCCCTTTTAAAACCGACACAGTCAATTTAAAAAAAAAAATCCCTCCTTTTTGGGACCGCACTAATTTTGATAGATTTCACCACCAGGGGTGCAAATGAGACATTCTCTATTAGATGCAATGCTTTTCCGTATTGGGACCATGATTTATGTCCTAACTTGTTCACACCTCCTCATATGGAAGGTACTTTTCCTTGTTGATGTCTCAAGAAGGGTAGAAATACAAAACACACACACACACACACACACACACACACACTTGCAACAGGCAGACAATAGCTTTGTGCCAGCGCCTTTAAAAGCAAGCAATTGTGTTTTACCAATCCATCCATTATCTACAGCAGTGGTTCTTAACCTTGTTGGAGGTACTGAACCCCACCAGTTTCATACGCGCATTCACCGAACCTTTTTTTTGTGAAAAATAAAATGTTTTTTTTTCAAATTCAAGACAAAGTTATATGGTTTTTTTTTCCATGGTGTACAAAATGAACCTTGCATGAACTCAACAAATGACACACCTGCAAATCAGTGTGACTTCTACTGTTGCTGTATCGATGATACGCCGATATGGAGAAGTTTTTATTTGCACGATGAGTCCATACTTGCCAACCCTCCCAATTTTCCCGGGAGAATCCCGAACTACAGTGACCCTCCTGAAAATCTCCTGGGGCAACCATTCTCCTTTAACGTCCTCTACAACCTGTCGTCACGTCCGATTTTCTTCCATACAAACGGCTTGTCGGCGCATTCACAACATTTATGTGGCTTTTACACACACATAAGTGAATGCAATGCATACTTGGTCAACAGCCATACAGGTCACACTGAGGGTGGCCGTATAAACAACTTGAACACTGTTACAAATACGCACCACACAGTGAACCCACACCAAACAAGAATGGCAAACACATTTGGGGAGAACATCCGCACTGTAACATAATGTAAAATACCCAGAAACCCTTGCAACACTAACTCTTCTGGAATCTACAATATACACCCTCGAAGCCGGCGACGTTTCTGGATGTTGTTGATAAATGGCTTTCGCTTTGCATTGTAGAGATTTAACTTGCACTTACAGATGTCGCGACGAGCTGTAGTCAGTAACAGTGGTTTTTGAAGTGTTCCTGAGCCCATGTGGTGATATCCTTACACACTGATGTCGCTTTTTGATGCAGTACAGCCTGACGATTCAAAGGTCACGGGCATTCAATGTTGGTTTTTAGCCTTGCTGCTTACATGCAGTGATTTATCCAGTCTCTCTGAACCTTTTGATGATATTACAGACCGTAGATCAGGGGTCGGGAACCTTTTTGGCTGAGAGAGCCATGGAAGCCAAATATTTAAAAATGTATTTCCGTGAGAGCCATATGATGTTTTTTAAACACTGAATACAACTAGTATGTTATTCTTTTTAATAACATTTTTATTCTGAAGCTAACTAATAATGAATAAAATACTTCTTACCATTCTTGACTTCTGGAACAGGTGCGGTAGAACAGTCTTTTTCAACCACTGTGCCGTGAGATACAGTCTGGTGTGCCGTGGGAGATTATCTAATTTCACCTTTATGGGTTAAAATCGTTTTTTGCAAACCAGTAATTACAGTCTGAAAATGATGTGGTGTTGTTGAGTGGTCGGTGCTGTTTAGAGCTAATTGCTTTGTAGATGTCAGAAACAGCGGGAGGCAGGGTGCAGGCAAAAAAAAAGGTGTCTAATGCTTAAAACATAAATAAACAAAAGGTGAGTGCCCCTAAGAAAAGGCATTAAAGCTTAGGGAAGGCTATGCAGAGCAAAACTAAAAATGAACTGGCTACAAAATAAACAAAAAAACAGAATGCTGGATGACAGCAAAGACTTACTTTGGAGCAAAAACAGTGTACATCCGAACATGACTTGACAATCGACAATGTCCCCACAAAGAAGGATAATAACGACTGAAATATTCTTGATTGCTAAAACAAAGTAGATGCGGGAAGTAGCGCTCAAAGGAAGACATGAAACTGCTACAGGAAAATACCAAAAAAAGAGAAAAAGCCACCAAAATAGGAGTACAAGACAAGAACTAAAACACTACACACAGGAAAACAGCAAACAACTCAAAATAAGTCAGTGTGTGATGTGACAGGTGGTGACAGTACATCTACTTTGAGACAAGAGCTATATTGATGCATGCTTGGTTATGCTTTAAAGTCGTATCCAACAATTGTGACAACGACTGTTTACTGTCAACTGAGTTTTGTTTTTAATACATTTCTGCTGGTTGTGTGCCTCTGGATTTTTTTAAACGCAAAAAATGTGCCTTGGCTCAAAAAAGGTTGAAAAACACTGCGGTGGAAAACGGATGGAGGGATAAAAATGCATGAGAATTTTTTACATTTTGAACGTTATTTTTAACACTGACTACCAGTGGAATTATTCATTACTTATTGTGTTAAGCAATGTAAAATAAGATTAATCTGAGAGCCAGATGCAGTCATCAAAAGGGCCACATCTGGCTCGCGAGCCATAGGTTTCCCTACCCCTGCCGTAGATGGTGAAATCCTTAAATTCCTTGCAATAACTGGTTGAAAAATGTTGTTCTTAAACTGTTTGACAATTTGCTCACGCATTTGTTCACAAAGTGGTGGCCCCTCCCCCATCCTTATTTGTGAATGACTGAGCATTTCATGGAAGCTGCTTTTATAACCAATCATGGCACCCACCTGTTCCCAATTAGCCCTGCACACCTGTGGGATGTTCCAAATAAGTGTTTGATGAGCATTCCTCAACTTTCTCAGTCTTTTTTGCCACAAGTGCCAGCTTTTTTTAAACATGTTGCAGGCTTTAAATTCTAATTGAGCTAATATCTGGGAAAAAAAAACGTTTTCCAGTTCGAACGTAAAGTACATTGTCTTTGCAGTCTATTCACTTGAATATAGGTTGAAAGGGATTTGATAATCATTGTATTCTGTTTTTATTTACCATTTACACAACGTGCCAACTTCACTGGTTTTGGGGTTTTGTACATTGGCTTTGCTGCTAACACGCTACTGGTTAATATTAGTGATTTTATAAGGTGATTTCAACACCTCCAATATGTTAATAAAATCTACAAATAAGATGCACGTTACAATCATACTTACAGTGTTGACACATTTTATGACGCAAAAAAAACACCATAAACTATACACTACTGCCATCTAATGTCTTAGACATGCAACTGTAGTTGCAACTTATTGTTATACTTGCAAATGAGACTCAGAAAAGTGATAATGTAACAAGACAGCATCCATCCATTCATCCATTTTTTACCGCTTATTCCCTTTTGGGGTCGCGGGGGATGCTGGCGCCTATCTCAGCTACAATCGGCGGAAGGCAGGGTACACCCTGGACAAGTCGCCACCTCATCGCAGGGCCAACACAGATAGACAGACAACATTCACACTCACATTCACACACTAGGGCCAATTTAGTGTTGCCAATCAACCTATCCCCAGGTGCATGTCTTTGGAAGTGGGAGGAAGCCGGAGTACCCGGAGGGAACCCACGCATTCACGGGGAGAACATGCAAACTCCACACAGGATTTGAACCCAGGACTGCAGGAACTTCGTATTGTGAGGCAGACGCACTAACCCCTCTGCCACCGTGAAGCCCACACACACAAGACAGCAATCATTTTTAAATGTTGCAATAAAAAATACAACTTGAATTTTCCAAAACAATTTTTCATTAACACACAAACGTACCGAAAATAGCTACCATTGACTACCACTATCGATTTCCTGGTACAAGGGATTGGTACCGTATCGGTTCAAATGTGATAGTGGTAATAAATTATTGGTCACTAAGTGTCGCAAAACAACAATTACCTCCACGTCATTCACATATGGTTAATAATAATTTGTGTACCTACGACTGTTCTCTGAATTAATGTTCACTTGATCAAATGCTTTCTAACATCCCACACTACAAAATGATACAAGTGTGTATGACTTGTGTTGATATCACATCGGATTAAGCTCGGTATAGCCAACAAGCAATGCTCCGATGTCTGTATCGCAGTGGAAAAGTGTCACTATTTTTTGTGACAATGAAATAAAACTTCAAAATGAATACAACATCATTTTTAATGTTAAAGGCCGACTGAAACCCACTACTACTGATAGTTTATATATAGATGATGAAATATTAACATTGCAACACATGCCAATACGACCGCTTTAGTTAACTAAATTACAATTTTGAATTTTCCGGGGAGTTTCTTGTTGAAAACGTCGCGGAACGATGACGTGTGCGCGTGACGTCCCGGGTTGGAGGGGACATATTAGCGCAGCACCATTTGCGGCTAAAAGTCGTCTCTTTTCATTGCGCAATTAAACAGTATTCTGGACATCTGTGTTGCTGAATCTTTTGCAATTTGTTCAATTAATAATGGAGAAGTCAAAGTAGAAAGATGGAGGTGGGAAGCTTTAGCCTTTAGCCACACAAACACACGGTGATTCCTTGTTTAAAATTCCCGGAGGTGAAGCTTTACTATGGATCAGAGCCGTCAAGCGAACATGGATCCCAACCATTTGTCAACCGGGCAGGTTTCGGTGAGAAAATTGTGGTAAAAAGTCGCCTCTTACCGGAGATCAGCTGAGCTTGTGCAGTCCATGCAGCTGCCGTCGACTTCCCTCAGAGACTGGCGTCAAGACAACCGTGGACACACCCCTCCGACTATCAGGTACTATTTAATCTCACTAAAACACTAGCAACACAATAGAAAGATAAGGGATTTCCCAGAATTATCCTAGTAAATGTGTCTAAAAACATCTGAATCCGTCCCAATGCAATCGCCTTTTTTTTTTTTCTAGTCCTTCGCTATCAATATCATCATCCACCAATCTTTCATCCTCGCTCAAATTAATGAGGAAATTGTTGTTTTCTCGGTCCGAATAGCTCTCGCTGCTGGAGGCTCCCATTATAAACAATG
This sequence comes from Nerophis ophidion, assembly GCF_033978795.1. Lineage (NCBI taxonomy): Eukaryota > Metazoa > Chordata > Actinopteri > Syngnathiformes > Syngnathidae > Nerophis > Nerophis ophidion. Next base: position 77,549,457 of record NC_084613.1, read on the forward strand.
TGAGGACGTGAGGAGCCCTCAACCTTGTGACATCATCGTCTGCTACTTCCGGTAAGGGCAAGGCTTTTTTATTAGCGTACCAAAAGTTGCAAACTTTATCGTCGATGTTCTCTACTTCATCCTTTCAGCAAAAATATGGCCATATCGTGAAATGATCAAGTATGACACATAGAATGGACCTGCTATCCCCGTTTAAATAAGAAAATCTCATTTCAGTAGGCCTTTAAGTTACAACGTATTAAGGTAATTATACGTGAAAACAATAACATTACAAAAGGTTATAGTAGTAATGGTAATTCATTTTACTCGCATGAGAAATATATCATTATTTTACAACTATTCAAAAATTGTATTAAAATATTCAGATAATGTGTAGTCGTTTAAGTTTTTTTCAACCATAATGAGCACATTTACAAAGCATCCATCCAACCATTTCCTACCGCTTGTTCCTTTAGGGGTAGTGGGGGGCCGCAGGAGCCTAACTCAGCTGCATTCAAGCGGAAGGCGGGGTTCACCCCGGACAAGTCGCCACCTCAAATGTCTGAAAATATAGTAGCACATATGCTAATCATGTCTCGGTTGCAAATCTAAATGCGGACACTTTTGTTTCCTTATTCCTGCTTTGAGTCATCAAAGCATCATAGAGTTTTTATTCAACTTATCTTACCATTGATTGATTGAAGGATTGAAACTTTTATTAGTAGATTGCACAGTACAGTACATATTCCGTACAATTGACCACAAAATGGTAACACCCAAATAAGTTTTTAAACTTCGGTGAGAAGTGTTGATCAATTCATGGTACATCTAATTTTACAGCTTGATAAAGAAGCCTTCCTAACCAATCTGGCGCCCTAAGCAAAATTTTAGGTGGCACCCCCCCACATCGGCAGTGAAGTGTATATACTCACAAGAAACCGAATAGTTTTGTCTTTGACCTTTTTTTTTTACTTACAGAAAGCAAATTAACAATCAGAATAGTTAACAAGATTAAAAAATATATGAATAAATAAATGAATACAAAAAATAAAACATTAATATATGAAATACAATATTTTTACATACATAAACACAAAATAAAACGTGTCAACAAGTTGCATAAAATAAATTAAAAATACAATATAAATAAGGCACTGCACAAAACAAGATATCAAACCAGTATGACTTTAACAACTATATTACAAAAAAAGGGGATCCTACAGAGTTCTCTATTTGTGCTTTTTAGTCTTGCATTAACTAGAATGACTTACAAATTACTGTACACCATCAACCTCACATCACCTGCTACAGCCTTACTCTCCTAGTCTTTCTTGCAGCAAAGTCATCATCATATAACAACTAATTTCAGACCACATGATTTATGCTTATGATGGAAAGTCCACTGAGACGTTCTTGCATCAGTAGATCTCAGGTAGGTATGTGACACCATTGAGTATTACAGTCTAATAATAAAAACATATGAATCCAGGAATAAAATGAAATGATATAATATAGATGAAAAACCAAAGAGATATATGTATGATGTTAACTGATATGCAAATTAGATTACATTCAATTTATTGTCATCATTACAGTGAAACGCTGAATAGCAGAATGCAAAGTAACAGTATAATATATTATATGAGAATGTTATGTTATGATTATCTTTAACCGAATCACAGCACTGCTCAAATTAAAAAGCAGCATTCCCTCTCATGTGATATTGCTTAATTGACATTAATAATGTGCACTTATAACAACTAAGCTTACAACTATACCTAATATATAAAGGGGTGGAAAAGTGACTATTACCTGCAGGGCAAACATTAGCTAACCAAAAGGCAATAACAATGTCAACGAAAAACACTTGCTTAAAATATCTAACTGAGGAATGTAAGGTGGAAGTACTGTAATTACCTAACGTTGCATTATTATTTTAAATAACAATTTAGCCCCCTCCACAATATTAACCCGACGCTAAAACAGAACTAGCTATTTATTAATTAGCAATTGCCGAATCATGTAACATTAGCTTAATGCTAAAAAGCCAGGTTACTATCACATTCTGTAACAGACAAATAATTTCATGTAGGCTAACGTTACCTACTTCTGTCTTTTTCTCCTTTCTCCTCTTCTTCTTTTCTCTTTTTTCTTCCCTGGACACCTGACAGTTTTGACATCTTGTGTTGATTTTTTGATGTGGTGACGTCCAAAAAGAGTCATGATACTGGAAGGGAGGGGGAGCACCGAGGGGGGGGGGCTTAATGTTGTAACAAATAATATTTCTATTAAATAGGCATTTTTTTTGCATTTTAATTAACGTGGGATTATTTTTTGTATTTAGAAATAATAGTAACAACTTTTTTTTTCTTTTTCTCCAACATTTGTGGCACTGGTGTGGCGCCCCCTGATGGACGGCACCCTTAGCATTTGCCTATACGGCCTACCGGTTACTTTAAAGCAGTGGTCCCCAACCTTTTTGTATCTGCGGACCGGTCAACACTTAATAATTTGTCCCGCGGCCCGGTGAGGGGGGGGCGTCCTTTTTTTTTGTCATGAAAAAGGGAGGTTTTCAGTGGTTGGTGCACTAATTGTAAGTGTATATTGTGTTTTTTATGTTGATTTAATAAAAAACTTTTTTTTTTTTTTTTTAATAAAAATGAAATGAATAAAAAATTCTTCTGCGGCCCGGTGGTTGGGGACCACTGCTTTAAAACGCTTTTTACCTCTAACAACCAAAAATCTGTGAAAACTATGATGCTGTGCTCCAAATGTGGATTATTTGCGGAACTTGTGTGAGCCTGTATGCTTTACCCATTTCTACATATATATATATTGCTTTCTACATTAGCTGCTCTCTTGAGTGTACAACCCCCTGGCGCTGTTTTGTATACAAATAAAATGATTTTTTTTTTTTTTTTTAAAAAGCCTATCAAAAAAGCTGTTGAGTGGCGCCACCTGGTGCTTCAGCAGTGTAACCAGTTATATTTTACCTCAATATTTGGCAAACAGAATTTCCAACTAAAACGTAGTTAAGACAAAATGTTGAAAGAGCCATATTGGACCAAAAATACAAAAACAAATTCATCTGGAGCCGCAAAAAATTAAAAGCCATATTACATACAGATAGTTTGTCATGAGATATAAATTGAATTATGAGGACTTAAAGGAAACTAAATTAGTTCAAATATAGCTACAAATGAGGTCCGGTGGCCATGGATGAAGTGCTGGCAGTCCAGAGTCGGGACTCGGGGTGGACCGCTTGCCTGTGCATCAGTTGGGGACATCTCTGCGCTGCTGACCCGTCTTCGCTCGGGATGGTCTCCTGCCGCCCCACTACGGACTGGACTCTCACTATTATGTTAGATCCACTATCGACCGGACTATCACAAGATTATGCTCGACCCATTTGACTTCCATTGCAGCCGGTCTCCCTCATCTGCGGACTCCAAGGTTTCTCATAGTTCCCCACTGGGTTGTGAGTTTTTCCTTGCCCTTATGTGGGCTCTGAACCACGGATGTCGTTGTGGCTTGTGCAGCCCTTTGAGACACTTGTGATTTAGGGCTATATAAATAAACAGATTGATTGATTGATACTTTAGTAAACCAAAATAGAACTGGTTAAATAGACCAAAAATCAGGCTTGCACCAAAGAAATCTGAGTACCAAACTATATTTATTGTATACAGTAGTAAAAGACCACAAATAATGTACAAATCAGTAGAGAAACAAATAACATGATAAAGACCTGGGCCCCTTTTGTTGTAACGTTGTGGGTTTCTTTATTAACTAAACCGGGAGAACTCGAATTTATTCAGGGGAAAATGTGCTTATTTTGATGCAAAAATCCAAAACAGGAGAGCTTTAGTGATTTTAGATTAAGAATGCTCTTATATGGACTGGACGCACACAGAAACCGAAGTGAACTATTTCTATTTTTTTTCCCAAAAGGGAGTACATGACATTAAAATGCTAAGGAGGGCATCTGCGGGAGAAAAGCGTCAATCTCCTAGAACAGTATTTTAAGCTACAATACAAGACTGGATGAAGATTCTTAGCGTATAATACAAAGCGTGCTGTCGTGCACCGTCCCACGGCCGGGGACAGCTTGGGCGTCCCCCACAAACAAATATGTCGCATTTGCACTAATTTTAGGCCATTATTTTATCAAAGCAAAAACGTTAGGTGTTTCACAATAATATACTGAATTTACAGGACGAGGGCCCCGAGTGGGCGTCCATTCTATCCATGCAGCCATCTGTCAGTCTGAATAAATACTTGGCGGTACGCACGTGGGACAACGAGAAAGAAAAAAAGGAAGTAACCAAAAAGTACAGACTCCTTCTGTGTGGCCGATATTTAGCTTACATCCATTCTCTTGTGTCTGTACAGAAAAACCAGCGGGCGTCTATTCCGCGGCGGCACAGGGGTTACAAAACGCACATTTCTTTAGTGAAGCCGACTAAAAAGCAGAGCTTTTAAAAACAATTTCAAGGACAGCAGGGGTTCAGAAAAAAAAAAACATGAGGGAAAAATGAAATATGGGTGGCCCTTTGACGGACAGTAACACTACTCGATAGCCGTTGGTCCAATCACAGCCTGTGTTGCTCACTCACACCTAGAGAAAGTAGTGCCCCACCCCGAAGCCCAACATGACATAGCTTAACTGAACAAATGGTCAATAATAATAATAATAATAATAATAATAGCTGAGAGGTGCGATGACGGGTGATGATGTCAGAGGGGTGTGGTCTGATGGTGGCGGTCACTGAGGTGGGAGGGGCTTTAGCAGAGGCCGCCTGTCTGCTGCTGGAAAACGTCTATGGTGTCTTCGTCTTCCATCTCCAGCTACAAGAGGAAGACACACATTTTCCATTAGTAGACCATTGACTTATTTTTTTTGCAGAGTGGCATCCTCAAGAGGATTTTTACATAGAAAGACGCAGGGAGTAAGTAAGTAAGCGGATTTATCTTCAAGTGCAACTCATGCATTCAGACCAGTCCTTTTCAAATAGTGGGGTGCTATGCCAAGGGGTGTGTGTGTGTGCTTTATCAGTATCAGAGCTTAAAACCCAATTTGAAAACCGCAAAACGTGCCAATTGTAGCCATTAATCCTGAACTCCTTAATTTTACATATAAAACCCCCCCAGCACTAATTGCTTTATTATTTTTTTGTACATATGTGTTAGTCTTACATATTGTGCTTTTGAGTTATTGTTGCGATCTATTTGAACTTATTTATTGAGTTTATTTCATTTTTCAGTATCAAACAGTTCAAGTTGGTCAAAAATGCCTGTAGTTAAAATAAGGAAAGTTTTTTTTCAAATTGTAGGCAAACAGATGCACTTTTGAATATTTTGTTTCAGACTAAAAACAATGTTTATATGTTTATTCATTATTAGTGGATCTTTCTTTTTTTCTTGTTTTATTTTCATTTAATTTTAATAAAACACAGCACCAACATAAACCAGTTTAAAAAGCTTTTTAAATCATTTATCATTAGTAAATATAAGAAAGAAGAGCAAACATTGTTTTAGAAAGACAATAATATATAATATGTATATAAATACAATTTATGATTTCATAATTATACATAGGTTATATTCAAATGTATATATTACCACTTTATATGGAATTTAAATAAATTGTGTATATATAATATATATATATATATATATAAGTGTACAAATGTATATGTTTGATTTAAATGGTAAACTGTGTATATGAGACGTGTGCTACATATATGTTGCTTATATATTGTTTAAAAAAAAAAAAGTAATATAAGTGAAGCATGTTTTAGATTTTATATATTTTTAACCTTGTTCTTGTTGTGATGGGGTAGGTTTATATAAGCGTTGCTTCAACCTACACCCTTTCGGCTCAATCATTGCTCAAATGAGTGTTTTTTTTCCTTTCTTTTCTTTTCTTGTTGTTGTTCTTTGTTTTATGTGAAGATTGCCGAAATAAAATACATTGATTGATTGATAAGGATACAATGTTATGCAGAGGTGTACTTATAGCAATTTTATAGAAAAATAGTACTATTTATTGTCACAGTGGCGGGTGCGGCGTATGGGAGTGGCTTTTTCTTCTTCCTCGGGGGGCGTAACAGAAAATAATTGCGAAGCAAGACTGATTTATTGAAGTGTTTAAGCGTATTACTACTACAGTGGAATTAATTACAACTTATTTTTACACTTGCACGCCAGTTACAACAGTTAAAAAGACAAATGTGCATTGGACTGTTTTGTTTTAACAACTCAATATCACACATGCAAACATTTGTACAGTTAAATATGTGGGCAAAGGGTTTTATGATGGCTATGGGACTTCAGGGAACCGCAAGAAATTATTTTTATTCCAACTATGGGAGTTAAAAACAAAGGAGGAAGTTGACCAGAAGAGTTTGTTCCTGACATTGTGGGATCCCCTAAACTGACAGAGCGAGGGGTTCTTACCTGCGAAGGTGTATCAGTCTCATTGATTGGCTGGCCGTCAAACCTGAACCTGATCTGCCTTATTGATAGTCCCTGTAATGAAGAAAACAGTAAGGAGTTGGTACAAGGCATTCATTATCAGACGGACAGATTCATGCGAAGTTTAAATTGAAATCGTACTTTGTTTTTGGCGTCACATAGTGGTCACAATAATTAATTGAAAGGTGCCCTATTGTGCAAAACCAACTTTTCTACCTATTGGTACCTACTGTTGTGTATTTGGGATCTGCATTACTACCTAAAACTGGAGAGCGGATATATTTATAAAACAACCTTGCCTTCCTTAATTTTTCTTCCAAGCGAGCCGTTTGGAATTTGCTCTGCCCTGTGACGTCAGCAGCATTCTCCATATATGATAAGTATTTACCCATGGTGCTTTGCGCGAGTCTGCCATTGTAGTCGGTGCTGTAATCAATAGGCTCATTTTGGGCTGGCCTCTTGTTGTGGAGCAGACTGGCTCGTACATGCATATGCATCCTCCACTGATACCATTTCTAATCCAAAGTAGCGAGTAGTTTGAACTTAATTTTTCGGTAGCCTCGCTATGGAAGCGCTAAAAACTACAACATGGATGATGGGGAGAAGACGCTGTCGAAGTGCAGCCACATTAATAAAACTGCCGACAAAACGGCGCAAACCCTAAGAGACGGTCAGAAAATGTCTCCAAAACGGTCTGTAAAAAAAAACTATGTATTATTTTGACCAAAGATCCACCATTGGACGCCGTGGCTTGGTTGGTAGAGTGCCCATCCCAGCAACTTGGGGGTTCCAGGCTCAATCCCCGCTTACGCCATCTTAGTGATGGCCGTTGTGTCCTTGGGCAAGACCTGCTCCCAGTGCCACCCAAACATAACCTAGATAATGGGTTTCACTATGTGAAGCGCTTTGTGTAACTAGAGAAAAGCGCTATATAAATATAATTCACTTAACACTACATGTTATGTAGACCACAGGGAAGTGTTTTAAATGTAGAAAAAAACATTATGGCTCTTTAAAGTTAATTAGGCTCATCACGCAGTAAGTTGAATGATGCGGACACGTTTTTTACTGGATACTTTCTAATACACTTCTGTCTTGAAGACTTTGTATGTGTAAGTAATATGCAACTATAATGATTGATACTTGTTTATATTGATAAATGTACTGTTTTAAACTGCCATATAAGGACTCTCATTACATATGTGTAGCTTGTGTGCTATTCTGTACTGAGCTTTTGTGACTGACTGCAATAAAATATAAGAAAATACCAACCTTGTGTGCTTATTGGAGGCTATTAGATGTTAACTGGTAGTCCTGCTCTGCAAAAGTAAACATGGTGCAGGACTGCTTGGATCGGAGATTTTAAACATAAGCCAATATAAGTGGATACATGTTTTTAGCGACATTTGACTGTTGTTCAGTACCAATGTTGGATCCGGACACCCCTAGAAATAACTAAAGATCTGTCAAAATGCATTTCTAATTACATATTTTTCTTGTGTTGAAATAATAACTGTTTAAAGCAAATAACCGGCGAGAACAAACAACATATTCAAAGCTAAACAGCCCTGGTAATTGAAGCCTGAGGAAACCAAAGTGTGGATACTTGCAAAGCTCAAGACTTGTGAGGTGTTTTGGGGGCTACCAAGTTTGAGAACCATTAGTTGAGGAACTGGAAGATAGCAGACTCATGTATCTGCTACTCTAAACACAAAAACGATCCAGAAAAAAAAAACATTATAAAGAAAATGTAACTGGAAAATGCCCTGAATCTCTCCAAAAAAAGAGATGACAGATATGCTGCAAGTTCACGGAGAAATTGTAAGTTAGGTAAGAATGGAACGCCCCAAAAAAGTTAAAACCACTTTTGTACAAACGGATTAAAAAGGTAAACTTTTCAATACTGGTATTTTACAACATCATGCAGCCACCATCTACATAACGGATGTGTGTGTTAAAAGGAGACCAAGTGTAAAAAAAAATTGTAAATTTTTCCACCTATTCAAAATCTTCATGGGGTTCACCCCTTAGGCCTGACTTCCCCATTAAAGTACCAGTAGACTGGAAAAACAAGTTGACTTCATGTGCTTAATTGTATCCATTAGAGGTGGGAATAATTGGGCACCTTACAATTCAGGAGCTAACAAATCGATTATTAATGCAACTTTAATTCATGTATATTGATGCAGTTTGACATTTCTTTTCGTTTCACTAAATAAGCGTTCATAACTTGCAACTTAAAATCTGCGATGCATCTAAAAATCGATTATTTCTCCCACCTTTAGTATCCATTAAAACAATACCCAATTGTGTTTTCAATCCACAAAGTATGTGAAAATACCATCTAAACATCGCCAAATGTCACAAATTTAGTCTGCCATTTGGAATGTTACGCTCTGAATACCGTTAGCTATTTCTGTAGATTGACATCACTGTAGTAACGCCTCTGCACTCTTATCAGTCATACTGGAAATACGCAAAAATAGAAAGACATGTAGAAAGAGATGTGCTGTCTATCATTCACAATCCCAATGTAAAGTGTGCACACATTTTTTTAATGCATTTTAAGTCATAAAAAAATAAAAAGTCCGCTAACAATGAAGTCAATAGGGTCTCTCTATTTTGCCAACAAAACTCTCTAAATACCTTTTCAAAACCAGCAAACAATATTATATTTACATCTTGTGGCCTGAATATTAACTAATTAGTAAAAATGTTGTTATAAGCGCTAAGAGAGATTAAGTATTTTTTAGCACGGAAAACTGAGCGCTAACTATAGTTTATGTTGCACTTTAATGTAATTATAAAATGAAACTGAAGATGGCAGTAATGCAAAATATATTAATGCAAACTGCCATAAAACTGTTAAGACGAAGCTTATGCAACACTGCAGCATTGATGTCTTGTTTGCTGCCGCCCACATCATCGTGTCTTGGCTTGTCAAAACGAGTCTAGATTATATGGATAATAGGAGGATTTAGCCTTGAATCTAAAAGTTTTTAATCTGTGAAATTCAGTTTATATCCAAAGATTTAGACAAACACGCTACAACAGAAGACAGCATTAGACTCTGGAGCAACTTTTTTTTTTTTTAACTCTCTGGATTAAAATTAATCATTCATCTAAACGGGAAGATATGGAGATCCTATCAGCCCTCACAGTGAGAGCAGACATTGTACAGTAAGCAATCATTTTATTATGTTTGTATTTCTTGTTTAGCACTTAGCAATACTGCGAAATGATGCTTAGTGTTTTTATCAAAGTTGGATCTTTTATCAGAGCTTCTAAAAGTTGTAGCTCACCCTTCTTATATTCAGGATCAATTATATAAGGTTCTGGACCATTTCTCAAAATGTCTCGGGAATCTCCTTGAGATGATACCATTTTGATCATATCTATTTATTCATAAACTTTAGGACTCTTTCGAGGTCATAAATATGATAACAGCTTCAATATAGAGGCAACTCGTTTTTCCCATATATTGGTACCTTATAAACTTTTGTTTCGTGGGCTTGCAGCATGTCTCTTGTGCGCAGCATTTCCACATTGCAAATTTAATGGTGTTGGGACATTTCTGTTTGGAGCGTTTGGAGGCTGCTGCCTGTTTACCTCTGCCGGTCACCGTAAAATGGCGTCCGGTCGTTGAAACTTACCTGTCGTTCGCAGTACGCCTTCATGAGTTTACTGAGGGATGTGTGCCTTTTGATTTTGAACTGGACCACTGAGCCATCTTGCCCCGCAACCTTCAGGTTGATGTGGTCATTCTCGGTCTTGACACCCTCCTGCAAACACAATCACGCAAAGTCAGGCCCCGTTTACACTAAGCCGGATAAGGTTGACCAGGGTAAATCCCCCCTAACCTTATCCGTGTCCACACACACAACAATGCCACCGTTTAAGACCCCCGCCACCCACCGTCTGGCGGCGCAACGCGACCTAAAACCTCCAGCTTTTTTTATGTGTGCAAGTTCTTAAATTTAACTTATCTGAACATTAGCCAGTGTTATGGTATTTTAATTAACTGGAATCCAGTGTGCTGTAAGACCCTATTGTAGTGAATCACACCTGAGACATCATAAATGTATCCATCCATCTTTAATAAACAAGTAAAAGTACACCATGTGACAAAGAACATTTTACAACAATCAATCTAGGGATCTAGATATCTGGTTTGAACACTCCTCACTCTTTTGCCTTCACCCTCATTGTGCATTCGTTTATGGTGACTTTATATACTCTGGACCTAGACGTTGAGTGCGCGACCTATACGGCGGACATTAATTTATACAGGCTGCTTTGCCAGTCCAAAAACATTTGTAGTTTTCCGTAGTCTTCCCTCGACGAACAGGAAATACAAAGCACATGCTAAATTTTTAAAAATCACATCCACGGGAGCCCGCATTCTCGCCGTCTCTCCTTCAAACAAATTGACAAGGTTTTTCAGCAAGTAGAAATACAGATGACCCGGACATTCTTAAGTGCTCTTGCCGTATGAGAAGTGCTGTATCCGAAATAGCTGCAATCGCTTTCTCTAGGGTATTTATGTGTGATTTCCACAAGCATCAGTACAGATGGAAGGAGAAACACGTACATGTCTGGATGACCTGCCTCCATATTTCCAGTGGTTAGCTCCAAGTTAGGAAACCGCTTTATTATGAAGCTGGCTGTGCTTCTTTCTGACGTCACTTCCTCTCCAAACTCTGTTTGTAAATGAACAATAAGTCCACACAAAGCCAAGAGCCGGAGATTCAAGAAATACACAGCACACTTACCAGTGTAAAAAAATATCCGAGGGGGCTTAAATAATAGTTTAGTGTGGCTGGAATGGTGTTTAGGCTAAGTAATTATTTGTTTATGGGGTTATCCGGCTTAGTGTAGACATGGCCTCAGACCAGTGGTTCTCAAATGGGGGTACGCATACTCCTGGGGTACTTGAAGGTATGCCAAGGGGTACGTGAGATGTATGAAAAATATTCTAAAAATAGCAACAATTCAAAAATCCTTTATAAATATATTTTTTGAATAATACTTCAACAAAATATGAATGTAAGTTCATAATCTGTGAAAAAAAATACAACAAGGCAATATACAGTGTTGACAGATAGATTTTTTTGTGGACATGTTCCATAGATATTGATGTTAAAGATTTCTTTTTTGGTGAAGAAATGTTAAGAATCAAGTTCATGAATCCAGATGGATCTCTTTTACAATCCGCAAAGAGGGCACTTTAAGTTGATGATTACTTCTATGTGTAGAAATCTTTATTTATAATGGAATCATTTGTTCATTTTTTAACAAGTTTTTAGTTATTTGTATATCTTTTTTTTCCAAATAGTGCAAGAAAGACCACTACAAATGAGCAATATTTTGCACTGTTTTACAATTTAATAAATCAGAAACTGATGACATAGTGCTGTATTGTATTTCTCTATCTCTTTTTTTCAACCAAAAATGCTTTCCTCTGATTAGAGCAGGGGTCGGCAACCTTTACAACTCAAAGAGCCATTTTGACCCATTTCACAAAGCAAAGAAACAATGGGAGCCACATAATGAAATACTGCATATAGAGGGGTTTTTTTTGCATTGTGCTATGTATAAACCAGGGGTCTCCGACACGCGGCCCTAACCTTAATATGAAAATTTAATGACAGCGTCACACCTGCCAACCCTCCCAATTTTCCCGGGAGACTCCCGAATTTCAGAGTAATTATTCTCTAGAATGTATGCTAGTCTTCACCCAATGAACAATAATAAGGGCGTACAATGATGGCACTACCGCTAGCACCCTCTACAGCTTGTACAAATAGCTTGCCAGCCCAAAGAATAGTTTGACGAGCCTATTGCAAACACACGTAAGAGACTGCAAGGCATCTTTATTCAACAGCAATACAGGTCACACTGAGGGTGGCCGTTTAAACAACTTTAGCACTCTTACTAATATGCACCACACTGTGAACCCACACCAAACAAGAATGACAAACACATTTCAGGAGAACATCCGCACTATAACACAACATAAACACGACAGAACAAATGGTGGTAGTTGGGTATTCTGGGTATTTGTTCTGTCGTGTTCATATTGTTATAGTGCGGATGTTTACCTGAAATATGTTTGTCATTCTTGTTTGGTGTGGGTTCACTGTGTGGCGCATATAAGTAAGAGAGCTAAAGTTGTTTATATCACAACCCTCAGTGTGACCTGTATGGCTGTTGAACAACTATGCCTTGCAGTAGCGTATGCGTTCAGATTAGGGGTGTAACGGTACGTGTATTTGTATTGAACCGTTTCGGTACGGGGATTTTGGTCCGGTTCGGAGTTGTACCGAACGTCACGGAGATATTAAGTAGCGCACCGCACGTTGTGTAAACAATGCACTCTGAGGCATTACTAGGACACCGACTTAAATAAGTTGAAAAAATTATTCGGGTGTTAGCATTTAGTGGTCAATTGTACGGAATATGTACTGTACTGTGCAAGCTACTAATAAAAGTTTCAATCAATCAAAAAAAAAAAAACAACACACGGCATGCTAGCAGCGATCAAGGTATATGATAGACCGACCACACCTCCTCTTTTCACGGGATATGTCCTCTTTGCGGAGCTGTCCAGGTGGAGTTTCTTAATTGCCTCAAATGTCTGGCATTTTAAGTTAAGGGTTGTGTGTATTTTCAATGTACGTTCGGGGTCAAGAAGGGGTTAAAAACAAAAACAATAGTGGGGCACGGCAGCGGCATAGAGAGCGAGAGAGTTATGATAAACGCGCATGGGTCGCCAGGTTCTGCTTTTTAACCATAGATTTATCAGATTTCATTTTTCATCATCTCTAGCAGGGGTGTCAAAAGTGTGCCCCGGAGGCCATTTGCGGCTCACCGCTAATGTTTTAAAGGCCCACGACACATTCTAAAAATACTATTAAAAAAAACAAAAACAAACAAAAGTGAAATAAAAAAGCTTAAAGGCTAAATGTAATTTAGAAAAAGTTGCAAAGTTGACTAATAAAACAAAGCTGTTTTTTTTTCTTTCAAATTGTCATTGCTCAAAACATTATTTGAATGAAAATCAATGTTATTACGAATCATTGACCTATCCAAGTTTCCGATTACTTCACATCAAATATTCCACTAAGAAAAATATTTTCGGTGGAAGATTTAGCAAATTTCTTAAATAAATAATCACAAAATGTATATTTTGTTGTTAAATAAATAAATGGGTTGTACTTGTATAGAGCTTTTCTACCTTCAAGGTACTCAAAGCGCTTTGACACTACTTCCACATTTACCCATTCACACACACTTTCACACACTGATGGAGGGAGCTGCCATGCAAGGCGCTAACCAGCACCCATCAGGAGCAAGGGTGAAGTGTCTTGCTCAGGACACAACGGACGTGACGAGGTTGGTACTAGGTGGGAATTGAACCAGGGACCCTCGGGTTGCGCACCGCCACTCTACCACTGCGCCACGCCGTCCCGTCGCTTGTTTTCTTACTGTACCGAAAATTAACCGAACCGTGACCTCTGAATCGAGCATTTTTGGGACGGTTACACCCCTATTTCAGATAGAGATCGCATCCAAAATGTGACCGGCCAGCCGGCACGCATGGTGAGAATCCTGGCGGGGGATGACATGTAGAAAAGGTGTTCGAGGCATTGTCATCACGGCACGTCCTCAAAGTTGTTGTCTGGGTGAAAATCGAGAAATGTTTCTGTTAGAGACACTAAAATTTGGAAATCTACCGGACTTCTCCGGGCGGTCGGCAAGTATGCGGCTGAGCCACACCAGAGTGGTCGAAGAGCCGCATGTGGCTCCGGAGCTGCGGGTTGCCGACCCCTGGATTACAGGCTACTTGAATTTAAAAAAAAAAGGTTCACAGGGGGTACATCACTGAAAAAAGGTTGAGAATCACTGCCTTAGACGACACATTGCACGTACAATATCGCAATGTTAGGGATTGTGACGTCATCGTTAGTAACGGTTAGTTTAATTAACAGCTAACCCGGGAGATATTTTAACAAATTCAGCATCCGTTAAGATAATACAAATTTAACCGGTGCAAATAAAACGACGCTTTTTTTATTTTATTTTATTTTTGTTCACAACAAACATAACCCCACATTGAGGCCTCTTATTTAGGCTATGCTAACGTTAGCATTTAGCTCGGGGGCTAGCAGCTGAGCGCCCCGGTCACTCGCAAAGGAGGATTTTAAACATTGTTTAGCATCGCTACAAAGCTTGGTTTTGTCGCAATGTTGCTAAACCAGCCCGGAAGCCAATAAAAAGACAAGAAATGCCAAGTCTGTGTTGTAAATGACTTCGCCGATTCCATCGCATTCGCTAGCGTCCTATTGTGGCGGCTACAACTGCGGCATTTGCGCACATCGCGTGGCTCCCACAAAGAAAAAGAAAAAACATCCGCAAACGACAATTTACCGTTCGAACGCGATGATTTAATCCCTCTGTACTGAAAATGTTCAAAAGTTTGAATGCAATTTGAACAGATTCAGGAGGATTCAATGTAAAAAAACCCACCGGGCGGGAAGTCATTCATTTGCGAAACAAACACTTGCGCCAATTGAGAGAAAAACGTGCAAAGCAGGCCATTTTTTTTCCCAACACTGCACATTACATGAACGCATCACTTTAAAGATATTATTTTCAACACTCACCTTTGGCTTTTCCTCTGACATGGCTGCTGGGTTTTTTGGTGAGGCGGTTAACCGGCGAGAGAGGGGGAACAATAGTGAGAAGTGATTGTTTTTATTTTCGCTGTGTCTTCCTGTCGCCTTCTGTCCTCGCTTCTCCTCCTCCGGTGACGGGCGCGCGCGCGGGACCGCTATGGCAATTAAGGGATTGGACGACGCCAAACACGTGACCGATGAATCTCGGGAGCGCGTTGGCGGGAGCGCGCGGACTTGCAGAAATAGTTCACGCGAACTGGAAAGCCTATTAGTTGGGCTGGGAATCGTTGGGTGTCCCACGATTCGATTCAATATCGATTCTTGGGGTCGCGATTCGATAATATATCGATTTTTTTTCCGATTCAACGGGATTCTCGATTCAAAAACGATATTTTTCCGATTCAATCAATCAATCAATCAATCAATGTTTACTTATATAGCCCTAAATCACTAGTGTCTCAAAGGGCTGCACAAACCATAACACAAACCACTACGACATCCTCGGTAGGTCCACATAGAACCTTGGAGAGGAGGAAAGCAATGGATGTGGAGCGGGTCTAACATGATACTGTGAAAGTTCAATCCATAATGGATCCAACACAGTCGCAAGAGTCCAGTCCAAAGCGGATCCAACACAGCAGCGAGAGTCCCGTTCACAGCGGAGCCAGTAGGAAAACCTCCCAAGCGGAGGCGGATCAGCAGCGCAGAGATGTCCCCAGCCGATACACGGGTGAGCAGTACATGGCCACCGGATCGGACTGGACCTCCTCCACAAGGGAGAGTGGGACATAGGAGAAAAAGATAAGAAGCGGCAGATCAACTGGTCTAAAAATGGAGTCTATTTAAAGGCTAGAGTATACAAATGAGTTTTAAGGTGAGACTTAAATGCTTCTACTAAGGTGGCATCTCGAACTGTTACCGGGAGGGCATTCCAGAGTACTGGAGCCCGAAATGAAAACGCTCTATAGCCCGCAGACTTTTTTTGGGCTTTGGGAATCACTAATAAGCCGGAGTCCTTTGAACACAGATTTCTCGCCGGGACATATGGTACAATACAATCGGCAAGATAGGATGGAGCTAGACCGTGTAGTATTTTATACGTAAGTAGTAAAACCTTAAAGTCACATCTTAAGTGCACAGGAAGCCAGTGCAGGTGAGCCAGTACAGGCGTAATGTGATCAAACTTTCTTGTTCTTGTCAAAAGTCTAGCAGCCGCATTTTGTACCAACTGTAATCTTTTAATGCTAGACATGGGGAGACCCGAAAATAATACGTTACAGTAGTCGAGGCGAGACGTAACAAACGCATGGATAATGATCTCAGCGTCTTTAGTGGACAGAATGGAGTGAATTTTAGCGATATTACGGAGATGAAAGAAGGCCGTTTTAGTAACGCTTTTAATGTGTGACTCAAAGGAGAGAGTTGGGTCAAAGATAACACCCAGATTCTTTACCGTGTCGCCTTGTTTAATTGTTTGGTTGTCAAATGTTAGAGTTGTATCATTAAATAGAGGTCGGTGTCTAGCAGGACCGATAATCAGCATTTCCGTTTTTTTGGCTGGATTCTGTATTCATTCAATACATAGGATTTCAGCAGGATCTACTCCAGTCTGCTGACATGCTAGCAGAGTAGTAGATTTTTTTTTTTTAAGTTTTTATAATTATAAAGGACAATGTTTTATCAACTGATTGCAATAATGTAAATTTGTTTTAACTATTAAAGGCCTACTGAAATGAGATTTTCTTAGCAGAATCGCACAACGTATTCGAATCGATTTTTTCCCACACCCCTACCTATTACCGTGTTTTACTAAACTGTAGGTTTAACAAATCATGTTTGAAACTTTTTTTTCTTCTCTCTTCGTTTTTTCTTAGTTTATTTCGAACATGACATACCTACAACATTATTCATCAGGCAATTTCATATCATTTCACAATACATCATGTCCGAAAAGGAGTAGGAAGAAGCAAAGCCTATTTAATCCTACGTCTTTCCCACATTTACAAATACCGTATTTCCTTGAATTGCCGCCGGGGCGCTAATTATTTTAAAACCCCTTCTCACTCCTGCGCTTACCAAAGGCATGTGGTAAAAGTAAGCAAGCATGTGGCAGCATAGCTCGGTTGGTAGAGCGGCCGTGCTAGCAACTTGAGGGTTGCAGGTTCGATTCCCGCTTCCGCCATCCTAGTCACTGCTGTTGTGTCCTTGGGCAAGACACTTTACCCACCTGCTCCCAGTGCCACCCACACTGGTTTAAATGTAACTTAGATATTGGGTTTCACTATGTAAAGCGCTTTGAGTCACTAGAGAAAAGCGCTATATAAATATAATATATATTTCACAATTATTTTAAAACCTCTTCTCACTCCGGCACTTACCAAAGGCATGCAGTAAAAATTTGAGTGTGATGTAAGCTTGGACCTTAAATCCTACTGAATAGCTCTTAATCTTCTTCCCTTTATGCGATTTCAAATTACCGGTATTGAAATCAGCCTCCTCCATTTTGAAAATGATGACAGGGGAAGTGTCACTCGTGACATCACAAGTTTGACCAGGCGGTAATACTCAGCATGCTCTAATTATTTTGCGAAGCGAGTTTGACCCGGCAGTAATTCAAGGCAGGCGCATACTATATACCCTGCGGCCATTCAAGGAAATACGGTATATCGATTTTTTTCGATTCAACGCGATTCCCGATTCAAAAACAATATTTTTTCGATTCAAAAGGATTCTGTATTCATTCAATACATAGGATTTCAGCAGGATCCGCCCCAGTCTGCTGACATGCTAGCAGAGCTGTAGATTTAAAAAAAAAAAAAAAAAAAAGCTTTTCTAGTGATAGTCATCATTGTCACCCACGTCCCACTGGGTGTGAGTTTTCTTTGCCCTTATGTGGGCTCTACCGAGGATGTCGTTGTGGTTTGTGCAGCCCTTTGAGACACTATTGATTTAGGGCCATATTAAATAATAAATATAAATAATCATTGGTTGATTGATTATAATTATAAAGGACAATGTTTTATCAACTGATTGCAATAATGTAAATTTGTTTTACCTATTAAAGGCCTACTGAAATGAAATTTTGTTATTTAAACGGGGATAGCAGGTCCATTCTGTGTCATACTTGATCATTTTGCGATATTGCCATATTTTTGCTCAAAGGATTCAGTAGAGAACATCGACGATAAAGTTCGCAACTTTTGGTCGCTAATAGAAAAGCCCTGCGGTTAATAATTTATTTGTCGTTATTTATATTTTCTGAATACATTATGTGATTATGTTTATCAGTCAATTCATTGGTGTTAATTTTCAATCAAGATAAAAAAATATCAAAATCAAATTACAGGATGTTATCTACGTAGCATGATACTTTTCTTCAACTAATATACTTAACATTATATGGTTTATTTTGTACATATGTAGCATCATCTACAAAGATATAATTAATTGCTATTGTGACATCAATCAATCAATCAATTTTTATTTATATAGCCCTAAATCACAAGTGTCTCAAAGGGCTGCACAAACCACTATGACATCCTCTTAAGAACCCACATAAGGGCAAGGAAAACTCACACCCAGTGGGACGTCGGTGACAATGATGTCTATGAGAACCTTGGAGAGGACCACATATGTGGGCAACCAAACCCCCTCCCCGCACTAGGGGACCGAAAGCAATGGATGTCGAGCGGGTCTAACATGATACTGTGAAAGTTCAATCCATAATGGCTCCAACACAGCCGCAAAAGTTCAGTTCAAAGCGGGTCCAAGACAGCAGCGAGAGTCCCGTCCACAGGAAACCATCCCAAGCAGAGTCGGATCAGCAGCGTAGAGATGTCCCCAACCGATACACAGGCGAGCGGTCCCCATTATAATTATATTATCGCCGTGCGTCACTAGATCAGCAACAAACTCTAAGAATTCACTGATAAAGTCCGAATAAGGCCCTGTGGGGAAGGGGGGTAGATAACATCTAGTGGACACATTTAGAAACAGCTGTTTATTTTATTAAAAAATTTCAGGTTAATTTTTGTACTCAAACTCATCCCGCGGGTCGGATAAAACATGTTTGTGGGCCTGATCCGGCCCTCGGGCCGTACGTTTGACACCCCTGTTCTAAAGCTTAGTGATATATCAGAATGTAGGTGGGGGTTTTATTTTTACCCTTTGCGTTCATATTTTGCTGTGTTTGTTGCATTTTTGTTGCGTTTCTCTTCATTGTAAAATACGTTGAGCGAGAGGGGGTGCGACGTTCATGTGTTATCAATATTCAGTGTTTTATCGTTCGTAGTTCATATTGTAAATCACACATTCTTTATTTTCATGTACATTCTAGGTGTCTCATTCAGTTTTTAAAAAAAAAGTAAAATTCCATTCTGTTTTTTAAGGCGGTATTTCATGACGATTTTAGCATTCAATCAGATATTATTGTGAGGTTTTGTATTACCGTGCGTTCAGACACATTTTTTTCTCAAAATAATTGCCCAAGCCTGTTCTAGAAGGACAACAATCTCTGCAGAAAATCACCAATAGGGCTGTATGGTGGCCAGACAGAAGCTGTTTTTTAGTAAAGTTTGCCAAAATGCACCTGGAAGACTCTTATACCATAAGACACAAACATCTGTGGTCTGATGAGACAAAGATTGAACTCTTTGGCATTAATGTCAGGCATCATGTTTGGAGGAAACCCGGCTGTAATTGCTGCCATAAGTGCATCAACAAAGTATTGTGAAAAGGCTGTGAATACGTACGTGTATGTGATTTGTTTTATTTTTTTTACTTTTAGGAACATTTGGAAATTAAAAAAACATTTTTAATGACAAAATTGAAATTTATTCAATTTAGGAATAAGGCTGTAACAAAAAATGTGGAAAAAGTGAAGCGCTGTGGATGCATTCCGGATGGACTATAAATATTGTGCAGAGTGTGGTGTGGTTTTCCAAGACAGATGGCGTGCACTTCATTCCGAGATCAGCAAGAAAAGGAATCGCTACAGAAAAGTTG
The DNA here is from genome assembly GCF_033978795.1 of Nerophis ophidion. Lineage (NCBI taxonomy): Eukaryota > Metazoa > Chordata > Actinopteri > Syngnathiformes > Syngnathidae > Nerophis > Nerophis ophidion. The sequence continues at coordinate 77,569,595 of NC_084613.1, forward strand.
AGACAGTGAGGTATTATACTGCAGCCTCCATCGTTTAAAACTGGTTGTATATTTTGTTTACAAAGCCCCCAGCTGGGGTTCAAGTCGCTCATGTGGTATCTACTCGGCATGCTGACGAGGTACTACAATTAGTACCTAAAAGCAAGTAGAGCAGAGCAGGTACCATGCAGTGGAAAAGGAGGCATTAGTAGAAATTTATTACAGCTTCTTTGTTCGCAACATATAAAGATGAAGATACAAAAAAAGTCATGGATAAAACTCTGTTAAATTAAAGTCCCAGTTTAGGAATATTCTCATCCAAATTTGGAGTAAGGATTTGGTCCGTTTAAGCCTGGAAGAACAATAAACAAGGACAAAATAATAATATGAACAAACACATGCAGTTATCAAAAACTACTGTGGGGAAACAGTAGCTTTTATGCAAAACTTATCAACGCCTCACCATATTTCTTTCTGACTTCCTGGTGTCTCTGCTTCATCTCGGCCCGCCTGCCACGACACAAAAAAGCAACACAATGACGAGTCATACTTGGAGAAGTCGTGCAAGGAAAAACTTGTTTGGGCTGATGAGCAGCATGACATGCAAATAATTTACCCTGGATGATTTTGCATTGCTCGGGCTTGCTTCAAGTCATTTAAAAAAATCATCAAAAAAGAGCTGGAGTCAAACCGTGATGACATCATAGAGCAGGGGTAGGGAACCTATGGCTCTAGAGCCAGATGTGGCTCTTTTGATGACTACATCTGGCTCTCAAATAAATCTTAGCTGACATTGCTTAACACGATAAGTAATTAATAATTACGATGGTAATCACAGTGTTAAAAATAACGTTCAAATTATAAAACATTGTCATGCATTTTAATCCAACCATCCGTTTTCTATTGCACCTGTCCAAGATGTCTCATTAATGGTAAGAAGTATAACATTTATTATTGGTTATATTTAAAATAACAATGTTATTAAAAAGAATAAGAGACTTATTATACTCTAAAAATGTTGGTCTTGTCAAGACCTGGACTATGGTGTGGTTTGTTTTCCCGTGGTGCAAAGCGATTGGAGCGGACATGGCGTGAAGGTAATGACATATTTAATCTTAACTCAAAAATATTACAAAAACAAAGAGTATAAACAAAAGGCGCTCTCAGTGGAGGTTAAAAACTTGGCTATGAAAACTAAAACTCGCACAATGGGAGAACCACGAACATAAAATTAAACTTACAAACTATGGCATGAAAAACTCACTCGGACCGAGAAAGAGCATGGATCATCGGCATGGATAACATAGGTGTGTAGAAGGTGATGTCGCCAGGCTGACTGCCTGGCAACTGCAGGCTTAAATGGTGACGTGGTGATTGACAACAGGTACATGAGTTCAAGTGAATCATGTGTGTGTGTCGTGAAAACAGGTGAACTGATTGGTAGTCATGGAAACAAAAGCAAACCAGGGTGCGCAAAAACAGGAACTAATGGAGTCAAAAACAAAACAGAACATGATCACAAAGAAATGACAGGTCTTACTTAAAAATGCACGCATTTAGTTGTATTCAGTGTTTAAAAAATATTATACGACTCTCACGGAAATACATTTTGAAATATTTGGCTTTCATGGCTCTCTCAACCAAAAAGGTCCCCGACCCCTGTCATAGAGGTACGACGAGGCTGGTGGGAAGGATTTTCGCATAGTGCTGAGAGGATGTTTACACAAACACTTTGTGTAATAAAGACACAGGCCGTGTATTACTACCACAACACTATACTTAACCAGAAAAAGCTCACAAATGTTGTAAAACTCTTCCTTATTTTCTGTTAGTAGCGCTTTATCTCTCTGTAGAAACTTACAGCTGCCCCTTTAGAATACTGAGCGCCTCGCTATAAGACAAATAATGATATCACACTTACATTAAAGGAATTACACAAGCTGTAAAAAGTCTTTCTGCAAACAATTGGTGAGATACTAACAAAGATTATGTTTTACTTTTGCTGTATGTAAAAATAGCACCACTGGAGTGGTAGATGGTTGAGTTGAGTTTGAGTTTAATTGGAACATGCAAGCATACGACATGAGACATGACAATTTCCAGTTTCTCTTTTCAACATGTTCGAAAAGGAGTAGGAAGAAGCAGAGCTTATTTAATCCTACCCCTTTTCTTTTACATAACAGTTGCTATAACTTTTGTTCACTTCCTTTTCTCAATTTATTCACAATATACTCCATAAGTAACCACAATAAAAATAAATAAATAATATTTGGTTAAGTAAGTTATATTTCATATGATGAGATAAGTAAGATTATTTTGAAAATGACTGAATGAATGGATGAAATACATTCAGAATGTTTATCAAGGTTCTTCTTCTTTGTACTTTGTAAACACTTTAGGTTTTAAGAGTTGCTTGAAGTGGATTATTAGTACATTGTTTGATTGCTTTGCTTTATCCATTCCATGATTTAATTCCACATACAGATATACTGAAGGTCTTAAGTGTTGTACGTGCGTACAAATGTTTTAAATTACATTTTTCTCTAAGATTATATTTCTCCTCTTTTTGAGAAGATTTATTGATTATTCTTGGGTAGCAGGTTATAGTTTGCTTTGTGTATACATTTGTACGTTCTCTATATCCAACATTATGTATTATTATAACTGTTCTTTTTTGTAACACCTTTAGTGAATGAAGTGTACTTTTGTAATTATTTCCCTATATTTCTGCACAATAACTCAGATACGGTAACACCAGCGAGAAGTCGAGAATATGAAGTGATTTTCGGTCTAGAACATGTTTTGCTTTATTCATTATTGACGTATTTCTTACTTCTTTATGTTGTATATTTTTTACATGAGATTTCCAGTTCAATTTGTCATCAATCATTATACCTCGAAATTTGGTTCTATTTACTCTTTCCATTTCTATTCTGTCTATTCGTATTTGTGTTTGACTTTCCTTTCTACTGTTACCAAATAACATTATTTTAGTTTTACTGAGATTCAACGATAGTCTGTTTTTGTCAAACCATCTTTTTAATTTGTTCATTGCAGCAGCTCTTTGCTCCTTTATATTGTTTGTTTTGTTCTTTAATGTTTCCCTCTTGTTTTCACGTGTTGGTTTCCTTTAGGTTTAAACCCTTTAGAACCAAAGAGTGGCACTTTTGTGACTTTTGCACTATTTTTTAATAATTGTAAGGACGTTTGTAGTCTACAATGGAATCCTATTATTTTCTCATTGTGGGATAAAAAAAAAAAAAAGTCTATCCTATCCCAACCCAGTTTTTGAATGATTGCGCAATCAGAGTAGGCTCAGCTCACCACAGCCTCATCTCAGGTTTCTGCCTTGTATTGTATTTGGAAATGTACAAAATTCGCAATCTTTCACTTCCGATATTAAAAATGATCAGAATTATACAGAAAATATAATTTAAACAAGGTCAATTAACAAATACTTTTTTTCTCTCTCTCAGGAGGACACCCCTGACCACACTGCTTCCTGCAGCCAAACTGTGGATGTAGCATTTCAAAACACATTTAATACGATATTATTGTGTGTGACTGTGTTCCTTTGCTGGCCATCTTGAATGCAGATCTGGAACGCACTTATTTACGAAGTCTAGTAGGATATGGAGGTTTTGCTTGGACAGAAATGTGTTGTTTTTTTTAAATGTATGTGGGGATTCATAAGTAACTTGACACAAGTTAGCAAGCAAATATTTTCTTTACCTCTCCTCCTGTTTGGATTTCGTTCTGTTCACCTGTCTCTCCATTTTAGCCGCAAACCTTGAAGCTCTGGCAAAACACATAAAAAAAATCAGGTTGACAGTTGTTATGGCGGATACTGACAATTGAGCATTTTAGTTTTGTAGCATTTAAGGCCATTTTTTCTCCTCTTTGTAAAGTAAAAAAATAAAAAAAATAAAAACATTTTCATTTATATAGCATTTTTCATAGAGAGCTCACAAAGTGCTTCACATGGTTGAAATATAAACAGTAAAATCAAAACAAGCATACAGCATGACTCAACAACAGAAAAATTACAAATAAAATACAAAATATTTAAAATAATAAAAAATAAAAACGGAAAATAACAGGAATGCACTTAAATGTGTTTTTAACTACCTTTAAAAAATGTCAATAGAAAGGGCTTATTTCAGGTCATAAGCGTTGTTTTACTCCCAAGTCCATACAGCAAAACTACTTATTGTTTATATTCTATCCATCCATTTCCTACCGCTTATCCCTTTCGGGGTCGCGTTGGGTGCTGGAGCCTATCTCAGCTACAATCGGGCAGAAGGCGGGTTATTGCAGCCAGTAAGAGAAGCGATTGATCTCACATGATTTATCTAATATGACGGATTTGGTGTCTCTGTGTGGGAAGAAACCAAACATGGGAGAACTTGCACCAATTTTGCAAAACCAAAACGGATTTAAACCAGAAAAATTGACGCTCTTAAATGAACGAACTTCAGCGAGACACAGATCGCCACGTTTGGTCAACGTTTAAAAGTCCAGAATGTGGATTTGACATGATATTGTAGATGATAGTAACACTGATCTACAACATCTTAACCAAAAAATCCACAGAACACCAAAATTTAAAGATAGATTGTAGAATATATGTAGAATATATTTATATTTATACTATATCACGGTGGAAGAGGGGTTAGTGCGTCTGCCTCACAATACGAAGGTCCTGCAGTCCTGGGTTCAAATCCAGGCTCGGGATCTTTCTGTGTGGAGTTTGCATGTTCTCCCCGTGAATGCGTGGGTTCCCTCCGGGTACTCCGGCTTCCTCCCACTTCCAAAGACATGCACCTGGGGATAGGTTGATTGGCAACACTAAATTGGCCCTAGTGTGTGAATGTGAGTGTGAATGTTGTCTGTCTATCTGTGTTGGCCCTGCGATGAGGTGGCGACTTGTCCAGGGTGTACCCTGCCTTCCGCCCGATTGTAGCTGAGATAGGCGCCAGCACCCCCCACAACCCTAAAAGGGAATAAGCGGTAGAAAATGGATGGATGGATATATCATATATGTTATATATTATTTATTATTATTATTGTCTATTATGAGCGAACTGTGGTGCTGAATTTCCCCCAGGGATAAATAAAGTACTTTCTATTCTATTCTATAATAGTTTCAATATCTGAGAAAAAAAAACCCTCCTCAGCTGTTTTAGCCATGTTCTAAATACACACTAATTACGGTGACATTGTATTACAATGTCGAGTCAAACACGTGACAATCCCATAGCAGACTTACCCAAAGTTTTCACACTTGCAGCAACAGAACAGACACACTAGAAAGGCAATGATGAGAACAGCGCCCAGCACTGAGAGGGTGATGATCAAGTTCCTAAAGTTGACTGTTAGAAGCAAAGAAAAATAATAAAAATGAGCAAAGCAAAACATTATAATGTAAGAACAATACAATGAACAATGTATACTCTACTGTAGAGTTATCTCAATACCAATATTTTGGTACCGGTACTAAACTATTTTTTATACTTTTCAAACTAAAGGCCACAAAAAAGCCATTATTGGCTTCATTTGAACAGAAAATCATACGATACATTAATCATACATTTCCTATTGCACTCAAAGAACAATTTTAGAGGATTAAAGTAAAACTGAAAAGGCATTAGACACATTGGGCTTTTTATTGTACTCAAATACATATTTACAAATGTATATATTACATATAGCCTGCCATAATCTAGGATTAGGTTATGAAATAATAGAAAGTTTTATTCACATTGTATTCAATGCTTCAAGATTAATGGTTGCCACTCTTCATCTGGCTTTAGGAGAAATACACTAATTAGTAAACACTAAACAATACTATGGCTACAACTACACAGATAAGACATGGAGCAGGTAAAGACACATCATTAGGGATAAAAGTAATTGCTGCTAAATTAAGTCATTTTACTTGCATTAGTTTACGCTACGTAGGTGGTTTTGACTGCTTTATGCACGTCTACGTCTCTAAATGTGAACAGCAGGGGGAGCTAGTTGACAACATTACCTGTCGTTCTATGAACTCCATGTGCAGATCTGAATATCTGTTATTTAAATGTTTATCTAAGTTTGAAGCAAAGGTGGTAATTCTGTATTGTCACCAGCGCTTCCATTTTAAAGTAGCACCTTTTTGAAGCCCAAATACTTTCCTATTGCGCTTCCCGTACTCTCTTTATTAAGCAGTGAAATTGCCAGAAGTGCCGCCCATGGTGGAAATTCTTTGAAATGGCTGCACCAGCGTGTAAGGGATGTAAACAGAATGTGACGCAGGGGGCCCCGCCTCTTAAAAATTTCTGTGCATGTGTATATCGGTTGTGATGTAGGGGCCCCTGTCTCTTCAACATAGGTGTGTCTGAGTGTGCAGGAAATTATGTCATGAAAATGGCAGCCCTGATGGCTTCAAGCAGCATGCAAAATGCATACTTGAATGAACAAAGCTATCATACGCCGAGACAGGTTTTGCACACAGAAGCAAATATGGCGCCATGTAAACAAAAAGATGTCAAAAATAAAAGGCATTTGTAAACCACGGTTCCACTGTATATTAACAATTCCTGAAATTTTAGGTGGTGGGTCAGGACATAAGGAGCTTTAATTAACATTTAAGTTTCGCGGGACACAATTACACTCAGACTATGCAGGCTGCAAATGGCCCATGGGCTACGAGTTTGAGACCCATGCTGTATAATACGTGTGTGTAGTCTTACTCCAACAAAGCCCCCAGCGTGCATCATTAAGCGGACAGAGGGCATGTGGCGGCAGGATGGTCCTCACAGGATAAGTCATACACGAGCTGGTTCTTATACACCACAAGCACTGTGGAATGGACAAAAACACAAGGATTTTAAGGAACACAAAAGGTTAACAATGGAGGAGGAGGAGGAGGAAGAAGAGGAGGAGGGTGTAAAGAAAATACATGAGATCAGGTCGCACTCAAACCAGTCTGACCGGTGTTCAGGTGCAGCTTTGGCCTCGTTCCGACACACAAAAAAATGTTTTCTTGTTAACTTACTGTCACATTCCTCAGACATTCTTCACAGCTGGTGCCGTTCTTGGACTCACAAACTGTTATAAGGACGAAAAGAGGAGTTTACAAAAGCATCACACATTAAAAACACTAGACAAAAACAAATGAGGACTCGGGGGTGTTTGTTAGGTCTTGTCCCACATCCCATTTGGGAGCTCCTTCTCCATGGAGACAGGCTCGTGGGTGGACTATTATTGTTGAGTTGAGTTGAGTCTATTTGGAACATGATACATCACATCTTCCAGTGTCTTTATTCAACACGTTCGAAAAGGTGTAGGGAGAAGCAGAGCTTATTTAATCCAACCCCTATTCCTTTACATAGCAGTTGCTAACACTTTTGTTCACTTTGTGTTCTCAATTTATTCACAATATACTCCATAACCTACTCAGTGGCCTAGTGGTTAGTGTCTGCCCTGAGATCGGTAGGTCGTGAGTTCAAACCCCAGCAGAGTCATACCAAAGACTATAAAAATGGGACCCGTTACCTGCCTGCTTGGCACTCAGCATCAAGGGTTGGAATTGGGGGTTAAATCACCAAAAATGATTCCTGGGCGCAGACACCGCTGCTGCTCACTGCTCCCCTAACCTCCCAGGGGGTGAAGAAGGGGATGCAGAGGACAAAGTTCACCCCGCCTAGTGTGTGTTTCACAATCATTGCTACCTTAACTTAACTTAGTTTGATCATTTTCCTCGATTGATGTACTAACATCATGTGGTTTATTTTGTACATATGTAGGATCATCTACAAAGACGCTAATAATTGCTATTGCGACATCCAGTGGTCACATTTAGAACAGCTGTTTCTTCCTTAAAAAATTTCAGGTTAATTTTTATACTTAGCAAACTCATCCTACGAACAAAACCTATTCGTGGGCCTGATCTGGCCCTTTGGCCGTATGTTTGACACACCTGAGCTAGAGCCAAGACCTAGATCCAATATAAAATATTCGTTTTTATTTGACCCTCAAAAAAAAAAAAGTCAAATAAATACTGCAGGGTATGAATTGCATAACTTTTAGGGAAACATTTTGAAATAATTTATACATATTTTCTAGGGCTGCGAATCTTTGGGTGTCCCACGATTCGATTTAATATCGATTCTTGGGGTCACGATTTGATTCAAAATCAATTTTTTCAATTCAACACGATTCTCGATTCAAAATCGATTTTTTTCCCGATTTAAAAGGTTTCTCTATTCATTCAATACATAGGATTTCAGCAGGATCTACCCCAGTCTGCTGACATTCAAGCAGAGTAAATTTTTGTAAAAAGCTTTTATAATTGTTAAAGACAATGTTTTATCAACTGATTGCAATAATGTACATTTGTTTTAACTATTAAATGAACCAAAAATATGACATATTTTATCTCTGTGAAAATAATGGACACTGTGTGTTGTCAAGCTTATGAGATGCGATGCAAGTGTAAGCCACTGTGACACTATTGTTCTTTTTTTTATTTTTATAAATGTCTAATGATAATGTCAATGAGGGATTTTTAATCACTGCTATGCTGAAATTATAACCAATATTGATACTGTTGTTGATAATATTAATTGTTGTTTAACTACTTTTGGTTTGTTCTGTGTCGTGTTTGTGTCTCCTCTCAATTGCTCTGTTTATTGCAGTTCTGAGTGTTGCTGGGTCAGGTTTGGTTTTGGAATTGGATTGCATTGTTAAGGTATTGCTGTGTATTGTTTTGTTGGATTGATGAAAAAAAAAAATAGATTTTTTAAAAATGACAATCAATTCTGAATCGCACAACATGAGAATCGCAATTCAAATTCGAATCGATTTTTTCCCACACCCCTAATATTTTCCATACTCAAATATTTTTATGTATTTTTCAATTTTTATTTTTTCAAGGGTCAAAGGCAGAGAATAATTTCACCACATAGTGTGTGTGTGACAATCAATGGTACTTAGACATAAGTAAAAACAATAAAAATAAATAACAACAGGTGAACTAATTTATATTTCATATGGTGAGATGAGTAAGATTATCTTGAAAATGAATGGATGGATGAGATAAATTCAGAATGTTTATCATGGTTCTTTGTACTTTGTACTTTGTAAACACTTTAAGTTTAAGTTGGAGAGTGCCTTTAAAGTCCTACTGAAACCCACTACTACCGACCACACAGTCTGATAGTTTATATATCAATGATGAAATATTAACATTGCAACACATGCCAATACGGCCTTTTTAGTTTACTAAATTACAATTTTAAATTTCCCGTAGCGTTTCCTGTTGAAAACGTTGCGGAATGATGACGCGTGTTTGTGACGTTATTGGTTGGAGGGGACATATTAGCACGAGCACCACTTACGGCTAAAAGTCGTCTCTTTTCATCGTGCAATTACACAGTATTCTGAACATCTGTGTTGCTAAATCTTTTGCAATTTGTTAAATTAATAATGGAGACGTCAAATAAGAATGCTGTTGGTGGAAAGCGGTGGATTGCAGCTGCCTTTGTTTGTTGTGAAGCTTTAACACAGAGCGGTCAAGCGAACATGTTTCTGTACGTCAACCGGCAAGTTTTTGGATGGGAAAATTGTGATATTAAGTCAGCTCTTACCGGAGACTACAGTGGATTACGCGACCTCATCCTGCAGCTCAAAAAGGCAGCTATGATCTTGGCTCCTCTGCTTCTCTCAGAGACATTGGCATCCACCGCAGCCATCCGACTTTTAGGTATGACTTTAGAATCTCACCAAAATATTATTAACACAATAAGCAGATAAGGGATTTTCCAGAATTATCCTAGTAAATGTGTCTAATTACATCTGAAACTCTCCCACTGCCGCCTGGAGCCGTCGCCTTTTCTTTTTTTTAGTGTTCCACTAAATTTCCTCATCCACGAATCTTTCCTCCTCGCTCAAATTAATGGGGAAATCGTCGCTTTCTCGGTCTGAATCGCTCTTGCCGTCGGTGGCTATGATTATAAACAATGTGAGGATGTGAGGAGCTGTCACGCCAAATTTCTTCTCCCTACAAACCCCCCCGCACCCCCATTTACTTCTGGGGTCATGATTAATACAGACGTTTTGTTAACGCTATATTATAAAAATATAACGGTATATTATAAAAATACAGACCTTTTGTTAACGCTATATTAAATTTTTTTTTAAAAACAAATTAAAAACACAAGCTATGGGATGACATAAGAGGAAACGTGACCCCGGAAGTAAATGCGTCATCCCATAGCTTGTGTTTGTAAATTGTTTTTTAATTTTTTTCATAATATAGGGTTAACGAAACGACTGTATTTTTATCATATAGCGTTAACAAAACGTCTGTATTAATCATGACCCCGGAAGTAAATGGAGAGAGGGAAGGTTTTTGTAGGGGGGAAGAAATTTGGCGTGACAGAGCCCTCACACCGGTGACGTCACGCGCACATTGTCTGCTACTTCCGGTACGGGCAAGGCTTTTTTATTAGCGACCAAAAGTTGCGAACTTTATCGTCGATGTTCTCTGCTAAATCCTTTCAGCAAAAATATGGCAATATCGCAAAATTATCAAGTATGACACATAGAATGGATCTGCTATCTCGTTTCAGTAGGCCTTTAAAATTACAAATTGCGACACAAAGAAAAAAAGGCTATTTTTTTTTTTTAAAAGGGAAGTGAAAAAAGGGTAGTTGGTAAATAAAAATGAAAGTAACATACTTAAACTACAATATTCGGCTGACTTACGAGCAAAAACTATTCTGTTTGGAACATATTTGTCTTCTTCTACGCTCAGTAACAAGCGCATTTTTGTCCTTTAATGGAAGCTCGCAAGCTAATTAGTTAGCAACGCCACGAAGAAGAAGAAGAAGACGACGACGACTTTACCTTGTCCAGGTGCCGACGTTTGCGCTAAAACTGTCCCCAAAGTGAACACTAAGAGGACAACAGGGGCCAAACTTCTTAAATCCGTCATTGTTTGGGTAAAAAAAAAAGTTGAGGTATTCCTTTTTTTTCTTTGGTAAGTTAAAATGTTCCGCAGGTGTGGAGGAAGAAGGTTAGCGGCCTCTCTCCTTCTCACAAAACTAAATACTGACACGCGCGCCGGCGCAAACACACACAAAGGGGCGTGTCCTTTCCCATGACGTCATGGTCTACGTAATCTATGACGCAGGCAATTTTAAGATATGAGGAAATGTGTCACATATTTTATCTATTTAAAACGAACACACACAAGTAACTATTTAATTAATTCAACGACTGTACATTTATTTTTACCACTGTGTTACATGGCCTTTCCTTTTAACAACACTCTGTAAGCGTTTGGGATCTGTGGAGACCAATTTTTGAAGCTTTTCTACCAACCGGCATAGCTCGGTTGGTAGAGCGGCCAAGCCAGAAATTTGAGGGTTGCAGGTTCGATTCCCGCTTCTGCCATCCTAGTCACTGCCGTTACCCACCTGCTCCCAGTGTAAATGTAACTTAGATATTGGGTTTCACTATGTAAAGCGCTTTGAGTCACTAGAGAAAAGCGCTATATAAATATAATTCACTTCAATTCTTTCCCATTCTTGCTTGGTGTAGAGCGTAAGTTGTTCAACAGTCCGGAGACTCCATTGTTGTATTTTAGGCTTCATAATGCGCCTCACATTTTCAAAGGGAGACAGGTCTGGACTACAGGCGGACTAGTACCCTCACTTTTTTACTATAAAGCCAGGCTGTTGTAACACGTGGCTTGGCATTGTCTTGCTGAAATAAGCAGGGGCGTCCATGATAACTTTGCTTGGATGGCAACATATGTTGCTCCAAAACCTGTATGGACCTTTCAGCATTAAAGGTGCCTTCACAGATGTGTAAGTTACCCATGCCTTGGACACTAATACACCCCCAGACCATCACAGATGTTGGATTTTCAACTTTGCACCTAGAACAATCCGGATGGTTCTTTTCCTCTTTGTTCCGGAGGACACGATAACCACAGTTTCCAAAAACAATTTGAAATGTGGACTCGTCAGACCACAGAACACTTTTCCACTTTGCATCAGTCCATCTTAGATGAGCTAAGGCCCAGCGAAGCTGGTGGTGTTTCTGGGTGTTGTTGATAAATAGATTTCGCTTTGCATGGTAAAGTTTTAACTTGCACTTACAGATGTAGCAACGAACTGTAGTTACTGATAATGGTTTCCTGAAGTGTTCCTGAGCCCATGTGGTGATATCCTTTACACACAGATGTCGCTTTTTGATGCAGTACCGCCTGAGGGATCGAAGGTCCGTAATATCATCGATTGCATGCAGTGATTTCTCCAGATTCTCTGAACATTTTGATGATATTATGGACCGTAGATGGTGAAATCCCTAAATTCCTTGCACTAGCTCGTTGAGAAATGTTGTTCTTGAACTGTGTTGCTCACGCATTTGTTCACAAAGTGGTGACCCTCGCCCCATCCTTGTAAGTGAAAGACTGAGCATTTCATGGAAGCTGCTTTTATACCCAATCATGGCACCCACCTGTTCCCAATTAGCCTGTTCACCTGTGGAATATTCCAAATACGTGTTTGATGAGCACTTTTTCAACTTTCTCAGTCTTTTTTCCACTTGTGCCAGCTTTTTTGAAACATGTTGCAGGCATCACATTCCAAATGAGCTAATAATTGCAAAAAAAATAACAGTTTTCCAGTTCAAACTTTAAATATCTTGTCTTTGCAGTCTGTTCAATTGAATATAGGTTGAAAAGGATTTGTATTGTATATTGTTTTTATTTTGGCCTTTTTTGGGTTTTGGGCTTTGCATACTAATCTATTCAGTGTAATATATCAATCAATCAATCAATGTTTACTTATATAGCCCTAAATCACTAGTGTCTCAAAGGGCTGCACAAACCACTACGACATCCTCGGTAGGCCCACATAAGGGCAAGGAAAAACTCACACCCAGTGGGACATCGGTGACAATGATGACTATGAGAACCTTGAAGAGGAGGAAAGCAATGGATGTCGAGCGGGTCTAACATGATACTGTGAAAGTTCAATCCATAATGGATCCAACACAGTCGCGAGAGTCCAGTCCAAAGCGGATCCAACACAGCAGCGAGAGTCCCGTTCACAGCGGAGCCAGCAGGAAACCATCCCAAGCGGAGGCGGATCAGCAGCGCAGAGATGTCCCCAGCCGATACACAGGCAAGCAGTACATGGCCACCGGATCGGACCGGAGAGTGGGACATAGGAGAAAAAGAAAAGAAACGGCAGATCAACTGGTCTAAAAAGGGAGTCTATTTAAAGGCTAGAGTATACAAATGAGTTTTAAGGTGAGACTTAAATGCTTCTACTGTATCGACAGTCTAAAACAAAATTGATTAAAAGAAAAAGCATTGAAAAAGTACATATTAATAAAATCCCAAAAACATTCAAAAGGAAAACAAAATGTGAAAAGAAAAAATATCTTTATTTTTTTTTCTTATCATATATGATAGAAAAGAAAGACACATACATTTTTTTATATGTATAATAAGTCTCAATAAACTTCCCAAGCATCAGAGGATAATGTTCATAATTTATTAAAGCAAATTATTTCAATCCAGTTCAGAATTAAAAAAAGAACAACACACATCTCTCTCTTTCTCTTATTTTCTTTTGTCTTGACAAGCACAATGTATAACATGTTTCATGATGATAGCAGGCGTAACATGAGGTAATAATCCTAATAATATCATTTATTAATATTCAGAGGGAGCCCCACAATGGCCGCCTGCGGCTGATGTCAGGACCCTTTTGGCGTCACAAATTTTAGATTTCTTATTGACATCTGATTGGTCAGCAATGGTCACTTCGCAGCAAAAATAGTTGTTCACTCATCAAGCGACAGACAGATGCGTAGAAATAGAACACAGACAAAAGGGTCAACTCCGAGTTCCTTGCTAATCACGGCTTTATCGCTTTCGTACTCTTTTATCGTCACGCTCGTGAAGCAATATAAAGTTGTAGTGACTTTATCAGCTGGTGGCAGTGTGCAAAGCAGCCAGGGCCGGAACTATCACTGAACATACTGAGGGGGTCATGTGAGGCCGTTTTTGATAATACGGAAAGTGGATAGAATGTGAAGGCAAACACTTCACATTTCACACTTGTGGTTTAAGAAGATTAAACTTAGTTTCATTGGACAATAACAGTTTTTATGCCTTTTTCTTTTGGGGTTGAGGGGTTTAAATAAATAAATCAACTTTATTTTCATGCATTAAAACAGTTATTACTGATTTGTTTATTAATGTATTACATCAAAATAATTACAATTTTGGTAATTTATGAATGCCAGTTTGAGTTCTAAATTCACCAGCTAGAGCAGGGGTGTCAAACTCCTTCTAGATCGCGGGTCACATGGAGAAAAATCTATTCCAAAGTCCACCGGACTGGTAAAATCACGGCACGATAACTTAGAAATAAAGACAACTTCAGATTGTTTTGTTTAAAAATATAACAGGCACATTCTGAAATTGTATAAATCATAATGTTGTTGTTGTTTTTTTTACAATTACCCACTGTGTTTAATGGTATTCTATCTTTATTTGTTGTTATTTATATTTTCTGTATTAATGATGTGATAATGTTCATCAGTCAACTAATTGGTGTTAATTTTCAATCTATCAAGATGAAAAAAATTATACCAAAATCAAATTACAGAATGTTATTTATGTAGTTTGATAATTTTCCTTGATTGATGTATTAATATCATGTGGTTTATTGGTTTTACATATGTAGCAAAGATGCAAATAATTGCTATTGCGACATCTAGTGGACACATTTAGAACACCTGTTTCTTCCTTCAAAATTTCAGGTCACCGGTAATTTTTATACTCAGCATACTCTTCCCGCGGGCCGAATACAAACCTGTTCGCGGGCCGTAGGTTTGACACCCCTGAACTAGAGCCAAGACATAGATCCAATTTAAAATATTTGTTTTTATTTGACACTTTTTTTAAAAATCAAATAAATACTGCAGGGTATGAATTGCATAACTTTTGGGGAAACGTTTTGATATTCTTTATAGATATTTTACACATTCATATAAATATTTTAATGTATTTTTCAGTTTTCATTTACATTTTTATTTAAAATTCGGTTTTGTTATTAGAGGAAATGTGTTTACTTTCCATATCTGCTGTCATTTTAAATACTGATTCCTATATTTATAGCAGGGGTGTCAAACTAATTTTAGCTCATAGCCACGTAGAGGAAAATCTATTCCAAAGTCTGCCGGACTGGTAAAATCACAGCACGATAACTTAGAAATAAAGACATATTCAGATTGTTTTCTTTGTTTAAAAATAGAACAGGCACATTCTGAAATTGTATAAATCATAATGTTGTTGTTGTTTTTTTCACAATTACCCACTGTGTTTAATGGTATTCTATCTTTATTTGTTGTTATTTATATTTTCTGAATTAATGATATGGTAATGTTCATCAGTCAACTAATTGGTGTTAATTTTCAATCTATCAAGATGAAAAAAATAGTACCAAAATCAAATTACAGGATGTTATTTATGTGGTTCGATAGTTTTCCTTGATTGATGTATTAATATCATGTGGTTTATTGGTTTTACATATGTAGCATCCTCTACAAAGATGCAAATAATTGCTCTTGCGACATCTAGTGGACACATTTAGAACAGCTGTTTCTTCCTTCATAAATTTCAGGTAAATTTTTATACTCAGCAAACTCATCCTGCGGGCCGAACAAAACCTGTTTGCGGGCCTGATCTGGCCCTCTAGCCGTATGTTTGACACCCCTGAGCTAAAGCCAAGACCTAGATCCAATTTAAAATGTTCGTTTTTATTTGACCTTCTAAAAAAAAAAAAAAAAACTAAATACAGCAGGGTATGAATTGCATAACTTTTGGGGAAATGTTTTGAAATTATTTATAGATATTTTACATATCCATAACAATATTTTAATGTATTTTTCAGTTTTTATTTACTTTTTACATTTTTATTTAAAATTCAGTGTTGTTATTAGAAGAAATGTGTCTACTTTCCATATCCGCTGTCAGTTTAAATACTGATTCCTATATTTATAGCAGGGGTGTCAAACTCATTTTAGCTCAGGGCCACATAGAGGAAAACATATTCCCAAGTAACTGGTAAAATCATAGCACGATAACTTAAAAATAAAGACAACTTCAGGTTGTTTTCTTTGTTTTAAGTTGGCCAGGAAATAAAACAAGCTCATTGTTAAAATGTACAAATCACAAACAATCCTCTTGACCAAACACCTCAAGTTGGTGGAAAATTCTGAAGGGAAAAAAATGAAGTTTTAAAACCACATGAAAGAACAAAATACATTTTGACTTCTACTCAATGTATTTACAAAGCCATGATTAAACCTTATATCAGAGCCTGTCTGGGATTGATCAAAAAACACAACAAATAGATGGAAACTTTTCTAGGTCTCAAAAATCCTGTGCTAACTCAACAAACCATAAGAAACGGAGGCAGAACAAGAGAGTTGAGTTACATTCTGCGTTGACTTTTCTCATTTTTGATATAAACCTTTTGGGCAAATAATGTGTTTAGAACCTGACATTTTAAATTTCGTTTGGGTCCAGGTAAGAAGAGCCGCAGCCACACTTTACTGCGTACCATGAATTGATTTACGTGGACCCCGACTTAAACAAGTTGAAAAACTTATTCGGGTGTTACCATTTAGTGGTCAATTGTACGGAATATGTACTGAACTGTGCAATCTACAAATAAAAGTTTCTATCAATCAATTCTTGCTTGGCCCTGGTATGAACCGTTTGCTTGCCTAACATAATTACTATTGTGACATCCAGTGGACAGATATACAACAGCAGTTTGTTTTTTATAAAAAAAATTCAAAAAAAAAATCCGCTCATTTCTAAACTTATCGCGGGCCATATGTTTGACACCCCTGTTCTGTAGGAAATAGTAAAATCAGTGTTTTCTGATACATCTTTGACACGTAATAAACAACAGCACTCACAGTCTGTTTTCACTCCAATATCCATTAAAATGAAAAAAATCTAAAAACTTCAGCATGCTTTAATAAACCTTATTAACTAATTTGGAGAATGATGTGGGAAGGTTTTTTTTTTTAGGTTACTGATGCTCACGTATGCCTTTTATTTGGCATGTAAGTGCAGTAGAGCTGTTATATATCGATGATGCTGCCCTCGACCTGCAGTGTAAAGCCATTTAAGAGCAAAACAAAAATCGCCCCATGTTATGCAAAACCACTTCACTCCTTCACCGTTTCATATCTCCAACCGTATCGTTATTTTATACACCTTTCTCCACCAACAAACTTTGCAATATAGTACGTTAATAAATATCTCACCATCTCTCCTCCCGTTCATAAAGTTCCATGCTCTTTCCTTTAACACACGATCACGACACTTTCAAAGATTATAATAACATCTCCTTTCCTCAGGGATACACTCATTATTACTTATCTCAACTCTTCTTCAACATAAATATTATAGTTTGGGTTACACCGTGGCACACGTACATAGAGCAGCATTACATACACAACACTTCAAGGTGGGGGGGTTGCTGTTGTATTAATAGTAGCCAGGAATTACCAGAGAGTGGTGCAATTATTTTGCACAAAAAAACCCCATAACAGTCAGCATTAAGAGACAACAGTATTAATAATCATAAATCCATCATAAACACACTGAATGAATGGCACCGCCAGTGAATATGTGCAGCATCCTTCTTTAACGCCCTTTAATTGCTCGTATCTTACACTACATAGAGGCTGTACAGTGCTGGGACCATCAACAATTCAGTTAAAAATCAACTCTTATTACGTGTGATATACAGTACAAAAACTTGTGTGAATGCACAGTTAAACACACACACACACACACACGCACACACACGCAATGTGACTGGGAAATTGGTGTCCCCTTCACAGCAGCTGGCGTTTTGGCTATAGTCTCTTCCTGCGGCCACACAGTGGCACTGGTGAGTAAAGGGAGTCCTCACCCCTCAACAATAGACGCAAGAGAAGTGACGTCACACATAGAACGAAGCAGAGAGCGGAAGCAAGCAAGGATGGAAGCGTGGTAACGTAATAATGTCAGATAAGATGGGTGACAGGGGTGAGGACCGATGAAGAGAAAGAGAGAGACTCCAAGAGCCGAAAGCAGAATGTCTGACAGTGCACAAAAAGGGGCGGCGGGGGGGGGGCCTTAGGGGTTCCAGGTTGTAGCTTGGGGGATCTCTGGTTCTCTGGAGGTTGCATCCAACCGTATGATAAGGGATTTTTGCGTGGTCCTGGACGATTGGCGTTGTCTAGGGAATCGCTCCACCCTTGCTTCTAGGGTACGGGCTTCAGGAGGGATGGCAACCTCTGTTGGGTCCAGATAGGTTAGCTCTCTCTGGGTCATGGCAGGGACCCACAAAGGGGGTCCTGAAGAATCCCGGGGGACGGTCCTGAGCGAAAGGCCCAAGGTCCTGGCAGGGTCCTGGGCGGGAGGCAATCGCAACAGATCTTAGGGAGGAAGTCCTACTTGATCCGTGGAGGTTGCTTCTAGACTGTTGGGTTGAAGTGGGAGACCTAACCCAGGTCCTGAGGGGTCCAAATAATAAGGTTCCCTAATGAAGACCCTTCAGGATTAAGGTAAGTGAGGGAGTCTTAGGAAGTAGCACCCAGTATCCTGAGGGTTCCCAGGAGATAGCCAACATTTGTCGATCCTGGGAGGTAGGCCCCCCTGGGTCCAAGGAGGGAGCTCCCTATCAGGTCTGCGAAGACTCACTTCTACACCTTTGGGTCCCGGGCAGTAGTCTCCCTCAAATCCTAGGTGGTGGTTACCCCAGGTTACAAGGTCATAGAGGTGGACCCCTTACTTCATGTCAGGGAGCCCCAACCAGGTTTTTGAGGGGGAGCTCTGGGAGAGAACGCCCCCTCAGGTCCTCGGTTGTAGCTAATTGCCTGGGTCCTTGGATGTAGTCCCATCCCAGATCCTGGGTCAAAGTGGTATTTGTCGGCCAATCACTGTCTTGTGCTTGTGGCCCAAAAAACAGGAAATCAGAAAGGTTTGGAGTGTGCTTGAACATCTACATGCAAGGACTATTACTGCGGTCATGTATTGAATGTGAAAAGGACTACCCACCACAATCCAGGTTTACTGTATGTGTCATGCTTGAATGGAAAAGAATCCATCTCAAAATGTATTGATCCCAATCTCATTGGTCCCTTTGGCATCGGTGTCCACTTTCCACCCTTGGCAATCCACTCTTACCATTACCTCGGTGTGTCCACCTGGGATGTCCTGATGTAGCCCCGGTGGCATTCATTGCCACTGGGGAAATCCTGCGGTCTTTGATTGGCTGGTAGAAATCACCTGACCCATGAGCTGGCGACGCTGGTGACTGACATGATGCTGCAACGTTTTTTCACCATCATGTTAATGTAGGCCCTCATGATCTTGGCGATCTCGCCAACCTAGGGAACATTTCGTATCGTTTGCTGCCTCTTCTATGGAAAATAGATTAAATAGGACTAAAAATGAGCGTAATTTACCAGTGGAGTCTCAAAGAATATCTCCCTCTCATCCACGATGATCTTGTAGGTGCAGAGCTGCGACGCGCCAAAGAAGGTGATCTGCTCGTATTGGAAGGTCTCCAGCGGTTTCGGTTCACCTCTCTTGTACACGGACACGTTATCGGCGCTCACTCCGAGCCACAGATCGTGAGGGAAGCCCCCTTCTTTACACTGCAGAAGAAAATAAATATGCATGAGCTGGTCTTAAAAAAAAATCTAATTAAAAAAATCTGTTCATTTTTGTCACCTCAACATCAAAGAGCGTAGATCCGTATCCGGGCCACTCCTTGATGATTCCCATATAATTGAGCATAGCCTGGTGCTGCGCCATGCCCTGCAAACGCGTCCACTTCTCCAGGACGCTAGTGCGAGTGGCTGACGTCTCCTCCTTCACCCACATCTCTAACATCTGCTCCTCCTCCACCTGCAACAACATTAATAGCTCAGATCAAGATTAGTGGAGATTTGCATGCGCTTGTTCTTCTATCTTACTGACCTTCTGTTTCTTCAGTGATCCCGTCTTGAAGCTCCTCCTCAGCGTACCGTCCAGGAAGCTAGGTGTCTTTCTTTTCTCAGCCCCAACACCAACGATTCCGCCCGGGCCCCCAACCATAGCCTTCCCGTCTCCTGCTCCACCTCCTCCAGCCCCGCCCGCCGATCCCACGCCTGGTTTAGTAGAGTGTATGATGCGGCTGCGAAGACGTCCTATGGGATAGACAGTCCCCAGGCTCCAGCCGGCCCGACCAGCCCCATCGCCGTGGAGGTACTGGAGGCGTAAGGCGGCCAGGTGCTGCAGGGTCTCTTCAGACCCCGGGAAGTGTCCGCTAATGAGAGACTCGTGGGCCTGTAAGGTGACAATCAATCAGCCTGGGGTTGGGCTAGCTCAGGGGCGCTCACACTTTTTCTGCAGGTGAGCTACTTTTCAATTGACCAAGTCGAGGAGATCTACCTCATTCCTATTTATAATTTATATTTATTTATTTATGAAAGAGACATTTTTGTTAACAAGTTAATGGTGTTTAATGATAATACAAGCATGTTTAACACACATAGATTCCTTTCTTTCATGAAGACAAGAATATAAGTTGGTGTATTACCTGATTCTGATGACTTACATTGATTGGAATCAGACAGTGGTGCTGATAACGTCCGCATTTTCAAATGGAGGAAAAAAAAAGTCCTCCTTTCTGTCCAATACCACATGAAAGTGGTTGGATTTGGCATCTCATTTGTCCAACTTACATACTCGTTTTTAAACACTTTGTTATGAGAGTAGCATATGTGTGTGGCCCTTTAATGTCTGGCAGCAGGTGAGTGACGTCAGTGAGTGTGCGGGTGGGCAAGCAAGTGAGAAAGCGGTCGGTGAGGGCGGGGGAGAAATACTTTGGCATCAAACTCCGTAGCTTGCTAGCTTGTGCACACTAGCTTTCTGAGACTCTTATTTTGTTAGCACAGGCAGGATGAAACAGGTCTTTTATGGTGAAGACAAGAACTGTGCAGTCGGTCTTTAGAGTTTTGACAGTAGGTACGGAGTCTCTAGAAATAAAATGTGTTTCTCTGCGTCCGCCCTGTTAGTGATTTTTTTCTTAAATATTAGCGTCATCTCACAAGATCCTCGGGTGCCGAGAATGTCAAACAACTGACAAAAGTGAAGTCTTGGTATGATTGATGATTGCTCATTTTTATGTATATTTTTTAATGCCTGGCTTGAGATCGAATGACACACCCTCCGAGATCGACCAGTCGATCGCGATCGACGTAATGGGCACCCCTGGGCTAGCTCTTTTAGTGCCTACCTTCAATCTGTAGGTAGGTGCTCACCTGTTCAAACATGAAGGCAAACTCCACTCCTTCTTTGTTCATGCTCTCCACATCCAAGAAGCAGTAGAGCTTGAAGTAAAGCTTCCATTCTCCTTCTTCCTCCTCTTCCTCACTGCCAGCAAGCCTGGTAAAACAAATACAGCAGAATTTTAGTAAAAATACCTCCATACAGTAGATAACCGGAAAAAAAAGATAATAACGATCGGCCGGTTTGGCTGGCTGGTTTGAGTTGAATGGCTGGATAGGGTAGGTTAGTTGGTTGGTTGAGTTTGTTAGGAGGTGGCCAACTGGATACAGGGCTCTCTGGGTTGGGTTGGGTATTTTTTTGGTGGGATGTTTGGCTGTTAGGTTGATTTTTTGATGTGCGGATTCGTTGGTTGATTGATGGACATGTTAAGGTTGGGGGTGGATGGTGGGTAAGTTTGGTTGCTTGGGTAAGTTAGTTTGCTAATTGAGTTGAGGTGATTCGGGTGGTTGAGTTATTTGGTAGGCGTCTGGGTGGCCCGTTTTGATAAGTTTGTCAATTATTAGGTGGATTGGTTGGATTGATTAATTTCTCAATTCTTTTAGTTTGGCAGTTTTTTGGGGTTTTGTTTGATTAGGTGGGTTAATCGGTTGGTAAGCAGTAGCGTTAAGACTGGTCATTTGGTTGATTGTTGGGTAAGGTAATTGGTTAGTTGGTTTGATGATCAGTTGGGATCATACTTGCCAACCCACCCGGATTTCAGCGCCTCTACCGAAAACCTCCCGGAAGAAATTTTCTCCCTAAAATCTACCGATATTCAGCCAAAGCTGGAGGCCACGCCCTTTCCAGCTCCTTGCTGACCTGAGTGGGGACAGCCTGTTTTCACGTTCGCTTTCCCACTATATAAACAGCTTGCCTGCCCAATCACGTTACAACATCTACGGATTTGAATAAAAAACTGCACACACAAGGAGACGAAGCAGAAGAACGAGGAAGTTACAGCCATGGCGACTCCGTCTGTAATAGAGTGATTCTATGTTGTCTGTTGCCATCTCCTGGTGAATGTTGGCTATAGCGTTATGGGGTTTCTTTTGGATTGGCCAACGATTTACGTGGTGTTGGGCACCTGACGGCAAGTGAGGGAGTCTGTTCTGAAGCCCACAGTAAAGAGACGTAACTTCATCACCTCGCCTGGTTATTGACTCCAACCCAATATATTACACCGTCGACGAGCAAAATTAAGAAATAAATGGCAGAACAAAGGTTACTCAAATAGTGAAAGGTAAGTGTTGTTGTTTTTTAGTAACCAGCAAGCACAGTACAGTTAGTAGAACAACTGTGTTTTTATTCATGTGTATTTGATAGGTGCCGTCGGAAATTCAACTATTTATTTTATTTATATATATAATAAAATAAATATTTATAGCTAGAATTCACTGAAAGTCAAGTATTTCATATATATATGAAATATATATATATATGAAATACTCGAGTTGGTGAATTGTAGATGTAAATATATTCCTACCCTCTTAACCACGCCTCCGCCCCTTCCAGTAAAGAGACATAACTTTATCACCTCGCCAGGTTATTGACTCCAACCCAATATATTACACCGTCGACGAGCAAATTTAAGAAATAAATGGCAGAACAAAGGTTACTCAAATAGTGAAAGGTAAGTGTTTTTTTGTTTTTTTAGTAACCAGCAAGCACAGTACAGTTAGTAGAACAACTGTGTTTTTATCAATGTGTATTTGATAGGTGCCGTCTGAAATTCAACTATTTATTTCATTTATATATATAATAAAATAAATATTTATAGCTAGAATTCACTGAAAGTCAAGTATTTCATATATATATGAAATATATATGAAATACTCGAGTTGGTGAATTGTAGATGTAAATATATTCCTACCCTCTTAACCACGCCTCCGCCCCTTCCAGTAAAGAGACGTAACTTTATCACCTCGCCAGGTTATTGACTCCAACCCAATATATTACACCGTCGACGAGCAAATTCAAGAAATAAATGGCAGAACAAAGGTTACTCAAATAGTGAAAGGTAAGTGTTTTTTTGTTTTTTTTAGTAACCAGCAAGCACAGTACAGTTAGTAGAACAACTGTGTTTTTATCAATGTGTATTTGATAGGTGCCGTCTGAAATTCAACTATTTATTTCATTTATATATATAATAAAATAAATATTTATAGCTAGAATTCACTGAAAGTCAAGTATTTCATATATATATGAAATATATATATATGAAATACTCGAGTTGGTGAATTGTAGATGTAAATATATTCCTACCCTCTTAACCACACTCCCCGCCCTAACCACGCCTCCGCCCCTTCCAGTAAAGAGACGTAACTTTATCACCTCGCCAGGTTATTGACTCCAACCCAATATATTACACTGTCGACGAGCAAATTTAAGAAATAAATGGCAGAACAAAGGTTACTCAAATAGTGAAAGGTAAGTGTTTTTTAGTTTTTTTTAGTAACCAGCAAGCACAGTACAGTTAGTAGAACAACTGTGTTTTTATTCATGTGTATTTGATAGGTGCCGTCTGAAATTCAACTATTTATTTCATTTATATATATAATAAAATAAATATTTATAGCTAGAATTCACTGAAAGTCAAGTATTTCATATATATATGAAATATATATGAAATACTCGAGTTGGTGAATTGTAGATGTAAATATATTCCTACCCTCTTAACCACACTCCCTGCCCTAACCACGCCTCCGCCCCCTTCCTGAACACGCCCCCCCCACCTCCCGAAATCTGAGGTCTCAAGGTTGGCAAGTATGGTTGGGATTGATTGGCACAGAGGATTAGCTGGCACAAAGTGGTTTTGAAAACAACTCCATAAGATATTGGCTCGTAAATACTGCAGGTAAACTTTAAGATTAGATGTGTGTCAATAAACACAATGTCCTTTGTAAACTGTGTGTTTAATAGATACCTTTCGAACTTTGCCAGGACGTCTGCCACAATGACTCTGCTCTCCAGCGCTCGATCCGTGACAGCGTTGTGCTCAAAAAGTGAGAAAAGGTTCTTGCTGTCCTCCATGGCCAAACCTCGAATCAACTTCTCTACAACCTTTAGCAGAAACATTTAAGACCTGATGTGTTTGTCTTGCAGTTCATTCAGCTTTCTGTCCATACTTGTCTGTAAGCATTGTGTGCGCACCTCTCCCGCTGTGGTGTGGGAGTTGATGGAGATCTTGCAGGACCCTCCTCCGTGGCAGTAAACCGTGGTGCTCATCTCTTGTCTCACCAACAGGGCGGCAATCTCCTCCTGTGAGGGCACAAACTCTCGAGTCTTGGTCTTCTTCAGGGATTCGCCGATGAAAGTGGCGTAGCGTTCGATCTCAGTGCCGGGATAACGCTCACGCACCCTGACGAGGGACACACGCATAAAAAAATAAGTTTATTTACTTCTGGTGCGAAGAACTGTACAGAGGGAGTGATCACAAAACATACCTCTTGAGGTGGAAACGCAGATATCTGAGAATGGCGCGACTGGGGAGGAAGGTGCAGCTCATGCAGGTGAGGAGGTGCCAGTGCGCCCGATTGGCCGGGCTGTTGGGCTGAGGCACGTGATTGGTCTGCTTGATCACCTGGCAATAAACCTAAGACACAAAACACGATGCTAACATGAAGACCCAGTAAAATGCTAAGAAAAATCAAAAACTGAGGGGAGAAAAAGGTTCCCCTAAATCATGGGTGTCAAACTCTGGCCCGCGGGCCAAATTTCACTTGGCCCTTGAGGCAATATCACGTTAACATTAGAGCTGGCCCGCCGGTGTAACACCGCATTCACCGCTAATACTCTTACTTGCCAACCTTTCCGATTTTCCCTGGAGACTCCCGAAGTTCAGCGCCCCTCCCGAATTTCATCCGGGACAACAATATTTGGGGTGGGCTCTAAAGGCACTGCCTTTGGCGTTCTCTACAACCTGTCTCCACGTCCGCTTTTCCTCCATACATACGGCGTGCCGGCCCAGTCACATAAAATATGCGGCTTATACACACACACACAAGTGAATGCAAGGCATACTTGGTAAACAGCCATACAGGTCACACTGAGTGTGGCCGTATAAAAAACTTTAACACTGTTACAAATATGCGCCACACTGTGAACCCACACCAAACAAGAATGACACATTTCGGGAGAACATCCGCACCATAACACAACATAAACACAACAGAACAAATACCCAGAACGCCTTGCAGCACTAACTCTTCCAGGACGCTACAATATACACCCCCCGCTACCACCAAACCCCGTCCACCTCAACCCCGCCGCCGAAAAGAGGCATTCAATTTTTATTTAAATTTTATTTGATATGCCATTGATATTTTTTAATTATTATTATTATTATTTGAAACTAGATTTTGCATGTCACTATAAAGTTATATAAGCCTTGCTTGTTCAATATTCAATGCAAAACTTGTTTGGGTCCCTATCAAAAGGTTAATTTGTTCAACCTCGGCCCGCGGATTTGTTCGGTTTTAAATTTTGGCCCACTCTGTATTTGAGTTTGACACCATCCATCAATCCATCATCTTCCGCTTATCGGAGGTCGGGTCGCGGGGGCAACAGCCTAAGCAGGGAAACCCAGACGTCCCTCTCCCCAGCCACTTCGTCTAGCTCTTCCCGGGGGATCCCGAGGCGTTCCCAGGCCAGCCGGGAGACATAGTCTTCCCAACGTGTCCTGGGTCTTCCCCGTGGCCTCCTACCGGTTGGACGTGCCCTAAACACCTCCCTAGGGAGGCGTTCGGGTGGCATCCTGACCAGATGCCCGAACCACCTCATCTGGCTCCTCTCGATGTGGAGGAGCAGCGGCTTTACTTTGAGTTCCTCCCGGATGGCAGAGCTTCTCACCCTATCTCTAAGGGAGAGCCCCGCCACACGGCGGAGGAAACTCATTTCGGCCGCTTGTACCCGTGATCTTATCCTTTCGGTCATGACCCAAAGCTCATGACCATAGGTGAGGATGGGAACGTAGATCGAGCGGTAAATTGAGAGCTTTGCCTTCCGGCTCAGCTCCTTCTTCACCACAACGGATCGGTACAATGTCTGCATTACTGAAGACGCCGCACCGATCCGCCTGTCGATCTCACGATCCACTCTGCCCTCACTCGTGAACAAGACTCCTAGGTACTTGAACTCCTCCACTTGGGACAGGGTCTCCTCCCCAACCCGGAGAGGGCATTCCACCCTTTTCCGGGCGAGAACCATGGACTCGGACTTGGAGGTGCTGATTCTCATTCCGGTCGCTCCACACTCGGCTGCGAACCGATCCAGCGAGAGCTGAAGATCCCGGTCAGATGAAGCCATCAGGACCACATCATCTGCAAAAAGCAGAGACCTAATCCTGCGGTCACCAAACCGGAACCCCTCAACGCCTTGACTGCGCCTAGAAATTCTGTCCATAAAAGTTATGAACAGAATCGGTGACAAAGGACAGTTTGACACCCCTGCCTTAAATTGACTTTTCAACATGAAGAGACACCTTTTACTCAAAAACGAGAATATGGAGTGGGGGGAGGGTTTCACTGTATTTACTTTTCAACATGAAGTGACCAACTTTACTCAAAAATGAAAAAATATGGAGATTTGCAGCGAAGTGGAGAATGTGGAGAACGATGGTCTCCGGTGTTAACTTCTCAGCAAAGGAAAACAGTATCATGTAAGACCCGCTCGACATCCATTGCTTTCCTCCTCTCCAAGGTTCTCATAGTCATCATTGTCACCGACGTCCCACTGGGTGTGAGTTTTCCTTGCCCTTATGTGGGCCTACCGAGGATGTCGTAGTGGTTTGTGTTGTGGTTTGTGCAGCCCTTTGAGACATTAGTGATTTAGGGCTATATAAGTAAACATTGATTGATTGATTGATTTTTTTATCCAAAGAGAGACTGAAGCAGACCACCCTGCTCGGTTTGTTTTCCAGAGCACCAACCTCGTCCCTGAGCGGGCGCAGGTCCTGGCAGGTCTGCAGGATGCCCTGGATGATGGGCACCGTGTCGGCCAGCGTCTCCATTTCCTGCAGCGAGTTGAAGACCCGCACTGCCTCGTCCTGCAGGCTGGCGTAGCCTTGCTGCCTTTGCACTGTGCAGGGATTGACACAATTAAGAGTCGGGTGACACTGGCAGTTGAGTTTGAAGGGGGGGGGGGGGGGGGGGGGGGTCAGTGACTCACAGCTGGTGACCTCGCCGTACGGTAGCGGCAGCAGCGGCGAGTGCAGAGGATGCTGCGTGTATCTGAGGATGGGGTTCCTTTTGTACATCTGCTCCACTATTTCTGGATTGACGCTGTTCTCCTGCGGGATCATAACATGTAACATAATGCTATTAATAAATGCTTGTTGAGGGGCTTTTACCTTGATGTCTCTGATGAGCTGTAGAGTCGGGGTCTCAATGGGGGTCTTGCTGTCTATGACGCCTTGTATGGCCGCCGTCCATCTCATGGCCTCATTCAGCATTTTGGTGTAGAGGCGATAGGAGTGTTTCCTCCCATACACTGTGATGTTCCAGTATCCTGCAAAACATGTCAATCCATCAATCATCCCTCAGATCAGGGGTCGGGAACCTTTTTGGCTGAGAGAGCCAAGAAGCCAAATATTTTAAAATGTATTTCCCTAAGAACCATATAATATATTTTTTAACACTGAACACAACTAAACACATGCATTTTTAAGAGTATAATAGGTCTCTTATTCTTTGTAATAACATTGTTATTCTGAATCTAACCGTGGAGGGGGTGTGGCCTGTGGGCCTGCAGCAAAGCAGGATGTTGCCAGGACCGGCCTCGAAATCAGCGACAGGTGCGTAGACGGCCCACCTAGGCCTTGTTATCTAATCACCTGTCACTCTGTTATAAGCAGCAGCCAGGAGGAGGGACAGAGTTGGGGCTGGAGCCAGAGCGCGAGTGAGGACGAAGGAGAAAAAGACAATTGCTGGAAAGCAACTGAGAGAAAAATAAAATAAAACAATATTGTAACCCTAAAACAGGCTCTTGGTGGTCTGAAGAACCCCCAGGAGGGCAAGTCCCACACTAACCAAAAATAAATAAATGACTTCTTACCATTAATGCAACTTCTTGATCATAAAAAAGCATGAGACTGTTTTATATTTTGAACGTTATTTTTAACACTGTGATTACAAGCGGAATTATTCATTAATTATCGTGTTAAGCAATGTCAGCTCAGATTTATCCGAGAGCCAGATGCAGTCATCAGAAGAGACACATCTGGCTCTAGAGCCATAGGTTCCCTACCCCTGCCTCAGATAATCCATAAATAATAGGAGTTTTTTTGTATTTGTCCCTTACCTGTCTCCCTGTGAACCCTTTCGTCAGGCTGGATGATGGAGCACAGAGAGTTGAGGACAAGCGTTCCCATTTTGGACGAGTTGCGCTCGGAGCTCTTGTAGTAATCCAGGGAGTTGTGGGTGAGGACGAACCAGCGCTTCTTCAGTTTCAGGGATGTGCTCTTGGCGTTGGTCTTCACCTCCTTCTGGAGCCAGCCTGGAAGGAGGTCGGCAAAGACGAGGTAAGGAGCAAGAAATACCTGCACGGTTCAAAAGCGCTGAAAGCAGGGGTGTCAAACTCATTTTAGAAGGGGGGTCACATGAAGAAAAATGTACTCCCAAATGTGCCGGACTGGTAAAATCACGGCACGATAACTTAAAAAAAAAGGCCAACTTCAGATTGTTTTTTTTTTTTTGTTTAAAAATAGAACAAGCACATTCTGAAAATGTACAAATCATGATGTTGTTGGGTTTTTTGTACACTTACATGTTGCGGTTAATAATTTAGTTGTCGTTATTTACATTTTTTGAATAACTCATATCAGGGGTCGGGAACCTTTTTGGCTGAGAGAGCCATACAAGACAAATATTTTTAAAAGTATTTCCATGAGAACGATAAATTATTATTATTTTTTTTAAATTGAATACAATTAAGAAAGACCAACATTTTTAGGAGTATAATAAGTCTCTTATGGGGCGGCATAGCTCGATTGGTAGAGTGGTCGTGCCAGCAACTTGAGGGTTGCAGGTTCGAATTCCCGCTTCCGCCATCCTAGTCACTGCCGTTGTGTCCTTGGGCAAGACACTTTACCCACCTGCTCCCAGTGCCACCCACACTGGTTTAAATGTAACTTAGATATTGGGTTTCACTATGTAAAAGCGCTTTGAGTCACCAGAGAAAAGCGCTGTATAAATATAATTCACTTCACTTATTCTTTTTAATAACATTGTTATTCTGAGGTTAGCCAAAAATAAATACAATACTTCTTACCATTAATGCGACTTCTTGAACAGGTGCAGTAGAAACCAGATGGATGGATGAAAATACATGAGAATGTTTTATATTTTGAACGTTAATTTTGACACTGTGATTACCAGCTGAATTATTCATTACTTATCGTGTTAACCAATGTCAGCTAAGATTTATCTGAGAGCCAGGTGCAGTCATCAAAAGAGCCACATCTGGCTCTAGAGCCATAGGTTCCCTACCCCTGACTTATATGATAATGTTTATCAGTCAACTCATTGGTGTTAACTTTCAATCAAGATAAAAAAAATTACAGGATTTTATTTATGTAGTTTGATCATTTTCCTCGACTGATGTACTAGCATCATGTGGTTTATTTTGTACATATGCAGTATCATCTACAGAGATGCAAAGAATCGCTTTTGCGACATCTAGTGGACACATTTAGAACAGCAGTTTCTTTCATTCAAAAATTTCAGGTTCATTTTCATAGTTAGCAAACTCATCCCGCGGGCCGGATAAAACCTGTTCGTGGGCCTGATCCGACCCGCGAGCCGTACGTTTGACACCCCTGGCTTAAAGGGTCACGTCACCTCGAACGAGGAACTCCTGGCCGTCGATCCGCGCGTCTCCTTTGGGTTTCTGCAGCAGACTGATCCAGTGGTGCATCTCCTCGGGCGTGTCGCTGTTGCAGTGGATCACACGGTTGGCCGTGATGATCACAAAGGAGTTGGGCCTGGAAAGAGCACACTAACACTAAATCCACCTGAATTTATTACATTACCGTAATCACTTTAAGATGAGTAAATAGAAGATCAACTATAAGAAAAAATGCAACAAAAACATGTGTTTTTTTAATACTTCAGTGAAGTGGAATTCCTCAAATTCTGTGGAAACACGTCTGCCTGTCTTATGGCTTGTTTGTGTGTTTATTTTTCCAGGATAAATAAAACATAACAATGAATAAATAAACTGATCACAAAACAAAATTAACAAAAAACAAAACAAAAAAATCAACAAAAGTAAAGACCAAATAATTAGTTTCCCTTGAGTTTAAAAAAACATTTACATCCATATATTTGGTGTATTTTATATAAATTAATTTATTAAATTTTCTAATGAAATAAAATAAATCCACGGGGGGTTGTGGACAGGGGCGGGAGGGGTTAAGGGGGAAGAGTATATTTATGGCTAGAATTCACTGAAATTCAAGTACATACATATATATATACATATATATGCTATATATATCTTTATATATATATATATATACACACACATATATATATATATATATAGACACATATATATATATAGACACACACACACACATATATATATATATTATATATATATATATATATATATATACACATATATATATATGTATATATAAATAAAATAAATACTTGAATTTACACACACATAACACTCCTCTACTCATTTTTGTATTTGAAAGTGCAATGCTTTGCAGCCAGTAGCACAGCCTTTGAAGGAGCATAGGTATGGGCAGCATCTGTGAAATTTAATTTGCAGGAAAAGAAGTGAGTTTAGGGTTGAATTGTCCATCCTCATTCTATATAATATATATATATATATATATATATATATATATATATATATATATATATATATATATATGGGACGGCGTGACGCAGTGGAAGCGTGGCCGTGCGCAACCCGAGGGTCCCTGGTTCAAATCCCACCTAGTACCAACCTCGTCACGTCCGTTGTGTCCTGAGCAAGATGCTTCACCCTTGCTCCTGATGGGTGCTGGTTGGCGCCTTGCATGGCAGCTCCCGCCATCAGTGTGTGAATGTGTGTGTGAATGGGTAAATGTGGAAGTAGTGTCAAAGCGCTTTGAGTACCTTGAAGGTAGAAAAGCGCTATACAAGTACAACCCATTTATCATTTATATAAATAAAATAAATACTTGAATTTCAGTGTTCATTTATTAACACATAAAATCGATCTGCGGTGGACGGGGGCGGGAGGGGTTAAGGGGGAAGATTATATTGATAGCTAGAATTCACTGAAATTCAAGTATACATACATACACATATACATATATATATATATATATATATATATGTAAAATAAATACTTGAATTTCAGTGTTCATTTATTAATACATCTACACATAAATAACACTCCTCTATTTATTTTTTTATGTTCAATGCCTTGCAGCCAGTAGGACAGCCTTTGAAGGAGCATAGGTATGGGCAGCATCTGTGAAATTGAATTTGCAGGAAAGAAGTGAGTTTAGGGTTGAATTGTCCATCCTCATTCTATTCTCTGTCACTATCTTTCTAACCATGCTGAACACACTCTCTGATGATGCATTGCTGTGTGGCACGCAAAAAAGTGCTCATCAAATGCACCAGAGTCTGGAATCATCCATCTCTCCCTAGCATACTCCTTTCCCTTCGAGCTGTCCTGGATCAACTGAAATTCTTGTTTCCAACCATTTTGGAAGTTGCAAGCGTACTTCTTACTCGTTGTCGCCATGTCACTTCTTCGTTCTTCTGCTTTGTCTGTGTTATGTTTTGGACATTACTACTTGCCGTAGTTTTGAAGCAATGCATGACGGGAATCCGGATGTTGTGTGTCCGTGTATTAACGTGCCGGCTGGAATAAACTCACGCTGAGAAATGGCTACCTATGGATAACGGAGACATATATAATAGTCTGCTTCTTTTTGTGTGTGCAGTTGCGCACTGAGTTCCAAAAGCCGTAGATGTTCTAACGTGACTGGGCCGGCGCGCTGTTTATATGGAAGGAAAGCGGACGTGACGACAGGCTGTCCTCACTCAGGTCCTGCTGGAACCGGGAGAATAGTTGTGCCGGGAGATTTTCGGGAGAGGCACTGAAATTCGTGAGTCTCCCGGAAAATTCGGGAGGGTTGGCAAGTATGCTCTAAAGCATGGGTCATCAACCTTTTTGAAACCAAGAGCTACTTCTTGGGTACTGATTAATGCGAAGGGCTACCAGTTTTATACACACTTAAATAAATTGCCAGAAATAGCCAATTTGCTCAATTTACCTTTAATAAATAAATCTATAAAAATAAAAAAAATGGGTATTTCTGTCTGTCATTCCGTCGTACATTTTTTTTTCCTTTTATGGAAGGTTTTTTGTAGAGAATAAATGATGAAAAAAACACTTAATTGAACGGTTTAAAAGAGGAGAAAACAGGAAAAAAAAAAGAAAATTTAATTTTGAAACATAGTTTATCTTCAAAAATCTACCGAAAAAAAGAAGAGCTAATTCGAATCTTTTTGAAAAAATTAAAAAAATAATTTATGAAACATCATTAGTAATTTTTCCTGATTAAGATTAATTTAAGAATTTTGATGACATGTTTTAAATAGATTAAAATCCAATCTGCACTTTGTTAGAATATATAACAAACTGGACCAAGCTATATTTCTAACAAAGACAAATCATTATTTCTTCTGGATTTTAAAGAACACAATTTTTAAAAGAAATTCAAAAGACTTTGAAATAAGATTAAAAATTGATTCTACAGATTTTCTAGATTTGCCAGAATTTTTTTTTTAATTTTAATCATAATAAGTTTGAAGAAATATTTCACAAATATTCTTCATCAAAAAAACAGAAGTTAAAATGAAAAATTAAATTGAAATGTATTTATTATTCTTTACAATGAAAAAAATAAAATTACTTGAACATTGATTTAAATTGTCAGGAAAGAAGAAGACGGAATTTAAAAGGTAAAAATGTATATGTGTTTAAAAATCCTAAAATAATTTTTAAGATTGTATTTTTT
The DNA here is from genome assembly GCF_033978795.1 of Nerophis ophidion. Classification (NCBI taxonomy): domain Eukaryota; kingdom Metazoa; phylum Chordata; class Actinopteri; order Syngnathiformes; family Syngnathidae; genus Nerophis; species Nerophis ophidion. The sequence goes on from NC_084613.1 coordinate 77,603,002, forward strand.
TCTCTAAAATTGTCTTTCTGAAAGTTATAAGAAGCAAAGTAAAAAATAATAAATTAATTTATTCAAACAAGTGAAGACTTAGTCTTTAAAATATTTTCTTGGATTTTCAAATTCTATTTGAGTTTTGTCTCTCTTAGAATTAAAAATGTCGAGCAAAGCGAGACCAGCTTGCTAGTAAATATATACAATTTAAAAAATAGAGGCAGCTCACTGGTAAGTGCTGCTATTTGAGCTATTTTTAGAACAGGCCAGCGGGCGATTCATCTGGTCCTTACGGGCTACCTGGTGCCCGCGGGCACCACGTTGGTGACCCCTGCTCTAAACAAATCCTGTTGTACTTTTTTAGGTGCAATCACAAATAAAACATCTCGTTACTCTTCTATCTTGTAGAAAAAAATCAGACTCACCGATCAGGATTGTCAGACGCGCAGACGGAGTCGATCAGGCCCACATCGAGGGTTCCCTGAAAAAAAAAAAACATTGTTAGAAAGTAACAAAATTAGAATATAAGGCATACAATTAAGTCAGCATGTGCTGCTCTCTCTTGACTAATATTGCAAACTTTTCATGGACTGACCACAGCATTTTTGGGGTTGGCCTGTTCGTGGGACATTTCCAGCAGCTGCTCCGGCGTGCACACTCGCACCTTACTGAGCACCTTGAACCAACCACTGCACATAGTTGAACGTCGTTAGCACGTAGCTGTTCTGCAGCCAAAATAGGGCAAGCACCGCACCTGGCGTCCTCCGGCGACTCCGCAAACACCTGGTAGGTCCTCTCATCCGTCACGATGTTCAGGGCGTTTTCCTTCTCGTGGTTGTCGACGATTTCCCTGAGAGGACACGACATGTTGTTTTCCCAATTTTGCAATTCAGGCGGGCTGAGGAATTGCGTCTTACTTTGCAGCTCGGATGTCGATGGTTCCCTTCAGCTTCTCCTCGCTGTCGTTGTCGTAATACATCAGCTTGCTGTCCCTCAGCACGAACCAGCGCATCTTCCAGTTTCTGATGCAATTAGTACAGTTAGTTTAGTTTGCAATATGCATCTTAATTACACTTGACACAATAGTGCTGAAAAGTTCTTTAAAAAAAACAAATTTGAAGGCAAAACAAAATAAAAAACCCTATTTCCATATGAGTTGGGAAATTGTGTTAGATGTAAATAAAAACGGAATACAATGATTTGCAAACCCTTTTCAACCCATATTCAGTTGAATGCACTACAAAGACAAGATATTCGATGTTCAAACTCGTAAACTTAATTAGTTTTTGCAAATAATAATTAACTTAGAATTTCATGGCTGCAACACGTGCCAAAGTAGTTGGGAAAGGGCGTGTTCACTACTGTGTTACATCACCTTTTCTCTTAACAACACTCAATAAACGTTTGGGAACTGAGGAAACTAATTGTTGAAGCTTTGAAAGTGGAATTCTTTCCCATTCTTGTTTTATGTAGAGCTTTAGTCGTTCAACAGTCCAGGGTCTCCACTGTCGTATTTTACGCTTCATAATGTGCCACACATTTTCCATGGGAGACAGATCTGGACTGCAGGCGGGCCAGGAAAGTACCCGCACTCTTTTTTTACGAAGCCACGCTGTTGAACACGTGCTGAATGTGGCTTGGCATTGTCTCGCTGAAATAAGCAGGGGCGTCCATGAAATAGACGGCGCTTAGATGGCAGCATATGTTGTTCCAAAACCTGTATGTACCTTCCAGCATTAATCGTGCTTTCACAGATGTGTAAGTTACCCATGCCTTGGGCACTAATGCACCCCCATACCATCACAGATGCTGGCTTTTGAACTTTGCGTCGATAACAGTCTGGATGGTTCGCTTCCCCTTTGGTCCGGATGACACGATGTCGAATATTTCCAAAAACTATTTGAAATGTGGACTCATCAGACCACAGAACACTCTTCCACTTCACATCAGTCCATCTTAGATGATCTCAGGGCCAGAGAAGCCGGCGGCATTTCTGGATGTTGTCGATAAATTGCTTTTGCTTTGCATAGTAGAGCTTTAACTTGCACTTACAGATGTAGCGACAAACTGTATTTAGTGACAATGGTTTTCTGAAGTGTCCCTGAGCCCATGTGAAGCTATCCTCTAGAGATTGATGTCGGTTTTTGATACAGTGCCGTCTGAGGGATCGAAGGTCACGGTCATTCAATGTTGGTTTCCGGCCATATTATGGACCGTAAATGTTGAAATCCCTAAATTTCTTGAAGTTGCACTTTGAGAAACATTGTTCTTAAACTGTTTGACTATTTGCTGACGCAGTTGTGGACAAAGAGGTGTACCTCACCCCATCCTTTCTTGTGAAAGACTGAACATTTTTTGGGAAGCTGTTTTTATACCCAATCATGGCACCCACCTGTTCCCAATTAGCCTGCACACATGTGGGATGTTCCAAATATGTGTTTGATGAGCATTCCTCAACTTTATCAGTGTTTATTGCCACCTTTCCCAAATTCTTTTTCACATGTTGCTGGCATCAAATTCTAAAGTTATTGATTATTTGCAAAAAAAAAATGTTTATCAGTTTGAACATCAAATATCTTGTCTTTGTAGCATATTCAACTGAATATGGGTTGAAAAGGATTTGCAAATCATTGTATTCCGTTTATATTTACATCTAACACAATTTCCCAACTCATATGGAAACGGGGTTTGTAGCTTCCATTTTGGATGAATTGCTTTGAAGCGTCTGAAATTATAGCAAAATATTTTTATAATAAATAGACCAAATTTAGCGATTGGTCACACGATACTAAAGCATGGATGCATTATGACACACAAGAAGAGATAGCGTGTCCATAGATGCCTCAATGTTTGTCACTGTAAGAAAAATAATCATGTGACCAACAAAGCTATTGCGTCCTGTAAAGCGTCAAACTGTTTATCAGGAAGCGTGGGTTATTCACTCTTGGCATTACCTGAAAGAAGGTAAATGTTCTTCTTTTAATGTTTACCATTTGTTTAACTGATCAGAGTTGAACTGCCCACTGCTCCCCTCAACCTCCCAGGAAGTGATCAAGGGTGATGGGTCAAATGCAGAGAATAATTTCACCACACCTTGTGTGTGTGTGACAATCATTGGTACTTTAACTTTAACATTTCATGTTCATTTCTGCACCGCTATTACAAAACCCAAAACCAGTGAAGTTGGCATGTTGTGTAAATGGTAAATAAAAACAGAATACAATGATTTGCAAATCCTTTTCAACCTATGTTCAATTGAATAGACTGCAAAGATAAGATACTTAACGTTTGAACTGGTAAACTTTGTTATTTTTTGCAAATATTTACTCATTTGGAATTGGATGACTGCAACATGTTTCAAAAAAGCTGGCACAAGTGGGGAAAAAAAAGACGAAGAAAGTTGAGGAAAACTCATCAAACACTTATTTGGAACATCCCACAGGTGAACAGGCTAATTGGGAACAGGTGGGTGCCATGATTGGGGACAAAAGATGCTCGGACATTCGCAAACAGGGAGGGGTCAAGGGTCACCACTTTGTGAACAAATGCGTGAGCAAATTGTCCAACAGTTTAAGAACAACATTCCTCAATGAGCTATTGCAAGGAATTTAGGGATTTCACCATCTACGGTCCGTAATATCATCAAAAGGTTCAGAGAATCTGGAGAAATCACTGCACTTAACATTTAATGGCTGAGACCTTGGATCCCTCAGGCGGTACTGCATCAAAAATCGACATCAGTGTGTAAAGGATATCACCATATGAGCTCAGGAACACTTCAGAAAACCACAGTCAGTAACTACAGTGGCTTTGTCACGCCAAATTTCTTTCCCCCGGAAGCCCCTCCAATGCCTGAAGGACCACAATGAGAGCGGAACAATACCAAGTTCTATGACTCTTAAGCGTTACAGCTGCAAAATTAGCGAAGCAAAAATAGATTGAAAGGTTAGCATGCTGGAATGCAATTTTTTTTCCTCACAGTTATTTTTTACCAATGACAATCAAGCCAACTTAAGCTGTACATCAAGCAAGAATGGGAAAGATTTCCACCTGAAAATCTTCAAAAATTGGTCTCCTCAGTTCCCAAACGGTTACTGAGTGCTGTTAAAAGGAAAGGCCATGTAACACAGTGGTAAAATTGCCCCTGTGGCAACTTTGCAATGTGTTGCTGCCATTAAATTCTAAGTTAATGATTATATGTGTTTTTATATGTTTAATGGATCTTAAGGTCTGCAATAAAGGTTGATGATGATGAATATATATATATATATATATATATATATATATATATATAGGGCTTCACGGTGGCAGAGGGGTTAGTGCGTCTGCCTCACAATACGAAGTTCCTGCAATCCTGGGTTCAAATCCAGGCTCGGGATCTTTCTGTGTGGAGTTTGCATGTTCTCCCCGTGAATGCGTGGGTTCCCTCCGGGTACTCCGGCTTCCTCCCACTTCCAAAGACATGCACCTGGGGATAGGTTGATTGGCAACACTGGATTGGCCCTAGTGTGTGAATGTGAGTGTGAATGTTGTCTGTCTATCTGTGTTGGCCCTGCGATGAGGTGGCGACTTGTCCAGGGTGTACCCTGCCTTCCGCCCGATTGTAGCTGAGATAGGCGCCAGCGCCCCCCGCGACCCCGAAAGGGAATAAGCGGTAGTAAATGGATGGATGGATGGATATATATATATATATATATATATATATATATATATGTATATGTATATGTATATGTGTGTGTATATATATATATATACACACATATATATATATATATATATATATATATATATATCCATCCATCCATTTCCTACCGCTTATTCCCTTTTGGGATCACGGGGGGCGCTGGCGCCTATCTCAGCTACAATCGGGCGGAAGGCGGGGTACACCCTGGACAAGTCGCCACCTCATCGCAGGGCCAACACAGATAGACAGACAACATTCACACTCACATTCACACACTAGGGCCAATTTAGTGTTGCCAATCAACCTATCCCCAGGTGCATGTCTTTGGAAGTGGGAGGAAGCCGGAGTACCCGGAGGGAACCCACGCAGTCACGGGGAGAACATGCAAACTCCACACAGAAAGATCCCGAGCCTGGATTTGAACCCAGGACTGCAGGAACTTCGTATTGTGAGGCAGACGCACTAATATATATATATATATATATATATATATATATATATATATATATATATATATATAATTGTTTCAGTTTGTTTTATTTTTGCCAAAGGTGGAGCACTTCAAATTTTGACACACACTTGTTATTTCATATGTTGACCAGAGGTGGAGCACTTTTAAAACCGACACACAGCCAATTTGAAAAATCCCTCCTTTTTGGGACCACCCTAATTTTGATAGAGTTCACCACCAGCGTTGCATACGTACATACATGCATATATATATATATATATATATGTATATATATATATATGTGTGTGTGTATGTGAATCGAGACATAGTTAAAGTAAATAATGAATATTAAAAACCAATTACACAAAAAAATTTAAAATAAATAAAAATAAACTAAAAGCTTACCTTTTGTATATTTGCATAGTATGTACATGTATATATTATTAATGTTGTCTTTACAAATACACATGACTTTTGTAATGTGACTGTATGTTGCAGAGCAAAAAATGACAAGCCCAAAATGCTAAATGCTAGGAAAAATGTAAATGTTTTTTTTAAGTTTTTGCAACATTAACAGCAATAAATTGTCCCGATCTCGTTTTACGTCCCATTGCCTCATTGATTTGTAATAATGTAAGGTGGAGAAGCCATGTTACTTTGGGCATAGAGTTTGAATACACACAAATAAAATCAAACTGGTAAAAACTACAACAACCTGCGTGAGAGTGTAGACAGGCCTCCTCCTTTCTTGTAGAGCCAACCCGACTTGAGGGACTCTTGTTTGGAGCGGAACCACATGAAGGTCTCGTCTTTTAGCACGCACCAGCGCCTCCTCCAGGGGATCATCAGACCGGCTGCGGTAAACATCGGAAAGGTTAAAGCGTCGATTCATGGTCATGTTTGATGCAGCATTTTTAGGGCCGATACTGATTATTAGTAGTCACGGAGACCGATAACTGGAACAATACAAGCTATTTGAACATAAATAGTATATGTCACTAAACAGATGGACAAAGCTTTGAGTTGTTTTTTCAACTTTTTGTTTTAAGAAACATATATTTGCCCAGCTGATGATCGGTCGATCAGTAATCACGACTATCTGTAGAAAAGTATGTGTTGCGTTTCACTGTTTGTCTGGTTGCAGAGACGGTAGGCACGTCCAGGGAAGAAGCCCCTTTTTAGTAGGGAAACGCAGGAAAAACTCACCCTTCATGTAGAGGTAGCCGTGGAAATAAGGTGGCCCGTTTCCGTTAAACACCGTCACCCGTCCGTTTGTCACCTCCTCGTCCGTGTCCATCATGCCGTCGTGCTCGTCGTCGCTGCCTGCGTACTGAAGAAGACGACAGAATAATCAAAAACGGGACAAGAGTGAAGGTGGAGCTGTATGGTATGTACAGTCGTGGTCGAAAGTTGACATACACTTGTAAAGAACATAAAGTCATGGCTGTCTTGAGTTTCCAATCATTTCTACAACTCTTATATTTTTGTGATAGAGTGATTGGAGCACACACTTGTTGGTCACAAAAAACATTCATGAAGTTTGGTTCTTTTATGAATTTATTATGGGTTTACTGAAAATCTGCTGGGTACCACAGAACTTTCCTCCAGAATGTCTTATCTGCGGTATGGTGTATAGTGCAGGGGTCGGGAACCTTTTTGGCTGAGAGAGCCATTTAAACCAAATAATTTTATGTGATAATATTTTTTAACACTGAATACAACTAAATGTCTGCATTTTTAAGTAAAACCAACAGTTCGAGATGCTACCTCAGTAGAAGCATTTAAGTCTCACCTTAAAACTCATCTGTATACTCTAGCCTTTAAATAGACCTCCTTTTTAGACCAGTTGATCTGCCGCTTCTTTTCTTTCTCCTATGTCCCCCCCTCCCTTGTGGAGGGGGTCCGAGCCGATGACCATAGATGAAGTACTGGCTGTCCAGAGTCGAGACCCAGGATGGACCGCTCGTCGGGACCCAGGATGGACCGCTCGCCTGTATCGATTGGGGACATCTCTACGCTGCTGATCCGCCTCCGCTTGAGATGGTCTCCTGTGGACGGGACTCTCGCTGCTGTCTTGGATCCGCTTTGAACTGAACTCTCACGGCTGTGTTGGAGCCACTATGGATTGAACTTTCACAGTATCATGTTAGACCCTGGGTGTGAGTTTTCCTTGCCCTTTTGTGGGTTCTTCCGAGGATGTTGTAGTCGTAATGATTTGTGCAGTCCTTTGAGACATTTGTGATTTGGGGCTATATAAATAAACATTGATTGATTTATAGAGTATAATATGTCAAACTCGCATGGCAGCATTAGTGGCGACCCCAAGAAGCAGGAACCAGGAGAGCGAAGAGCAGGTAAAATACTTTTATTATCATCAACAGAGGAGAATGAAGCAGTCTTGCATGTACAGTTCTAAAAAAATAGTCAATCTTTGAGCCCTGAGGAGCGTGTGAGACAAGCATAAATAGAAACATGCTGATTGGCAGCAGGTGTGGACCAGCTGCCAAGCAACAGCAGGTAAAGGAAAAAAACACAGCGCCTAGTGGGACAAGCAGGAAATGGAAACAAAATAAGAGCACTGATGGGAAGTAAATACAAAACAAAGAAGCAGAAACAGAAATTACGTGACAGATCTTCACATAATAAGTGTCATGTCTGATCATGATTTTGTGCGACTGTGCTGCCCTGAGCATCCCCGATCTCGTTGGTTCTTGAAGCTAAGCCGTGTCTGGCCTGGTTAGTACTTGGATGGGAGACTGCCTAGGTACCAGGTGCTGTTTGACCTTTGGACTCTTTAAGTACCTTTTTTTTTCACTCTGTTTTGTCACCATGACGACCAATCAGTTCACCTGTCATGTCTCACACCTGCTTTCAATCACCTCATTCACGCCCTCGATTATCTGCTTCATGCCTTGCAATGCTGTCCATTTTGTCCACGTAAGTTTCGGTTATTCATGCCACTGCGCAAGTGTTTTTGTTTCATGTTTGTAGTTTATAGCCTTTGTGCTAGTCTTTTGCTTCATAGCCCAGTTTTTTGTACCGCCATTGTGCGCGCTTTTTGTTGGTTCCTGTTTTTAGTTTTAGTATTAAAATAAAGATGTCTTTACCTTCACGTCATTTCCACTCCATTTGCTTCGCACCTCGGGAAAACAAACCAAGACCAAGTCCCAGCCTGACAATAAGTCTGTTGTAATTATCAATAAAATTGTTATTCGGAAGCTCACCGATGATAAATAAAATACTTCTTACTAATAATGCGACTTCCTGAACAGGTGTGGTAGAAAACAGATGGGTGGATTAAAATATATGAGAATGTTTTATAGTTTGAACGTTATTTTTAACACTGTCATTATCAGCGGAATTATTCACTACTTATCATGTTAAGCAATGTCAGCTAAGATGTATCTGAGAGCCAGATTCAGTCATCAAAAGAGCCACATCTGGCTCGGCCGTGCCAGAAACCTAAGGGTTGCAGGTTCGCTCCCTGCCTCTTGACATCCAAATCGCTGCCGTTGTGTCCTTTGGCAGGACACTTCACCCTTTCACACTGGTGAATGAATGAAGAATGAATGATAGGTGGTGCTCGGAGGGGCCGTAGGCGCAAACTGGCAGCCTCGCTTCAGTCAGTCTACCCCAGGGCAGCTGTGGCTGCAAATGTAGCTTACCACCACCAGGTGTGAATGAATGATTGGTTCTCACTTCTCTGTGAGCGCTTTGAGTATCTAATAATAGAAGAGCGTGATATAAATTCTAATCCATTATTATTATCTTTGTCCATGTGATGTCAGGTGAAACAAAAAAAATAGCTGTTTGGGCACAATACCCAGCAATATGTTTGGAGGAGAAAAAGTGGGGCCTTTAATCCCAAGAACACCATACCTACCGTCAAGTATGGTGGTGTTTGTATTATGCTCTGGGCCTGTTTTGCTGCCAATGGAACTGGTGCTTTACAGAGAGTAAATGGGACAATGAAAAAAGGAGGATTACCTCCAAAATCTTCAGGACAACCTAGAATCATCAGCCTGGGGGTTGGGTCTTGGACGCAGTTGGGTGTTCCAACAGGACAATGACCCCCAAACACACATCAAAAGTGGTAAAGGAATGACTGAATCTAGGCTATGATTAAGGTTTTAGAATGGCCTTCCCAAAGTCCTGACTTAAACCCCATTGAGAACATGTGGACAAGGCTGAAGAAACAAGTCCATGTCAGTAAACCAACACATTTAGCTGAACTGCATCAATTTTGTCAAGAGGAGTGCTCAAAAATTCAAGCAAAAGCTTGCCAGCAGGTTGTGGATGTCACGCCTGTGGATCATGTTTTGTTTTGACCATTTTCGGTTTTGTTTTTTGGACACTCAGTTCCTGTTTTGCACTTTCTGGTTTGTTTTCGTTACCATGCCAACTCATAAGTTTTCACCTTGTCTTCATGTCACGCCCCTGTCTTCTTGTCTCACACCTGTTAATTATCACTGATATTATTTAAGCCAGAGTTGCCAAAGGTTCAGTCTGGCAACTTCGTATTCCACAACTCCATGCATGCCAAGCCATGCTGTTTCCCTCTTGCTCCTGCCAAGTAAGTTTTTGGTTTTGTTATGTCACAGTTAGTTTTGTTTTTGCCATTGTGCTAGTTTTGTTTTCAGTGTTTGAAGCTCCTTGTGAGTGCCCTTTGTTTGCCTTTTTTCGTAGTTCATTAGTGTAAAAATAAAAATGTACTCACATTCACATCTGGCTCGTGCCAACTATCCTTTGCGTCGAAGAAACAATCCTTGTCCAAGTCCAAGTTTGACATGATTTTTTTTAAATTAATACTATACCTCAAAAAAGGCAAACAAAGGGTGCTCACAAGTAGGTTGAAAGACTTTGCTATTGAAAACAAAACTAGCACAATGGCATGACTATGGATAAAAACAAAACTAACAACTGTGACATAACAAAACCAAAAACCTACTTGGCATGAACAAGAGGGAAACAGCATGGCTTGGCATGAATCGAGTTGTGGAATACAAAGTTGCAAGACTGAACCTTTGGCAACTCTGGCTTAAATAATAGCAGTGATAATTAACAACAGGTGTGAGACAAGAAGACAGGGCCGTGACATGAAGACAAGGTGAAAACTAATGAGATGGCATGGTAACGAAAACAAACCAGGAAGTGCAAAACAGGAACTGAGTGTCCAAAAAACAAAACTGAACACGACCAAAACAAAACATGATCCATAGGCGTGACAGTGGATGGCTACCAAAAGCGCCTTATTGCAGTGAAACTTGCCAAGGGACATGTAAGCAAATATTAACATTGCTGTATGTATACTTTTCACCCAGTAGATTTGGTCACATTAATAAATTCATAAAATAAACAAACTTCATGAAAGTTTTTTGTGACCAACAAGTATGAGCTCCAATCACTTTATAACCAAAAAAATATGAGTTGTTGAAATGATTGGAAACTTAAGACAGCCATGACATTATGTTCTTTACAAGTGTATGTAAACTTTTGACCATGACTGAGTGTGTGTGTGTGTGTGTGTGTGTGTGTGTGTGTGTGTGTGTGTGTGTGTGTGCGTGTGTGTGTGTGTGTGTGTGTGTGTGTGTGCAAAATATGATTTATTTTCAATTTAGATGTTTTACCTTCATTGAGTACTTTGCTGTCCTTAAAAATGGCCAACTCACAGAACTTATTACTCTGTGTGTGAACGGTCAAATCTACCTAGCAACAGCGGTCGGTCCTCACAACTACAGAAGTAAAAAAAAAATGTTTTGTGTGTGTGTGTTTTGTATTCTGAAGTGAGGTTGCAACTCTCTACTACCATCTAGTGCTAGATGTATTTTTTTATCATCCTTTTAGCTATAGTGGAAAGGGGGGCATTCACAACCTACTGACTAAACGTGGGTCGAGAACAAAGTAGGCAAGACATGTGTGTGTGTGTGTGTGTGTGTGTGTGTGTGTGTGTGTGTGTGTGCAAGATATGATTTATTTTCAGTTTAGATGTTTTACCTTCATTGAGTACTTTGCTGTCCCTAAAAATGGCCAACTCACAGAACCTATTACTCTGTGTGTGAACGGTCAAACAGCGGTCGGTCCTCACAACTGCAGAAGTAAAACATTTTTTTTGTGTGTGTGTGTGTTTTGCATTCTGAAGTGAGGTTGCAACTCTCTACTACCATCTAGTGCTAGATGTATTTTTATCATCCTTTTAGCTATAGTGGAAAGGGGGGCCTTCACATTCTACTGACCAAACGTGGGTCCACACAAAGTAGGCAAGACGTGTGTGTGTGTGTGTGTGTGTGTGTGTGTGTGTGTGTGTGTGTGTGTGTGTGTGTGTGTGTGTGTGTGTGTGTGTGTGTGTACAAGATATGATTTATTTTCAGTTTAAATGTTTTACCTTCATTGAGTACTTTGCTGTCCTTAAAAATGGCCAACTCACAGAACTTATTACTCTGTGTGTGAACGCTCAAATCTACCTAGCAACAGCGGTCGGTCCTCACAACTGCAGAAGCAAAACATTTTTTTTGTGTGTGTGTGTTTTGCATTCTGAAGTGAGGTTGCAACTCTCTACTCCCATCTAGTGCTAGATGTATTTTTTATCATCCTTTTAGCTATAGTGGAAAGGGGGGCCTTCACAACATACTGACTAAACGTGGGTCCACACAACGTAGGCAAGACGTGTGTGTGTGTGTGTGTGTGTGTGTGTGTGTGTGTGTGTGTGTGTGTGTGTGTGTGTGTGTGTGTACAAGATATGATTTATTTTCAGTTTAGATGTTTTACCTTCATTGAGTACTTTGCTGTCCTTAAAAATGGCCAACTCACAGAACTTATTACTCTGTGTGTGAACGGTCAAATCTACCTAGCAACAGCGGTCGGTCCTCACAACTACAGAAGTAAAAAACATGTTTGTGTGTGTGTTTTGCATTCTGAAGTGAGGTTGCAACTCTATACTCCCATCTGGTGCTAGATGTATTTTTTATCATCCTTTTAGCTATAGTGGAAAGGGGGGCCTTCACAACCTACTGACCAAACGTGGGTCGACACAAAGTAGGCAAGACATGTGTGTGTGTGTGTGTGTGTCCTCACGGAGTCTGTGCTGCCTCTGTAGGACTCCATGCTGGCGTTGGTGCAGGTGGACTTGCGCGGGTGCTCCTCGTCCGTGGCGGCGGCGCTGCCCCGGTTGCTCCCCGACACGGAGCTGTCGTCCCCGGCCGTGACCGAGCCCTCCTCCTCCTCCTGGTCGTAGTCGGACTCGGTGTCGGCGGGCATGCTGTAGATGGGCTCCTCCCCGTCCACCAAGCTGTCCACCATGCTCACCTTCCTCTCAGGGGCGGCGGTGTCATCACCAGTCCGGGGTGGGACTGGAGTGGCGTCGGCGGGACGTTCTGGAGGTACCATCCCTTCGGCGAAGGCAGGCGGAGGTGGCGGCAGGTGGGCAAACATGGCCTGATCCATGGGCGTGTCCGTCTCCGCGGGGGGCGGGAAGTCAGGAAGCGGGATACACTCCTCCTCGGCGTGGAAACCCTCGTCCACCTCCTCATCCTTGGACGCGCCAGCCAGCACGGCATTCGCTGCCCTGGGAGCTTTCGGTTCAGCCACCGGCTTTGCCGCCGCGTCCCCCAATGCGGGATCCACCACCCCGTCGAAGTTGAGGAGGTCGATGAGGCTCGTGGCCTTTCGGGAGGCTTCCTTCTTCATGCGTTTGAGCTCGGCGTCGCGGCGTAGCTGCAGCTCCTGCTTGGACGACTCGCACAACTGCGACACCTCGTCCTCCCGCTTCTTCTGCAGGCGCTCGATCTCACGTTCCAGCTGCAAGATCTCCTCCATCTGACGTGTCTCATCCTAAATGTGCAGAAAGCCAAACTTTGCCAAGTTAATGCATGGGTGTCAAACTCTGGCCCGCCGTGTAATTTCACTTGGCCCTTGAGGCAATATCACGTTAACATTAGAGCTGGCCCGCTGCTGTAACACCGCATTCACCGTTAATACTCTTACTTGCCAACCCTCCCGATTTTCCCAGGAGACTCCCGAAGTTCAGTGTCCCTCCCGAATTTCATCCCGGGCAACAATATTGGGGGTGGGCCTTAAAGGCACTGCCTTTGGCGTTCTCTACAACCTGTCGCCACGTCCGCTTTTCTTCCATACAAACAGCGTGCCGGCCCAGTCACATAATATATGCGGCTTATACACACACACACATAAGTGAATGCAAGGCATACTTGGTCAAAAGCCATACAGTTCACACGGAGGGTGGCTGTATAAACAACTTTAACACTGTTACAAATATCCGCCACACTGTGAACCCACACCAAACAAGAATGGCATATTTTGGGAGAACACCCGCACTGTAACACAACATAAACACAACAGAACAAATACCCACAACCCCCTTGCAGCACTAACTCTTCCGGGACGCTACAATATACACCCCCCGCTATCACCAAACCCCGTCCACCTCAACCCCGCCGCCGAAAAGAGGCATTCCATTTTTATTTAAATTTTATTTGATATGCCTTTGATATTTTTTAATTATTATTGTTATTTCAAACTCGATTTTGCATGTCACTATAAATTTATATACTGTAAGCCTTGCTTGTTCAAGATTCAATGCAAAACTTGTTTGGGTCCCTATGAATGAATGAATGAATGGTTTATTTTGAGCCATGCAAACAAAACAAGAGAATGACATAAAATACAAAAGAAATATATAAATACATTATTTTTACACCTACATTGAAAACATTACATGTGACTAATCTTTTGTAGATGTCAATATTGGCTCAAAAGGGAGTGGGAAGAAGTAAACTTATTAGGTCCCACTCCTATACATATACAATATATATATACAATATATAATACAACAATACATATAATATAATTCAGTTCAGTGGTTGCTGCGTAGATGCTATATATTGTCTATATATAATACATTTAAATTCACACACACTTACATCAATACATATGTACACACACTTATATACACACACATACATACAATTTACATATATATATGTATATATATATACACACATATACATACATACATATACATATACATACATACACATACACACATAATCACATACATACACAAATGCATATACCCAAAATACACAAACACACACACACACACACACCTATATAAATGCTATATATATATAATAGTATATATAATATACACTTTTCTCTAAACATTATTAACAGTTTATGGTGCCTATGGGAACAAGCTTTCATTTTGACTGTGATATTAGTGGTTAATAGTGGATCTGTGGCTGTGGAGCTACTGCCCCTGATCAACAGGACCTGAGGACCACTCTTGCTATGTGTCCTATGCTGTGCATTAAAAGAGACGAGGGGAGCCCCCTGCCAGAGGAGTTATCCACGAACATAAGATCCCCCACTCGCCTACCCTGTACTCCAGATAGTGTACTTATTAACCTATTAAAAGGTTAATTTGTTCAACCTCGGCCCGCTGCTTTGTTCGGTTTTAAATTTTGGCCCACTCTGTATTTGAGTTTGACACCCCTGAGTTAATGTGTGTCCACGAGAATATGCAAAAGCTGCTGATGGTGTGTTTGATTGAGAAGCAGCTCGTATGCGAAATCGCAGAACAGACCTGGGCAAATTAAGGCCCGACGGACATTCCCAAATCATTTTTTGAGATCCTTAAGATGGAAAGTGTAGCTGCACTTATGTGATGTTTTCAAATGCCCGTAAGTCTTGAACTATACAAAGTATTTCAATGGTTGGAATCCGCCCTTTTGCATGAAATACTAGTTACTATGGTAATTAGTTAAGCTCGGATGCTACATCGTACAACAGAGCTGGCCAAAGTAAGGGAACAAATGTCCAGATTTAAAGAGGCTAATCGTCTGGAGTATTTCAACCTGTATTCAGTCAAAAAATCCATTACATGTTCCTTCTTTACATGTATTAAAAAAAGAAGAGGGAAAAAAAATCCAATTGTTTTGAACTATTAATGATGGCTGTTAAATAAATGTTCCAAAAGTGATATTTTCCTCTCTTCTTTTCTCAAGATGCATTTTTGTTTTGGTGTACAGGTAGTAGAAATCATTTTGCAGGTTTATATGGGAAATTTTACATAATAACTGGATTATTAAAACATAAAAATACAGCATATTATGAATAGATTTTATGTGTGATATACAGAACAGCTCCATTTAAAATGCAAAGTTATACTGTTGTTCTACCAGTTTAAATTTGTTTTTTGTTTGATATTACCCTGTTCATTTAATCATATATCCATCCATCCATCATCTTCCGCTTATCCGAGGTCGGGTCGCGGGGGCAGCAGCCTAAGCAGGGAAGCCCAGACTTCCCTATCTCCAGCCACTTTGTCTAACTCTTCCCGGGGGATCCCGAGGCGTTCCCAGGCCAGCCGGGAGACATAGTCTTCCCAACGTGTCCTGGGTCTTCCCCGTGGCCTCCTACCGGTTGGACGTGCCCTAAACACCTCCCTAGGGAGGCGTTCAGGTGGCATCCTGACCAGATGCCCGAACCACCTCATCTGGCTCCTCTCGATGTGGAGGAGCAGCGGCTTTACGTTGAGCTCCTCCCGGATGGCAGAGCTTCTCACCCTATCTCTAAGGGAGAGCCCCGCCACACGGCGGAGGAAACTCATTTTGGCCGCTTGTACCCATGATCTTATCTTTTCGGTCATGACCCAAAACTCATGACCATAGGTGAGGATGGGAACGTAGATCGACCGGTAAATTGAGAGCTTTGCCTTCCGGCTCAGCTCCTTCTTCACCACAACGGATCGATACAACGTCCGCATTACTGAAGACGCCGCACCGATCCGCCTGTCGATCTCACGATCCACTCTTCCCTCACTCGTGAACAAGACTCGTAGGAACTTGAACTCCTCCACTTGGGGCAGGGTCTCCTCCCCAACCCGGAGATGGCACTCCACCCTTTTCCGGGCGAGAACCATGGACTCGGACTTGGAGGTGCTGATTCTCATTCCGGTCGCTTCACACTCGGCTGCGAACCGATCCAGTGAGAGCTGAAGATCCCGGCCAGATGAAGCCATCAGGACCACATCATCTGCAAAAAGCAGAGACCTAATCCCGTGGCCACCAAACCGGATCCCCTCAACGCCTTGGCTGCGTCTAGAAATTCTGTCCATAAAAGTTATGAACAGAATCGGTGACAAAGGACAGCCTTGGCGGAGTCCAACCCTCACTGGAAATGTGTTTGACTTACTGCCGGCAATGCGGACCAAGCTCTGGCACTGATCGCACAGGGAGCGGACTGCCACAATAAGACAGTCCGGTACCCCATACTCTCTGAGCACTCCCCACAGGACTTCCCGAGGGACACGGTCGAATGCCTTCTCCAAGTCCACAAAGCACATGTAGACTGGTTGGGCAAACTCCCATGCACCCTCAAGAACCCTGCCGAGAGTATAGAGCTGGTCCACAGTTCCACGACCAGGACGAAAACCACACTGTTCCTCCTGAATCCAAGGTTCGACTATCCGGCGACGCCTCCTCTCCAGTACACCTGAATAAACCTCACCGGGAAGGCTGAGGAGTGTGATCCCACGATAGTTGGAACACACCCTCCGGTCCCCCTTCTTAAAGAGAGGGACCACCACCCCGGTCTGCCAATCCAGAGGTACCGCCCCCGATGTCCACGCGACATCATATATTGATGCACAATAAGCAACTATTACATGTTAAAAATACAGGTATTGGTCTGTTTATATACAACGCCGTTATGCAAAATTAACACTTTTTTTTTTTATATACTTAACAGTTTTTTCATGTGATTCGGACGTAATTTAATTCACTGTAAATCAATTGACATATTTTGACCGTAAAGTTATCTACTGTGCTGCTGTAATTTTTACAGGAATTGTCTGGTAACCCCAGCTGTAGAAACAATGTTTTTTTTGTTTTTTTTACAGTGTACTAACATTGATGTTGTTTTAAACAAGGAACCACCCATTTCACACTTAAAGATACAATACTTGCCTCTATAGGTTTATTCTTGCTTTCAGCGTCTTCATCCCCATCGTCCTCCTGCTCCCCATCACTGTCTGTCTTCATCTCTTCTTCATCCTCCTCCTCATTGTCCTCATCTTTCTTCCTCTCCTCTTCCTCTTTCTTCCTCTTGGCGTCGCGAATCTTCCTGACCCGAGTCCGGGCCACCTGACCTCTCCGGTGCTTCTGCAGCACCTGCGCCGCTCTGCGCTGCCGGACGAAGCGCCTGCGCTGGATGTGCCTGCGCAGGTGCTTCTGGAGAGTGACAGTACTGGCGCGTACTCGCTTGAAGTGTTTCCTAGGCAGACATGTTTTTACCTCAGTCGTACAATAGATGATACAAAACCCAAAACCAGTGAAGTTGGCACTTAATTTGTAAATACAAACAGAATACAAGGATTTGCAAATCATTTTCAACTTATATTCAATTGAATAGACTACAAGGACAAGATATTTAATGTTCAAACTGAGAAACTTTTTTTTTTTAAACTTTGAAATTAATGGCAGCAACATTTTCAATGGGAGACAGGCCTGGACTACAGGCAGACCCGTCTAGTACCCGTACTCTTTTACTATGAAGCCACGCTGTTGTAATACGTGGCTTGGCATTGTCTTGCTGAAATAAGCAGGGGCGTCCATGATAACGTTGCTTGGATGGCAACATATGTTGCTCCAAAACTTGTATGTACATTTTAGCATTAATGGTGCCTTCACAGATGTGTAAGTTACCCATGCATTGGGCGGTATAGCTCGGTTGGTAGAGTGGCCTTGTCAGCAACTTGAGGGTTGCAGGTTCGATTCCCGCTTTTGCCATCTTAATCACTGCCGTTGTGTTCTTGGGCAAGACACTTTACCCACCTGCTCCCAGTGCCACCCACACTGGTTTAAATGTAACTTAGATATTGGGTTTCACTATGTAAAGCGCTTTGAGTCACTAGAGAAAAGCGCTCTATAAATATAATTCACTTCACTAATACACCCCCATACCATAAAAGATGCTGGCTTTTGAACTTTGCGCCTATAACAATCCGGATGGTTCTTTACCTCTTTGTTCCGGAGGCCACGACGTCCAGAGTTTCCAAAACCAATTTGAAATGTGGACTCGTCAGACCACAGTACACTTTTACACTTTGCATCAGTCCAAATTAGATGAACTTTTTCTGGGTGTTGTTGATAAATGGCCTTCACTTTGCATAGTTGAGTTTTAACTTGCACTTACAGATGTATCAACAAAATGTAGTTACTGAAAGTGGTTTACTGAAGTGTTCCTGAGCCCGTGTGGTGATATCCTTTACACACTGATGTTGCTTTTTGATGCAGTACTGACTGAGGTCTCGAAGGCCCGTAACATCAGCGCTTACGTGCAGTGATTTCTCCAGATTATCTGAGCTTTTCGATGATATTACAGACCGGAGATGGTGGAATCCCTAAATTCATTGCAATAGCTGGTGGAGAAATATTGTTCTCAAACTGTTGGACAATTTGCTCACGCATTTGTTCACAAAGTGGTGACCCTCGCCCCATTCTTGTTTGTGAATGACTGTGCATTTCATGGAAGCTGCTTTTATACTCAATCATGGCACCCACCTGTTCCCAATTAGCCTGTTCACCCGTGGGATGTTCCAAATAAGTGTTTGATGAGCATTCTTCAACTTTCCCAGTCTTTTTTGCCACTTGTGCCAGCTTTTTTTAAACATGTCGCAGGCATCAAATTCCAAATGAGCTAATATTTGCAAAAAATGACAACGTTTTCCAGTTTGAACGTTAAGTATCTTGTATTTGCAGTCTATTCCATTGAATATAGGTTGAAAAGGATTTGCAAATCATTGTGTTTTGTTTTTATTTACGATTTACACAACGTGCCAACTTCACTGGTTTTTTTACTTCAAAGTACGTGATTGTCAGGGTCTCACTTGGCCGAGAACGTGAGGAGGTGAGCTCGAATGATCATGGCGGCCTGCCGTCGCACTTCGTCACGGTCTTTCTCCAGACGTTGCTCCAGAGACTCCTTCATAAACACCTGAAGTGGAAGAGTAGGGAGTCAGAATTATGCAGAAAGACAAAACAATGCGTCTTACTTTGGTCTTCCCCAGCTGCCATTCTTTCTTGGTCTTGTCATATCTGGTTAAAAGATCCGTGCTTCTCTTTTTGTCGTCTCCCGTTGCACCGGCTTTGTCTTTGGAAATGATCTTGTATCTGCAGCAGGAAGAACAGAGGAAATACATCTTAGAGCTTGGCAAGACGTTTTGGGCAATTGTATGCTTCCAACTTACGGACATTTTTTTGAGTTTAGTAAGGAATTTGAGTACGTTTTCACTGTATTTGGGTTTTTTAATGGTAGATAATATATTTTTACACAAATACAAGCAGAAACATTTAAGGCCTGTCTTAAAAGTCATTTGTATACACTAGCCTTTAAATAGACCTTCCTTTTAGACCAGTTGATCTGCCGTCTCTTTTCTGCTCTTCTCTGGTTTCTCATTAATTAATTTTCCTGAAGGAACTCTCCTGAAGGAATCAATAAAGTACTATCTATCTATCTATCCATCTATTGTCATCCCATTGGGTTGAGGTTTTTCTTGCCTTGATGTGGGATCTGAGCCGAGGATGTCTTTGTGGCTTGTGCAGCCCTTTGAGACTCTTGTGATTAAGGGCTATATAAATAAACTTTGATTGATTGATTGAAATAAATATTTTGAATGATAAATAATGCATAAATATTCATGATAAATTCATTAAAAATGTCCATTATTTATTAACTTTAAAATAAATATGTCTATCTGTGTTGGCCCTGTGATGAGGTGGCGACTTGTCCAGGGTGTACCCCGCCTTCCGCCCGATTGTAGCTGAGATAGGCGCCAGCGCCCCCCCGCGACCCCAAAAGGGAATAAGCAGTAGAAAATGGATGGATGGATGTACATGCATTTTTTTTTAAATAGTTTTAAGCATGTGGAGTTCCTCTGAGAAATGTTTTAGGTCACATAGTGTTCAGTATATTCCATTACAAAAATTAAATGTACTACTATTAGCTTTTATGCATTTTTTTTTTTACAGATGATTTATATTTACTGATGATTTATATTTAACATAGATAGTTAATGAAAAAAAAAATGCCGTAAACCAGCACAATTTTAAATGTGTGGCGAGCCTGAGGGTAATGTTTTAGGTGGTTTTCAATATATACCATTATAAATAATGACTATATAATAGCATTACTTTTTATCTATTGTTTATTATTTTGATTTAGCATAAATAATGATTTTATAAAATGTTCTTTAAAGAAAAAAATCGGTCATACGCAACACAATTTTAAGTGTGTGAGGGTTCTCGAAGAAATGTTTTCGGTCTCATAATTTTCAATATATTCCATTAAAAATAGTGAATAAAAAATGGTATAATTTTTTTGACTTAGTATTTAGATTCAACATAAATAATTCTTTTTTTTTTTTCTTCAAAGAAAAACTGTTGTAAACAGTCCTAGTTTGAAGTGTGTGGAGTTCCTCAGGGAAATATTTTAGGTCTCACAGTATTTGATATATTCCATTATAAATAGTGAATATTTAAATGTATTATCTTTATGTATTCTTTATTTATTACTAATATTCTACATTAAAATAATACTTTCCATATTTTGCATTATTTATTACCTTCAAAACAAATACGTACATACAATTGTTTTTAAATACTTTTAAGCATGTGGGGTTCCTCAGAAAAATGTTTTAGGTCACATAGTGTTCAGTATATTCCATGATTAATAATAAATGTACGACTAATAGCTTTTATGCATTTTTTTTTTTCACAGAGTATTTATATTTATCATAGATAGTTAATTTTAAAAAATGCAGTAAGTCAGCACAATTTTTAGGTTCCCGAGGGAAATGTTTTAGGTAGTTTTCAATACATACCATTATAAATAATGACTAAATAAATGAATAACTTTTTATCCATTGTTTATTATTTAGATTTAGCATAAAAAATTATTATTTTTTTAATTGTCTTTAAAGAAAAAATCGGTCATACGCAACACAATTTTAAGTGTGTGAGGGTTCTCGAAGAAAGGTTTTAGATCTCATAGTTTTCAATATGTTCCATTATATATAGTCGATATATAATTGTATTATTTTTTTTACTTAGTATTTAGATTTAACATAAATATATCAATTGTTTATTTCTTCAAAGAAAAACATTTGTAAACAGTCCTAGTTTGAAGTGTGTTGAGTTCCTCAGGGAAATGTTTTGGGTCTCACAGTATTTGATATATTCCATTATAAATAGTGAATATTTCAATGTATTATCTTTGTGTGTTCTTTATTTATTACTAATATTCAACATTAAAACAATACTTTACATATTTTTCTTTTTTAATCTTCCTTAAAAATGTGCCTTATTTATTAACTTCAAAACAAATACGTACATACAAATTTTTAAAAATAGTTTTAAGCATGTGGAGTTCCTCAGAAAAATGTTTTAGGTCACATAGTGTTCAGTATATTCCATGATAAATAATAAATGTACGACTAATAGCTTTTATGCATTTTTTTTTTTTTACAGAGTATTTATATTTATCATAGATAGTTAATTTTAAAAAATGCAGTAAGTCAGCACAATTTTTAGGTTCCCGAGGGAAATGTTTTAGGTAGTTTCCAATACATACCATTATAAATAATGACAAAATAAATGTAACACTTTTTATCCATTGTTTATTATTTAGATTTAGCATAAAAAACTATTTATTTTTAATTGTCTTTTAAGAAAAAATCGGTCCTACGCAACACAATTTTAAGTGTGTGAGGGTTCTCGAAGAAATGTTTTAGGTCTCATAGTTTTCAATATGCTCCATTATATATAGTCAAAATATAATTGTATTATTTTTTTTACTTAGTATTTAGATTTAACATAAATATATCTATTTTCTATTTCTTCAAAGAAAAACATTTGTAAACAGTCCTAGTTTGAAGTGTGTGGAGTTCCTCAGGGAAATGTTTTAGGTCTCACAGTATTTGATATATTCCATTATAAATAATGAATATTTGAATGTATTACTTGTATATATCTTTTATTTATTATTTTGATTCAACATTTTGTCCACTAAAGACGCCGAGATCATTATCCATGCGTTTGTTACGTCTCGTCTCGATTACTGTAACGTATTATTTTCAGGTCTCCCCATGTCTAGCATTAAAAGATTACAGTTGGTACAAAATGCGGCTGCTAGACTTTTGACAAGAACAAGAAAGTTTGATCACATTACGCCTGTACTGGCTCACCTGCACTGGCTTCCTGTGCACTTAAGATGTGACTTTAAGGTTTTACTACTTACGTATAAAATACTACACGGTCTAGCTCCAGCCTATCTTGCCGATTGTATTGTACCATATGTCCCGGCAAGAAATCTGCGTTCAAAAGACTCCGGCTTATTAGTGATTCCTAGAGCCCAAAAAAAGTCTGCGGGCTATAGAGCGTTTTCCGTTCGGGCTCTAGTACTCTGGAATGCCCTCCCGGTAACAGTTCCAGATGCTACCTCAGTAGAAGCATTTAAGTCTCACCTTAAAACTCATCTGTATACTCTAGCCTTTAAATAGACCTCCTTTTTAGACCAGTTGATCTGCCGCTTCTTTTCTTTCTCCTATGTCCCCCCCCTCACTTGTGGAGGGAGTCCGGTCCGATGACCATGGATGAAGTACTGGCTGTCCAGAGTCGAGACCCAGGATGGACCGCTCGTCGGGACCCAGGATGGACCGCTCGCCTGTATCGGTTGGGGACATCTCTACGCTGCTGATCCGCTTCCGCTTGAGATGGTCTCCTGTGGACGGGACTCTCGCTGCTGTCTTGGATCCGCTTGAACTGAACTCTCGCGACTGTGTTGGAGCCACTATGGATTGAACTTTCACAGTATCATGTTAGACCCACTCGACATCCATTGCTTTCGGTCCCCTAGAGGGGGGAGGGGGTTGCCCACATCTGAGGTCCTCTCCAAGGTTTTTCATAGTCAGCATTGTCACTGGCGTCCCACTGGATGTGAATTCTCGCTGCCCACTGGGTGTGAGTTTTCCTTGCCCTTTTGTGGGTTCTTCCGAGGATGTTGTAGTCGTAATGATTTGTGCAGTCCTTTGAGACATTTGTGATTTGGGGCTACATAAATAAACATTGATTGATTGATTGATTAAAATAATTCCTTTAATTATTATTTTTTTTAATCTGTCCTACTGCACTTTATGAGTTCCTTAGGGTAATGTTTTAGGTCATATTCTGTCATTCTCTCTCACAAGTTATTTTCCATTTCTCGTGTTTTGTTTTATTCCTTGCCCAGTGCTCTTATTTTTCATTCCACTTCCTGTTTGCCTCCATTTGCTCCATTTTGCTCCATGTGCTTTAATGTCTAACGTCCTCTGTGTTCTTTGATGTTTGATGTTTCCCTCTTACACACATGTAAGAGGGATGTGTTCTATGGCTATGAGTTGTTTTTTTTCCCTTGGCCTCAGTCTGCACCCCCTCTCCAGGGCCCAGGCTAAGACCGATTTTTTTATTTTGTTTTAATCTTCTATTCCCCCCCCTGTTTACCTGTATCTCATCTTTTTTGTAAGGGGCGCTGGAAGCCGGCAGACCCGTCAGCGATCCTGTTCTGTCTCCCTGTAATGTTTGTCTGATCTTGAATGGGATTGTGCTGAAAATTTTAATTTTCCTGAAGGAACTCTCCTGACGGAATAAATAAAGTACTATGTAATGTAATGTAATGTAATTTGCCACCACTCGTCTGATCTCGGCGCTGGCTCCCCTCACTTTCTCATTTTAATTCCATCCATCCATCTATTTTTCTACCGCTTATACCCTTTGGGGTCGCGGGGGGCGCTGGTGTCTATCTCAGCTACAATCGTTCTAATCATTTTCTGTGGGCGTAAACATAATTTTTCCCAATGCTTTTGTCTTTAAAGTCCATAAAACAAACATTTATCACAAAAAAACTATTTGATATTAACTAATTTTTACCGCAAGAAGAAGTCTTTAAAGGTTCTTCGCACGGGGAACCCGGCGCGACGAATCTTGACCGTCTCCAACATTCCAGAGTACCTCAACTGATTGAGGACGACCTCCGGGTTAAAGACGCTGGGATTCTGCACGGCAAAACGAAGAACATGTTGAAAAGAGAAACTGAAATTTGTGATTTATCCTGTTGTAAATGCATGTTTGAAATCAACTCCAACCATAAACCATTTCATTTAAAGCGCCAAGCAGAGAAAATGGCTGACCTTCTCCATGTTGGGCTTAATGCAACGGATGAAGAAGGGATTGGACGCACTTAGAGTGGCCATGAGAGCATGGAGGGAGTCCTGTGGGGGACAAATGACATACTGGATGAAATATTCTTTTATGCTGCGGCAAGGAGTGTGTCGTCTTTTGTGGACATACTCGAAACTGGGAGCTGACGGTCGGCTTGCGTC
The DNA here is from genome assembly GCF_033978795.1 of Nerophis ophidion. NCBI lineage: Eukaryota > Metazoa > Chordata > Actinopteri > Syngnathiformes > Syngnathidae > Nerophis > Nerophis ophidion. The sequence continues at coordinate 77,627,551 of NC_084613.1, forward strand.
TGGCCGTTCCCATCTTCTCCTCGTTGTTCCTGCTGCCCACCTTCTCGAACAAGTCGTAGATGAAGTCCAGTCTGGAAAACATAAAGACATACGGTACAGGCCAAAAGTTCAATGTGTTTTCTTTATTTTCATGACTATTTACTTTGTAGATTGTCACTGAAGGCATCAAAACTATGAGTGAACACATGTGGAGTTATGTACTTAACACATAAAGGTGAAATAACTGAAAACGTGTTTTATATTCTAGTTTCTTCAAAATAGCCACCCTTTGCTCTGATTACCGCTTTGCACACTCTTGGCATTCTCTTGATGTGCTTCAAGCACACCTGTGAAGTGAAAGCCGGTTTAGGTGACTACCTCTTGGAGCTCATCGAGAGAAGGCCAAGAGTATGAGAAAAAAGTAATCAGAATATAATATTTTCAGTTAGTTCACCTTCTTTTTGTTAAGTACATAACTCCACATGTGTGCATTCATAGTTTTGATGCCTTCTGTGACAATCTTCAATGAAAATAGTCATGAAAATAAAAATAATCACATTGAATGAGAAGGTGTATCAGAACTTTTGGCCTGTACTGTACATGGTGGACTTGCTGAGAAATGCCAGGTTTTTCCATAAAAACGTGCAATAATCCTAAAGAGGTTAGTATTTATATATTTATAATTATAATGTCGCTGTGTAATAAAAAGTGTGTATGCCTTCAAATGTATTTATTTGTATTTATTATTTCAGTAAAATACAAAACAACATTTTTCCTAAATGTAATCATGTCTCCAACAATTGGAGATACATCTTTAAAACAGCTGGAAAAAAAAACGCAAATAAATGTCAATTTCTGCAAATAATTTTAAACATTTTGCACAATATGCATTTAATAAAATATATATTAAAAGAAATACAACATACCCAGTTTACCATCATTGTCAGCCGTTTAGTTTTGCTTTAAAATATTTTTCTTACTCCACACTAAAATATAAAATCTTTATTGTTATTATTGCAGAACAATGAAAAGCAGAGTGTCAGTTCTGAGAGATTTAAACAAAATGCAACAATTATAGTAATTTATTTATTTATAATTATATTTAATTCAACAATTGCAATTATTTTATTTTAAATAAATATTATCTATATATTGATAATATAAAAGTATTTTAGGGGGTTTACCGTATTTCCTTGAATTTCCGCCGGGGCGCTAATTAATTTAAAACCTCTTCTCACTCCTGCGCTTACCAAAGGCATGCTGTAAAAGTAAGCATGCGCTTATTATTTTAAAACCTCTTCTCACTCCGGCACTTACCAAAGGTATGCAGTAAAAATTTGAGTGTGATGTAAACTTGGACCTTAAATCCTACTGAATAGCTCTTAATCTTCTTCCCTTTATGCGATTTCTAATTACCGGTATGGAAATCAGGCCTCTATTTTGAAAATGATGACAGGGGAAGTGTCACTCGTGATGTCACGAATTTGACCAGGCGGTAATACTAAGCATGCGCTAATTATTTTGGGAAGCGGCAGTAATTCAAGGCATGCGCATACTATATGCCCTGCGGCAATTCAAGGAAATACGGTAAATGTCATTTTTATATTGATAATATAAAAGTATTTTAAGGGGTTTATTTCATATTTAACAAAAAAATTCGATGTAATAATGATATTGATTTACAGTATTTGAACAATATTATTTATTTTATATTTAATACATGCATGTAATTTAATCAATATAATTTTTTTAACATGATTTTTTTCAATACAATACATGCATTCTAAATATGTGTGAGATTCAATACAGTGGTGTAACAATTGTAAGTCTCATTTAATCAATTAAAAAAAATAGGGAAGAACTTCTACTTTTGACTTGTCCAGGGTGTACACCGCCTTCCATCCGAATGCAGCTGAGTTAGGCTCCAGCACCCCCCGCGACCCCAAAAAGGGACATGTGGTAAAAAATGGATGGATTTAAAGCTATTATATTTAAAATATAAATAATAATACAGAAAAAATGTTCCCAAAATAAAAGACTTTAAGGTGAATTATAATAGATTATATTGGGGTAAACAATTTTCAACAGAGGATAATGAATGGTTGCCATGTTTTATACAAGAATTAGGTTTCTACAAGTACGTTGGGACAAATCACTCCATAGCTTATATTGTATTATTTGTGGAAGTAAAAGGTACCTGCTGTCTTTGAGCATGTTTAGGATATCGTCTCTGAAAGTGTCTCTGTTCTTCTCCAGAATCCCTTTCACGTCGTACAGGACCTGACCCACACAAACTTTGTGACCTCGGTCCAGATCTCATCAAAAGTCTCCCGTTAAAGAACTTACCTCTCCGGCGTAATGTTTGATACCAAACTGATGGTCAGCCAGTCTGGGCTTCACATAGTAAGGATTAGTCTGTCACAAAAAAAAAAAAAGTGTGATGATCGTCGAAAGCGGCTTACCGGCTTTAACATTGCAGCAAAGAAAAACTCACAGAGTGTCGGCTGTGTAACTTTTCCAGGAGAGTGAAGTCGGTTCCTTTGGGGAAGCGACTCTCTTCATTCACTAGAGCCAGCAAACCCAGTTTCTGAGGAACGCACAAAACCATTGCACTGAGAGTCACCAAAATCAGGACTAACTCTAACCTAGACACAAATCCATATCCCATTGTCCCCCAACATTGACCCCTAACCCCAAATCTTAATCCCAATTTATACATTGTTAATCCGTAATTCTAAAACCAAACCACAACTTTATATTCTTAACCCTGAAACCCTAAAACCTAACTTAAACCTAGTCCACCAGCCCTATGCTCAAGATACCTAACCCATAACCATAAAACCTAACCACAACCGAGTCCACCAGACCTATATTCTAGATCCCTAACCCACAACCCTAAAACCTAACCTAAACCTAGTCCACCAGCCCTATGCTATAGATCAGAGATGGGCAAATATTATGACTCGGGGGCCACATTGAGAGAAAACATGTGTTTGGGGGCCCAAGGTGTATGTGTGTATAAATTATATATATATATATACATTTAGATGTAAAAATCTGCTGTCCAGTATGTGTGTGTTGGGTCCCTTTTTCTCAGGAACACTAATACCAAAGGGCACAATGTCCAATAGAATTCTAAAAACAGATCACCTCAAAAAAAGGGAATGGAATTTTACTTTTTTTTTTACTGAATGGGACCCCCAAAATGTACATGAAAATAAAGACAGTAGGATTTACAATATTAACTATGACCAGTCTGCGATGAGGTGGCAACTTATCTGGGACGAGCTCAAGCGCGCCCCGCCAACCCAAATAGGGAAGGGCAGTAGAAAGTGGATGGATGGACTATGAACAATAAAACACTGAATATTAACAACATATGAACATCGCTCCTCTTTAACTTCTCAGACGAGCTCCTCAATAGTTGTATATCTTTTACAATCAAGCAAAACACAAAATCAATCAATCAATCAATCAATCAATCAATGTTTATTTATATAGCCCTAAACCACAAGTGTCTCGAAGGGCTGCACAAACCACAACGACATCCTCGGTAGAGCCCACATAAGGGCAAGGAAAAACTCACCCCAGTGGGACGTCGACAATGATGACTATGAGAAACCTTAGACAGGACCGCATATGTGGGCAACCCCCCCCCCCCCAAAGAAATGCAACAAAGAGCAAAATATGAATGCAAATGGTAATAAACACCTACAACAGTGGTCGACAACCACCGGGCCGCGGCCCGATTGGTACCGGGCCGCAGAAGAATTTTTTATTAAAAAAAAAAAAATTATTATTATTATTTTTTTTTAATTAAATTAACATAAAAAACACAATGTACACTTACAATTAGTGCACCAACCACAAAACCTCCCTTTTTCATGACAAAAATGTCCCTTTTTCATGACAAAGAAGAAAAAAAAAAAAAGGACCCCCCCCCACCCGGGCCGCGGGACAAATTATTAAGCGTTGACCGGTCCGCGGATACAAAAAGGTTGGGGACCACTGACCTACAATATCACTTTTATGCAGAAATTTTTTGTTAAAAACGCCCACTCCGGTTTGTTCTTCGTTTGAGCTGCTGTGACGTAGATTACCGTAATAACTAATACAACACTCAAAAGCGCAGATTTAGACCATTGAAATATTTTCTATAGTTCAAGACTTACGGTCGAAGACCCAGGATTTTTTTGCTCTACCTATAAAACCCAGAGGGCAGCCGATCGGCTGGAAGGCCCTCTGTGAAACCTTCCTTTTGTTATGTAAACGGAGCAACTGGGGGACCACAGCAGGGGACATGCTGAGCCACTTCACTCAAAACACCTTGACATAAAATGGATATAGAAGTTATCAGGACCCTACAACACTGGGCTTCCAACATCCCCACCAGACACATAGGAAAAGTAAAAGAACAGAACCACATAAAAAAAAAAACACTCAAAATCTGTGGTAGCCCCACCAGTCATTTACAGAATTGCTCATCCAGTTGATATCTGTACAAGATAATGATTTATTTTATGTAACATTTTTTTCAAACTGAGATACACCAGAAACATATTTGATTTGTTTTATTTTAGAATTTGTATATTGTTTTTGCCTGTTTTGCTGTCTCTCCCGGTCTCAACTCAGAGATAACAAGATTGACTGTTGCTGTTTACCCATACTCAGAGGTGGGTAGTAACGCGCTACATTTATTCCGTTACATCTACTTGAGTAACTTTTGGGATAAATTGTACTTCTAAGAGTAGTTTTATGCAACATACTTTTACTTAAGTATATTTATAGAGAAGAAACGCTACTTTTACTCCGCTCCATTTATCTGCAATCAGGACGCTACTCGCAACTTTTTTTTTTATTGATCTGTTAATGCACGCTTTATTTGTTTTGTTTTTGTCAGACACGCATTCAAAGTAAGAACTACGCATGCTTGCGTTTCACCAATCACATGCAGTCACTGGTGACGTTGGACCAATCAAACAGAGCCAGGTGGTCACGTGACCGTCACACGTAGAACCCGACATGTTGAAAAACTTATTCGGGTGTTACCATTTAGTAGTCAACTGTACGGAATATGTACTGTACTGTGCAATATGCTAATAAAAGTTTCAATCAATCAACCAATCAATCAAAAGTGTAAAGGAAAAAAGACACTTTTTATTTCAACCGTACTTCCCGTCAAAAGCCTAAAGACCGATCGCACAGTTCCTGTCTTCACAATAAAAGTGCCGCTCCATCGCGCCTGCGCTAACAAAATAAGAGTCTCCGAAAGCCAGCGCAAACAAGCTAGCAAGCTACGGAGTTTGCCGCGAATGTATTTCTTGTAAAGTGTATAAAAACGAATATGGAAGCTGGACGAATAAGATGCCAAAAATCAACGACTTTCCTGATGTATTAGACAGGAAGCAGGAACTTTTTTTTTCCTCCATTTGAAAACCGGGACGTTATCAGCACTATACTGTCTGATTCCAATCAATGCAAGTCATCAGAATCAGGTAATACACCAACTTATATTCTTGTCTTCATTAAAGATAGGAATCTATGTGTTAAACATGCATGTATATTCATTAAAACACCTTTAACATGTCAACAAAAACGGCAAAATAAATAAATATACATTATATACTGTATATATATATGTCTATATATTTCAATCAATCAATCAATCAATGAATGCCTACTGAGCCTATGGTGCTGTTAAGTTATTGTGGCTCAATTTGCCTTAATTTTTTTTATTTTAATGTATTATTATTTAATATATAATATTGTTTCAATTGCTTAAGAGATATTCCTGGCTCTGAATTTGCTCATTGCTATTTTTATGTTTTTGTGCATTATTTGTTGCCGTAATCATTAAACGAACAGGTTACTCATCAGTTACTCAGTACTTGAGTACTTTTTTCACAACATACTTTTTACTTTTACTCAAGTAAATATTTGGGTGACTACTCCTTACTTTTACTTGAGTAATAAATCTCTAAAGTAACAGTACTCTTACTTGAGTACAATTTCTGGCTACTCTACCCACCTCTGCCCATACTGTAATGTGATGTTATGTCAAAGATATGATATTATATGTCTGATTTTTAAAATACCAGTTATGGATTTGAGCTGTGCCAGGTTCTGCTCAACTCCTTAGGTCGCATTTACGCAGAAGACGAAAGACATTCACACCTCAATTCACAGATGTGCTCAGAGTTTTTGATTGATTGATTGATTGATTGATACTTTTATTAGTAGATTGCACAATACAGTACATATTCCGTACAATTGACCACTAAATGGTAACACCCGAATAAGTTTTTCAACTTGTTTAAGTCGGGGTCCACGTTAATCAATTCATTGAACGCACCCAAGGGGCACTGCCATGCTAATGACCAATGTGGCCATAATGGCTCATGTGACTGCAACCACCCCGACTAGTTTTGTGGCCGTTGACGCACCTGACTCACTGACGACTCACTAATCACTGTTCGTTTACATAACAAAAGGAGGGCCTTCCAGGTAGAAAAGCCAAATGGCTGCTCTCTGGGTCTTCTAGTGTTAAAAAACAGCACCGCACAACATAATGGCAGCGAGAGATTTGATGTTAAAGGGCAAAAAAATGTTTGTAGAACGTCCAGTGGGCCGGATTGAAAATCACAAAGTAGATCCCTAATCCATAACCCTAAAACCTAACTTCAACCTAGTCCACCTATCCTTTACCCTATACCAGTGGTTGTTAACTCTACTAGGGGTTCTGCGGAGCCTCCGCCACGCAGGTCAAGACACACCCGACTCATCGTGTAAATAAAAACTTCTCCTTATCGGCGTATTATGGATACCCCAAAACAATGTTCCCTCTAATTTTCCATCTGACTCGCAGGTGTATAATTTGTTGTGAGTTCATGCACGTTGTTGGTTTGGTTCTTTGAACAAGGTGATGTTCATGCACGGTTCATTTTGTGCACCAGTAAAAAACATATACCTTTGCCTTGAATGTGAAAAAAAAAATAATAATAGTAATTTTTCACTAAAGAAGTGTTCAAAGAATGCGCACATGAAACTGGTGGAGTTCGGTTAAAAACCACTGCCTTATACTTATACCAAACTATGTAAAATTGATTTAATAATATCGCTTGTAATCTGTTGCCTCAATTTTATGGAGTAGATATGGTGTATCTTTTCTTCCAGTGTTAGTGTGCACAGTACCTTCTCTATGAGGTCCAGACACTCTGCGTTGTCCATCCAGTCGATGGCGTCCCATTGGACACCTTCCCTGCAGTCACATGGACACAAAGGACACTTTCAGCACTTTTAAGGAGGCTTCTTGTGCTTTTTATTGAGTTCAAATCGTGCACCTGTTGTACTCCAGCTGCTCCAGGGAGAAGATGTGCTTGTTGAAGTACTCCTGGAGTTTCTCGTTGGCGTAGTTGATGTTGAACTGCTCGAAGCGATTCACCTGAGGGCACAAACACACACACGGGTGACTCATTTGCATATGTTTGTGCATGTGCGCGGTGACGAAGCAAACCTCAAAGTTCTCAAAGCCGAAGATGTCTAGGATGCCGATGGACTTAAAATTTTCCTTCCCTTTAATCTTCTGGTTGATCTTGAGGATGATCCAGGAGAAACATTGGGAATAAAGCGCCATGGCGACGGAATCCCGGGAATCCACGGCCTGCGTTGACGTGTCAGGTGTAGAGTTTGGATGAGAACAGACAAAGAGAAGGGTCCGTGTGTGTGCGTGTTAACTGACCTGCTCGATGGTGAGCGGGGAGCAAATCTCCTCCCCTCGCAGTATGATGGAGCGCTGAGTCAGCACTTCCGACAACTGGAAGGCGTCGAGGCCCAGAAGCTCGCTGGCGGTGGTCACCACTGGGAAGACAAACATTTATTTATCCGTCTGTGCCATCCAGGTTTTGGACTTTGTGTCAACCTTGCTTGGTGGTGATCTGGGCTCCTCCGGCTGTCATGAACTCCACGTTGCCCAGCTGAAGGACGCCGGACAGCAGCTTGAACATGTCTCTGATCTCCTCCTCGCTGAACTCCAGAACCTTCAGCGCCTCCTATTCAATTATTCAAGCGCGCGTCACCCGATTATTACAAGCAGGAGTTTGAGTTTCAAATGCTCAATGACTAATGGACAATAATATTTCAACCAATCCTGTAAAATTCTATAGTTACATCAGGGACATTTACAAACCCCAAAACCAGTGAAGTTGGCACGTTGTGTAAATGGTAAATAAAAACAAAATACAATGATTTGAAAATCCTTTTCAACCTATATTCAATGGAATAGACTGCAAAGACAAGATACTTAACGTTCTAACTGGTAAACTTTGTTATTTTTTGGCAAATATTAGCTCATTTGGAATTTGAGGCCTGCAACATGTTTCAAAAAAGGTGGCACAATTTGCAAAAAAGAGTGAGAAAGTTGAGGAATGCTCATGAAACGCTTATTTGGAACATCGGACAGGTGAACAGGCTAATTGGGAACAGGTGGGTGCCATGATTGGGTATAAAAGCAGCTTCCATAAAATTCTCACTCATTCTCAAACAAGGATAGGGCGAGGGTTACCACTTTATGAACAATTGTCCAACAATTTAAGAACAACATTTTTTAATGAGCTATTGTGCAAGGAATTTAGGAATTTCATCATCTACGGTCCGTAATATCATCAAAAAGTTCAGATATTCTGGAGAAATCCCTGCATGTAAGCGACAAGATCAACATTGAATGCCCGTGACCTTCGATCCCTCAGGCGGTACTGCTTCAAAAAACAATGTGTAAAGGATAACACCACATGGGCTCAGGAACACTTCAGAAAACCACTGTCAGTAGCTATAGTTTGTCTCTATATCTGTAAGTTCAAGTTAAAACTCTACTATGCAAAACGAAAGCCATTTATCAACAACACCCAGAAAGGACGCCGGCTTCGTTGGGCCCGAACTAATCTAAGATGGACTGATGCAAAGTGGAAAAGGCTAATTGGGAACAGGTGGATGCCGTGATTGAGTATAAAAGCAGCTTCTATGAAATGCTCAGTCATTCACAAACAAGGATGGGGCGAGGGTCAACACTTTGTGAACAAAAGCATGAGCAAATTGTCCAAAAATTTAAGAACAATCATTTCTTAATGAGCTATTGTGCAAGGAATTTAGGAATTTCACCGTCTACTGTCCCTAATATCATCAAAAAATTCAGATAATCTGGAGAAATCCCTGCATGTAAGCGGCAAGATCAACATTGAGCGCCCGTGACCTTCGATCCCTCAGGCGGTACTGCTTCAAAAAACAATGTGTAAAGGATAACACCACACGGGCTCAGGAACACTTCAGAAAACCACTGTCAGTAGTTTGTCCCTACATCTGTAAGTTCAAGTTAAAACTCTACTATGCAAAACGAAAGCCATTTATCAACAACACCCAGAAAGGACGCCGGCTTCGCTGGGCCCGAACTAATCTAAGATGGACTGACGCAAAGTGGAAAAGGCTAATTGGGAACAGGTGGGTGCCATGATTGGGTATAAAAGCAGCTTTTATGAAATGCTGGGTCATTCTCAAACAAGGATGGGGCGAAGGTCAACACTTTGTGAACAAAAGCATGAGCAAATTGTCCAACAATTTAAGAACAACATTTCTTAATGAGCTATTGTGCAAGGAATTTCGGAATTTCACCATCTACTGTCTGTATTATCATCAAAAAGTTCAGATAATCAGGAGAAATCACTGCATGTAAGCGGCAAGACCAACATTGAATGCCTGTGACCTTCGATCCCTCAGGCGTTACTGTTTCAAAAAACAATGTGTAAAGGATAACACCACATGGGCTCAGGAACACTTCAGAAAACCACTGTCAGTAGCTATAGTTTGTCCCTACATCTGTAAGTTCAAGTTAAAACTCTACTATACAAAATGAAAGCCATTTATCAACAACACCCAGAAAGGACGCTGGCTTCGCTGGGCCCGAACTAATCTAAGATGGACTGATGCAAAGTGGAAAAAGCTAATTGGGAACAGGTGGGTGCCATGATTGGGTATAAAAGCAGCTTCTATGAAATGCTCAGTCATTCACAAAAAAGGAAGGGGCGAGGGTCAACACTTTATGAACAAAAGCATGAGCAAATTGTCCAACAATTTAAGAACAACATTTCTTAATGAGCTAATGTGCAAGGAATTTAGGAATTTCATCATCAAAGGTCCATAATATCATCAAAAGGTTCAGATAATCTGGAGAAATCACTGCATGTAAGCGGCTAGACCAACATTGAATGCCCTTGACCTTCGATCCCCCAGGCGGTACTGCTTCAAAAAAGGATAACACCACATGGGCTCAGGAACACTTCAGAAAACCACTGTCAGTAGCTATAGTTTTTACCTACATCTGCAAGTTCAAGTTAAAACTCTACTATGCAAAACGAAAGCCATTTATCAACAACACCCAGAAAGGACGCCGGCTTCGCTGGGCCCGAACTAATCTAAGATGGACTGATGCAAAGTGGAAAAGTGTTCTGTGGTCTGTTGAGTCCACATTTCAAATTATGAAGCATAAAATGCCATAACGGAGACCATGGACTGTTGAACAACTTAAGCAGTACAAACATCAAGCAAGAATGGGAAATAATTCCACATGAAAAGCTTAAAAAATTGGTCTCCTCAGTTCCCAAACGTTTACTGAGTGTTGTTAAAAGGAAAGGCCATGTAACACAGTGGCAAAAATGCCCCTGTGCCAACTTTTTTGCAATGTGTTGCTGCCATCAAATTCTAAGTTAATGATTATTTGAAAAAAAAAAATTAAGTTTCTCAGTTCGAACACTAAATATCTTGTCTTTGCAGTCTATTCAATTGAATATAAGTTGAAAAGAATTTGCAATTAATTGTACTCTGTTTTTATTTACGATTTACACAAAGTGCCAAATTCACTGCTTTTCGGTTCTGTATAATAGCACAGTAGAGGGACATGTTTTAAATTATTTTGTATGGAGTGGTTTAGTAGTAGAAGAGTTGCCTTACAGATAGAAAATCTTAAATAGATACAGTCTAAAAAGGCTGAATCCGCTGAAGGGTGCAGCGCCTTATTGCCGGTAAAAAAAAACCCCATCTTTGTAGGACTATGAAAAAATGATATTTGATATTGGTCAAATGATATTTGACCAGTGCAACATAATCCAAGTGATCAATAAGACGACCCAGTATTCTCCTCACCATAACGCTGTTAAACAGCTCTCTGTCGTTTAGACTCTTGTCCTGGAGACAACCCGACTGGCTGAGATAATGGAAAGACTCGGCTGGATCCTCCAGGAAGTACAGACCTGACACATGGAGACAGACACATGTAGCCAAATTATCCAACCACTCGACGGAAACGTCCATTCTGACAAATTCAACCAGACCTACTTTTATGCTCTTTGTTAGCTCCCGCCAAGAGAGCGTAGAAGATGTGGTAGTTGCGTTCTCCAGGGTTCTGTCGCACCACTCGGTTCTGCAGAGAATCGACACCGTCAGTGAAGGTTCTGATGACCAAAGCTACGCTAGTTTATGCTGAGCTTACCTTTTCTAGTAAATCTGACACGAAAAGAGTCAAGGAAAGTGGACGGCTATTAGGTTAATGCTGATCAGCTCGGTACTTATCAACTGTGTCCCACTGTTTACATGGCTAATGATTGTACTCACGTGAAAGAGTCCTTCGATATAGATGCATTCTCAGGGAGACACAATCACATTTCTATATTTCTTTTTACGCAAATGCAGGAGTTGCATTAATTTCAGAAGTCTCCGCGTCATGTTAGAACAGGGGTCGGGAACCTTTTTGGCTGAAAGAGCCAAGAAGCCAAATATTTTAAAATGTATTTCCCTAAGAGCCATATAATATTTTTTTTAATAGGTCTCTTGTTCTTTGTAATAACATTGTTATTCTGAAGCTAACTGTGGAGGGGGCGTGACCTGCAGGCCTGCAGCAAAGCAGGATGTTGCCAGGACCGGCCTCGAAATCAGCGACAGGTGTGTAGACGGCCCACCTGGGCCTTGTTATCTAATCACCTGTCGCTCTTTTATAAGCAGCAGCCAGGAGGAGAGACAGGGCCGGGGCTGGAGCCAGAGCGCGAGTGAGGACATAAGAGAAAAAGACAATTGCTGGAAAGCAACTGAGAGAAAAATCCATCCATCCATCCATCCATTTTCTACCGCTTATTCCTTTTTTTGGGGTCGCGGGGGGTGCTGGCGCCTATCTCAGCTACAATCGGGCGGAAGGCGGGGTACACCCTGGACGAGTCGCCACCTCATCGCAGGGCCAACACAGATAGACAGACAACATTCACACTCACATTCACACACTAGGGCCAATTTTTAGTGTTGTCAATCAACCTATCCCCAGGTGCATGTCTTTGGAAATGGGAGGAAGCCGGAGTACCCGGAGGGAACCCACGCATTCACGGGGAGAACATGCAAACTCCACACAGAAAGATCCCGAGCCTGGATTTGAACCCAGGACTGCAGGAACTTCGTATTGTGAGGCAGACGCACTAACCCCTCTGCCACCGTGAGAGAAAAATAAAATAAAACAATATTGTAACCCTAAAACAGGCTCTTGGTGGTCTGAAAAACCTCCAGGAGGGCAAGCCCCACACTAACCAATAATAAATAAATTACTTCTTACCATTAATGCAACTTCTTGAACATAAAAAAGCATGAGAATGTTTTATATTTTGAACGTTATTTTTAACACTGTGATCACAAGTGGAATTATTCATTAAGCGTGTTAAGCAATGTCAGCTCAGATTTATCCGAGAGCCAGATGCAGTCATCAAAAGAGCCACATCTGGCTCGAGAGCCATAGGTTCCCTACCCCTGTATTAGAACATCGGCTCAAACTTGAGGGTAAGTTGTCTATCCACCGAGCGAAGCTGCTTCAATGATACGAATCTTCACCACCATGGTGGAAAATAAACATAGTTTCTTCCAGGTATTATCATCTCTGGAGGTCTAGAGAAAAGGGTATTGCTAAGCATGCCAAACAAACACACACATTATTGTGTTTTCTGTCCTTCTTGAGACCACCGAAAAAAGCCTACCTGTTTAGGACCACCCTTATTAGATATATAAAGATTTGTATTTACAACATTAATAATATATATAAATACCTTGAAAATATAAATAAGGCTCCATTTTCCGGGGCGTGGCTAAGATGCACATGCAGTAGTTTGCCTCTGCAGTTACTCCGGTGAAAACTATAAGATTTAATCTTAATTCTGCTTTTTTTTTTTTTTAAACTGACAACGTTTGGTCAATTATATGCATGCATATCCCTCTGGGTAAATTCGACCCTATTAAGATATAGATAACAACGATTATGCCCAAGACACGAAGAGGGAAGCAATCAGAGTCACCTGTGGCCGTAAACGAGCCTGAGGCTAGCGCTAAAATGGCGTCATCAACTCTGGAGAAGATGCTGGATAAGATATTCGAGTCTATAAACAAACGTTTTGACATGCTTGAGGAAAAGCTTGAGGCTCTTTCAAGCAAGCAGTCGGCACTGACCAACCGAGTGCAGGACATGGAGCAGCAAGGTTCTGAACACGAGCGCCGCATTGAAGCGCTCGAACAAAAATTGGCTCAAACGCAGAAGAGGAACGAACAATTGGTAGCTAAAATAGACGAATTGGAAGGGCGCTCAAGACGGAATAATATAAAAATAGTCGGGATACCAGAGCAAGAAGAAAAGGGAAGACTTACGGATTTCGTTGCGGACCTGATACCAAAGTTGTTTGGAGCGAGTAACTTCTCCAAGCCAGTGGTGGTGGACCGCGCGCACCGTGTCCCGCTCGCTCGCCATGGTAACGGCAAGGGACCCAGGAGCATCATCGCAAGAATACACTTCTACCAGGATAAGGAGCTACTTCTTCGACTGAGCCGCGGCCAGGAGCTGATCTACAACGGCCTGCGCGTGTTCCTGTTTCCAGACTACACTGCCGAAGTGACAGCGCAAAGACGGGCCTTTCGAGAGGCAATGAACATGCTGCGGGAGAAGGAAATCAAGTTTATGCTGCGTTTTCCAGCTCGCCTGCATGTAGAGTACAACGACCAGGTAAAGGTGTTTACCTCTCTTGCAGACACTAAGACCTTTATTATAAAACATTTTAGTGACTAATTATCAATAATGGCTCTACCACACAAGGCTTATGATAAGTATAAAAGCAGATATACACTTTTTCACTGAGGTTTATTTCACCGGAGGTCGCAGGAAAAAAAAAAAAAAAAAAACACTTCACTGCCGAGCTACTAATTGCTTTGGGCAATGAACGCAGCTACGAGCATGTGCCCTGCGCCTGAAGATGGGGGTGGGGGACTCATGGACTGGGGAATCGTCCAAAACGACATCTTATGGACATCACCACAATGGAGATTTCACTCCAAAACATTGAACTACACACGATGGGAACCGAGGGAGGGGGGAACAATGGGGTGTGAGTGTTGTGTATGTGTGAATCTGAGCATGAATGTGGAGGAAAGAGATGTACAATCATATTTCAACTTACTAATTACTAAGGTTTTTTTTTCATGTAAGGACAAAAAAAAAAAAAAAAAAAAACCTAAAACACCATAATGTCAACTTGTAAGAAAAAAATCACACTAGTTTCATGGAATGTTAGGGGCTTAGCCAAAAATATTAAAGCAGGGAAGGTTTTTTCACATTTAAATTCATTAAAAGCAGATGTTGTATTCTTACAAGAAACACATCTCTGTAAAGACAACCAACACAAACTTAAAACAAGCTGGATATCTCAGGTTTATCACGCACCCTTTACTTCACAAGCTAGAGGTGTAGCTATTTTATTTCATAAAAATGTGCCTTTCATACTTACATCACAAATAATTGACCCTAATGGGAGATTTATTTTATTGAATGGTCATATTACATCCTATCCAGTAACTTTTTTGAATATCTATGGACCAAACACTGATGACTCAAACTTTTATCATCGAGTCTTTGGTCTACTTCCTGATGATAGCTCCTCTCATATCTACATTGGTGGTGATTTTAACTGCCTTTTGGACCCCACTTTAGATAGATTGTCAACTAAATCTCATGTAATTGCTAACTCAACTAAAACTATTAATAATCTTATGAGATCAAGAAATATCATAGACATATGGAGAGTAAAACACCCTAAGAAAAGGGAGTATTCATTTTACTCTACTGTACACAATTCCTACACGAGAATTGATTACTTTTTAGTGGAAGGCTCTTCCCTCTCCAATGTCAGTAATCCTGAGTACCATAGTAGAATAATCTCAGATCACAGTCCTGTGAGTTTGCAGATTCAAATTGATCTCCTTAAAATCAAACAAAAATGGAGATTTAATCCACAACTATTATTATATGAAGATTTTAAAGAGTATATAAACAAGATTATCCAAGATTTTATTGAGGTGAATGATAACGGAGAGGTCTCAGACTCCACATTGTGGGAAGCTCTTAAAGCTACTGTGAGAGGATATATCATTTCATTTGAAATCTCAAAACAAAGAGAAACAAGAAAAAGGCAGAGAGAATTAGAAAAAGAAATTAAAGAAATGGAAAAAATTCATATAAATTCTCTTTTGCAGTCTGATTACAATAAGATGCTGAAACTGAAAAATGAATACAACTCTCTTCTTCATGGGGAAGTATCTAAACTCCTGCTGAAAAATAAACAAAAACATTTTGAAATATCCGATAAACCACAAAAACTTCTATCTAGACAGCTCAAAGGAGATCAAGCCAAAGCTGCTATTCACAAAATATGCTCAAAAACAGGTGAAACATGTACAGATTTAAAGGATATCAATAATATCTTCAAAGACTTTTATTCAGAATTATATAAATCTAATTCAGCTATAGCGGTTAATGATTTAAATGATTTTTTTACCTCATTAAACTTACCTCAACTGAGTCCAAATAATCAGAATTCTTTAGACAACACTATTTCAACTGAAGAACTGCAAAAAGCACTGAAATCTTTCTCCTTGAATAAAAGTCCTGGTCCAGATGGATTTGGTGCGGAGTTTTATCAAGCTTTCAGTGAAATACTATCCCCTATAATACTTAGAATGTTAAATGATTCTTTTGTGAACAACAAACTTCCAAGTTCTTTGTATGAAGCCCATATATGTATAATACCAAAAAAGGGAAAAAATCCACTTGATCCAGCCAATTATAGACCTATCTCCCTGCTCAATTTAGACCATAAGATTCTAACTAAGGTACTCGCAACAAGGTTAAGCAACCACATAACAGAAATTATTCATCCAGATCAGGTCGGTTTCATCCCGGACAGACCTTCTTTTGGCAATGTACGGAGATTACTGAACGTATTGTACTCAGACTGCACAGGAAACAAAAAGGCTGCCGTCCTGACTCTGGATGCTCATAAAGCTTTTGATTCAATTGAGTGGGCTTATCTTTTTCATGTTCTCAAATTATTTGGATTGGGAGAAAATTTTATAAAATGGGTTAAAATAATTTATTCTGCACCAAAATCATATGTCATAACTAATAATGTAATATCGGATAGTTTTGAATTACATCGCGGTGTGAGACAGGGTGACTGCCTTTCGCCCTTACTCTTCAATTTGGCCCTCGAACCACTGGCTATTGGTTTAAGAATGAACTCTAATATTAAAGGATTTTCAGTGGGCTCATCAGAGAGTCTCATCTCCCTTTATGCAGATGATGTACTTGTTACACTCACTGAGCCAGAAGTTGCACTACCACTTCTTTTAGAATACGTAGACTCTTTTGGTAGAATATCTGGTTATAAAATAAACTGGTCCAAAAGTGAGCTTATGTTCCTAGGAGATAACGTTGAGATCAGTCAAAATCCAGTTAAAGTCGCAGAAAATTACATATCCTATCTTGGCTTAAAAATATCTAAAAATTATGAATCATTACTAAAGTTGAACTTTATTGAAGCCTTTGAGAAACTGAAAGTGTGTATTGAGTATTGGAAGACCCTACCTCTCTCTATGTTAGGCAAGGTGAATGCTATTAAAATGATCACTCTGCCCAAATTTATTTATCTTTTTCAAAATTTACCAATTGTAATTCCTGTAGATTTTTTCAAAAAACTTGAATCTTTAGTTCTAGATTTTGTGTGGGGATGTAAAAAACGCAGAATATCCAAAAAGCACTTATTTAGATCTACAGAGGAAGGAGGACTGGGTCTTCCAATGTTCAAAAATTATTATTGGGCATCAAATCTGAACGCATTGACCTATTGGAAGATGGGGTCCCCAAATAATGAATCTCTTAATTCTGCTCCCTTATGGCTGAAATTGGAACTGCAGTCATTAGTGAAACCTTATACATCATTGCTATCGTTACTTTTTACTAAACCAGTCTCTTCAATTAAATCAATAAGTCATAGTGTTGTAGTACGAAATTCTATCAAAATTCTTTCTCAAATTAAAAAACAATTGAATATTTCCAATGTAACTATGTATTCACCAATATATCACAACCATGCATTTATTCCATCGATAAGAGATAAAACATTTTTTGACTGGTACTCAAATGGAATTAAATGCATAAAAGACATTTATGTCGAGGACAGTCTTGTGTCATTTGAGCAATTGCGAATCAAATTCAATTTGTCCCAATTCAGTTGGTTTTGCTATTTGCAGGTAAAAACATTTATTAAAGAAAACATTTCAAAGTCTCAGCTGGTAAATGAAAAACATCCTCTTTTAGAACTATTAAATTTACCACCCACAAGTAAAAAGTTTATCGCTAAATTTGTCAGCTGCTTCATTATGTCCATGACATCAGCAGACAGTGTTAAAAGAGCATGGGAACAGGAAGTAAGAACAACAATACCCAATCAGCAATGGGAACAGACACTCTCTCAAATTCACAAATGCTCAATTAACAGCAGACATAGGCTCATACAGTTTAAAGTGATTCATCGTTTTTACTATTCTAAAGTTTTATTACACAAATTTTATCCGGATACATCTCCACTTTGTGATAAATGTAAATCTGCTGAAGGATCATTGTCTCACTCGTTTTGGGGATGTCCAATTATTCAATCATTTTGGTCCAGCATTTTCTTTTTTTACTCGGGGGTATATCAGAGAAAAATTGTCCCTGATAGGGATATGATCTTATTTGGGTGGTCTTCAGAAACACAAAAGCTTCCAAAACATATTAGAACTGTGTTGCTGCTTGGGACGGTTTTGGCCAAAAGACTCATTCTCAGAGACTGGAATACTCTATCTGCACCCAACTTCAGGAACTGGTTAAATGAACTTGTGAATGTAATGACTCTTGAAAAAATAAGATTTATAAACTCTACAAATATGAATAAATGGGAATTAACCTGGAAACCTTTACTGACATATATTGAAGCATAACTTATAGACATTTAAAGGAAAACTAAACTGCCATTTTTTTGTAGTTGTATTCCTTTTTTATTTTTTATTTTTATTGTT
Source organism: Nerophis ophidion (assembly GCF_033978795.1). Lineage (NCBI taxonomy): Eukaryota > Metazoa > Chordata > Actinopteri > Syngnathiformes > Syngnathidae > Nerophis > Nerophis ophidion. The sequence goes on from NC_084613.1 coordinate 77,645,980, forward strand.
ATTATCTTTTGTACTGATTCAACACTACATTTGTTTTTCTTGTGTCACTTCTGATATGGTTTACTTGCTTTTTTGTTCTGTTTTTTTTTTTTTGATTATTGTTTTGTATTGATCAAGCCCTGTAACTTTTCCTTTTTTTTCCCTCTAAGTGTGTACGGTGGACAGGCCCTCGGGAGGTGATCTTGTGAACACTTCCTGAGGATCCTTGATACCGAGGTATGTTCATCTATTTTGCTGTGATCTCGATAGCCTGCTGATCGTGAGCCGCAGCGGGATGGATGGATATATATGTATATATATATATGTATGGATATATATATGTGTGTGTGTATGTATATATATATACAATATATGGGTATATTTTCTAATAATGTCTGTACTGTAAACCTTGAGTTGTTAAAATTCATGTGCACCTCTCTCCTCAAGTGTGTATGTGTGTGTGTATGAGTGGATGTGACTGTTTGTCATTTTAACTGTAAAATCTAATAAAATATATTTGCACGAAAATATAAATAAGCTTGTTGTGAAAAATGAGGTGGACTTTCACCAGAAAAAGGTCAATTTCACAAGAAAAACTTTGAATTTTGTAAGTATTGTAATTAAAGTTGTAATTTTACTCAACCCAAGTCCAAATTTTACAAGAAAAACTGAACACTTGTGCAATATTAGATAAAAGTGTTAATTGTACTCAATAACAGTCAGAATTTTACAAGAAAAGCTTAACATTTTGGCAATTTTATGAAAATAAGCGGAATTCTACTTGGCAAAATTCTGACAAAAGTCATCATTTTACTCAAAAAATGTCACTGTTTTACAAGAACAACAAAAAGTCAGAAAGTTATGTAACAAATGTCACCATTTTGCATTAAAAAGTAATGATTTTACTTTAAAAAAGTAATGATTTTACTAGAAAATATTGCAATATTACAAAAACAGAAAGTATATGAGAAATTGTTCCAAATTTGATAAGAAAAAAGTTGACACATTGCGAGAAAAAGACTACTCTTAGTTTATCTATTTATTGTTTGTAAATGGTTTTTAGTCTTCATTATTTACTTAAAATTATTACAGTATGTCTCTATATACATATTTATGTATTTAAAAAAATAATAATTTTGGCTAAAGGGGGCGCATTTCACTTTCTTACACACACTTGTTATTACATATGTTGGCCAGAGGGGGAACTCTTCAAAATTTTTACACACACTTGTTATTTCATATATTGATTTAAGAGGGAGCACTTTTAAAACCAACACAGTCAATTTGAAAAAAATCCCTCCTTTTCGGGACCACCCTAATTTTGATAGATTTCACCACCAGGGGGTGCAAATGAGACATTCTCTATTAGATGCAATGCTTTTTCGTATTGGGACCATGATTTATGTCCTAACTTGTTCACACCTCCTCATATGGAAGGTACTTTTCCTTGTTAATGACTCAAAAAAAGTAGAAATACAAGAACACACACAAACACAAACACGCACACAAACACACACACACACAAAGCAGGACAAAACAAGAAGCTAACCACTACATCTTCAATGTAAAGTAGCAATAATCGATATAGATGTCGATATTATCAATACTTACTACAGTATCAGTATCAGTAAACGATAACAAAGTGGTTAGATCAATATTTTAATTATTTATTTACTTACTTTATGTACCGGTGTGTCAGCGCTCCATGAATATATTATACTTGTCAAACTCAGCTGTCAAAGAACACAAATCTAGTCAAATGACTTGATTACATTTCGAATTAATTAACTAAATCATTCATAGTATTTTTACATGTATTACATTTGGAATTAAAATCATACACATTTGTATTAAATGTGCCATCAATTTATTTGAATGTAAAATAACATCCATCCATCCGTCCATTTGCTACCGCTTGTCCCTTTCGGGGTCGCGGGAGGTGCTGGAGCCTATCTCAGCTGCATTCAGGCGGAAGGCGGAGTACACCCTGGACAAGTCGCCACCTCATCGCAAGGCCGACACAGATAGACAGACAACATTCACACTCACTTTTACACACATGTATTACTTAATTGTTTCATCCATCCGTCCATTTTCTACCGCTTGTCCCTTTCGGGGTCGCGGGGGGGTGCTGGAGCCTATCTCAGCTGCATTCGGGCGGAAGGCGGAATACACCCTGGACAAGTCGCCACCTCATCGCAAGGCCGACACAGATAGACAGACAACATTCACACTCACATTCACGCACATGTATTACTTAATTGTTTCAATATTTTAATATTCAATGAATTGTAAAATCATTGGACTAGATTTGTTAGCCCCGCCCACTGACTTTGATAGGTGAGTTTGACAGGAAGTAAATCCATGAGTCACTAACGTAATGATTCATGGAATAATTAAATAAACCTTGAAATCTTGAAATAATCGTGAAATTATTAATCAAATCATTAAATAACATCGGCAATATTTCATTGAAACGATCAAATAGGGAAATGTACTTTTGTATTTCATGAGTAATTAACATTTTAATTTAATTATTTACACAATTAAATGATTATCTGAATATTTATTTTTTTACTTAATTGGGTCCCATTTCACCCTCCATACAAAAGCAATTCTGAGGTTTATCTACAGATACATTCTGTGTGAATGTGTGTGTGAATGTTGTCCGTTTATCTGTGTTGGCCCTGTGATGAGGTGGCGACTTGTCCAGGGTGTACCCCGCCTTCCGCCTAAATGCAGCTGAGATAGGCTTCAGCAACCCACTCGACCCTTAAAAAGGGACAAGCGGTAGAAAAAAGGATGGATGGATGGACATTATGCACTCTCCACCCACCAACTGCTGAAGCTGAAACGCTAACCGGCGCATTCCCACTATTTGTATATTTCCCGAAGAAGGATACAGTCGATGACGCAGCCTCCTTGGATGTTGCCGCTCTCGGAGAAGTGAAGCTGGATGAACTTCCCGAAGCGACTGGAGTTGTTGTTGTAAACCGTCTTGGCATTTCCGAACGCTTCCATGATGGGACTGCAGAGAGACGGACACACTTTTATTAGTAGATTGCACACTTAAGTACATATTCCGTACAATTGACCACTAAATGGTAACACTCAAATAAGTTTTTCAACTTGTTTAAATCGGGGTCCACGTTAATCAATCCAATAATTCATCTGAACCAGAGGTCTCAAACACGCGGCCCGCAGGCAAATTGCGGCCCGTGAGACGTTACTTAGCGGCCCGCACCTTGATGTGAAAATTTAATGTCAGTGCGGCCCGCAAGTTTTATATGAATGGCGCTTTACAGCGTATATCCTCGATTTTTTCGGGAGACTCTCAATTTTCAGTGCCCCTCCTGGGGTAATCATCCTCCCGAATTTCCCCCAAAAAGCAATATTAAGGGGGCACCGTCTTTAGCGTCCTCTACAAGCGGTACAAACAGCGTGCCAGGCCAAGAAATCATGTTTTGATTTGGTCATGTTTTGTTTTTAGCACACTCAGTTCCTGTTATGCACTTCCTGGTTTGTTTTTGTTACCATGACTACTTATTACTTTTCACTTGTACCGCACCTGTCTCACGTTTTGGCACTCGCTCACCTGTTTTCAATAATAATGTCACTGCTATTTAAGCCATTCTGTTTCTGTTGTTCGTCCTGGCAACATCACCTCCTTCAAGCCCTCGATCACCTGCTACGCACCTTGATAAACATGCTGCTTTTCTTATACCCTTGTCGCAGTATAGCTCGGTTGGTAGAGTGGCCCGGCCAGCAACTTGAGGGTTGCAGGTTCGATCCCCGCTTCCGCCATCCAAGTAATGCCGTTGTGTCCTTGGGCGAGACACTTTACCCACCTGCTCCCAGTGCCACCTACACTGGTTTAATTGTAACTTAGATATTGGGTTTCACTATGTAAAGCGCTTTGAGTCACTTGAGGAAAAAGCGCTATATAAATATAATTCACTTCACAGTAAGTTTTCTTGTTATTTATGCCACAGTGCAAGTTTTTGTTTCATGTTTATAGTTCATTGCCTTTGTGCTAGTCTTTTGTTTTCATAGCCCAGTTTTTGTACCGCCTACTCAGTGGCCTGAGATCGGTAGGTTGGGAGTTCAAATCCTGGCCGAGTCATACCAAAGACTATAATAAAATGGGACCCATTGCCTCTCTGCTTGGCACTCAGTATCAAGGGTTGGAGTTGAGGTTTAAATCACCATAAATGATTCCCGGGCGCGGCACCGCTGCTGCCCACCGCTCCCCTCACCTCCCAGGCGGTCATCAAGGGGATGGGTCAAATGCAGATGACAAATTTCCCCACACCTGGTGTGTGTGTGACAATCATTTAAAAGGCCTGCCATTTCTGTAGTCTCTTTTAACATCAGGATGATTTCTAATCTAATGTACTGCACTTCCAATACTGTTTTATTATTTAATAAATTAAATAATATGATAATAATATTTTAGAATGATTAAATACATGATTAATCATATAAATCACTTTGTAGGTTTCAAGACATCGCCAATTTTGAAAGGAAGTTTTAAATATTTATGATATAATAACAGAGTATTTATATAATATTTAATGATTTATTGAAAAATTCTAAAATATTAATATACTTAGACTTAGACATTAAAGTTTGTCTAAGTCTAATAATATTTTTAATTTATTTAATAAATCATTAGACTTAGACTTGGACATTAAAGTTTGTGTAAGTCTAAGGCAAATAATATTTTCGAATTATTTAGTAAATCATCAAATATCGCATAAATACTCTGTTATTATATTATAAATACTTAAAACTTCCTTTCAAAATTGGCGATGTCTTGAAACCTACAAAATGGCTGGATATGATATCATACTTAATGATTTATTAAATAATTCTAAAATATTATTATACTTAGACATTAAAGTTAGTCTAAATCTAATAATATTTTGGAATTATTTAATAAATCCTTAAATATTACATAAATACTCTGTTATTATATTATAAATACTTAAAACTTCCTTTCAAAATTGGCGATGTCTTGAAATCTACAAAATGGCTCGATATGATATCATATTTACTGATTTATTAAATAATTCTAACATATTATTAGACTTAAGACTTAAACTTAGACATTAAAGTTAGTCTAAGTCTAAGTCTAATAATATTTTAGAATTATTTAATAAATCATTAAATATTATATAAATATTCTATTATTATATTATAAATATTTAAAACTTCCTTTCAAAATTGGCGATGTCTTGAAACCTAAAAAATAGCTGGATATGATATCATACTTAATAATTAATTAAATCATTCTAAAATATTATTAAACTTAGCCTTAGGCATTAAAGTTTGTTTAAGTCTACATCTAAGTCTAATAATAATAATATTAAACTTAATATAAGTTGAAAAGGATTAGAAAAATAATTGTATTCTGGGTTTTTTTTACGATTTACACAACGTGCCGACTTCACTGGTTTTGGGTTTTGCATATTCTGCATGTTCATGAAGAGGGTTTTTTAATACACCCAAACCTTCAGTGGATCTGGCCCTTTGTGTTTGGACTATCTACAACAGGGGTCGGGAACCTTTTTGGCTGAGAGAGCCATGAAAGCCAAATATTTCAAAATATATTTCCGTGAGAGCCATATCATATTTTTTAACACTGAATACAACTAAATGTGTGCATTTTTGAGTAAGACCAACATTTTTAGAGTATAATAAGTCTCTTATTCTTTTTAATAACATTGTTATTCTGAAGCTAACCAATAATAAATCAAATGTCATGTCTGTCGATCATGTTTTTGTTTGGCCATGTGCTGTTTGTCCTTTGGACTCTTTAAGTTCCTGTTTTTTTCCACTCCCTTGTCTGGTTTCCTTGGTTACTCATTTTGTCCACCTGTCTCTGGTGGACAAAATGCCCGCTCACCTGCTTCCCGAGCACTAATCGGAGGCAGTATTTAAGCTCGTCTTTGCCAGTCAGTCGCCCTGTGCTGACTTGTTTCATGCCTTGCCATAGTTTCGTGCTTCATGCCATGCCGAGTAAGTTTTGTTTGATTTATCTTCTTAGTCTGTTTATGCGTTAGCTTTGTTCCTTAGCCCAAGTTGTGCCTCCGCTGTGAGCGATTTTTGTTTGTATATTTTTTTAGTTAAAATTAGATCAAGTTTTTACCTAAATGCCATGTCCCGAGTAGTCCGTCTGCCTTCCTGGGAGAACGACCCCCATCGTGACATAAAATACTTCTTACCATTAATGCGACTTCTTGAACAGGTGCGGTAGAAAACGGATGGATGGATTTAAATGCATGAGAATGTTTTGTATTTTGCACGTTATTTTTAGCACTGTGATTACCAGCGAAATTATTCATAATTATCGCGTTAAGCAATGTCAGCTAAGATTTATCCGAGAGCCAGATGCAGTCATCAAAAGAGCCACATCTGGCTCTAGAGCCATAGGTTCTCTACCCCTGATCTACAACAATATTGTGTGTTATTTGTGTACCTGCTTTGCACGATGGCCTGCTCCACCCGCGTGGTCTTCTCAGATGGTGGCGTCCCAGCAGAGTTCTGGCTCATCACCGACAGGAACTGCAGCAACAGTTTGGTGCTTTCTGTCTTTCCGGCTCCAGACTCACCGCTGACACACACACACACACACACACACACATTAGCATCCGACGTTCCAATCTCATCCGACGCCGATAAGATCACGGGATCTAACCTGATAAGGACACACTGGCTGTCATGGCGCTTCCAGATGCAGCGGTAGCATTCGTTGGCGATAGCAAAGATGTGCGGCGGCAACTCCCCCAGCTGGTGCTTCGAGTAGCGGTCCACGCTCTCCGGGTCGTACAGACCTGGGATCTGCTTGTAAGGGTTGACGGCGGCCAAGATGCTGCCGATATTTGTCTAAAGAGAGAAAAACGTAAATGGAGTTTATTTGCTTCTTTGTCAGGATAACCGACCCCCAGGGGTCAAAGAGCGCGTAATTATCGTGTTCATGTTTTTAAACACCAGAACTATCATCCCAATCACATCAATTAGCTCTTTACTAACATAACAACACACTTTCTCTTTGGCCTTAATGTGATACAAAGGCAGTGTTGCCATGGTTACAGCATCCACGTCAATGGAACGCATTAGCCCTAATGAGGGGGTCAGCAACCCGCGGCTCTAGCACCGCCCTAGTGGCTCCCTGGACCTCTTTCAGAGATGTGTGAAAATTAAAAAATATATTTTGTATTTTAATATATTTTCTGTTGGACAAACATGAAACAAACCTTCTTAATTGTTAGAAATCCAGCTGTTTCTATTATACATGCTTCACTGGAGAATGCCGTTTTGTCCAATTAATTTCAGCAATCCTTGAACTCATTGTAGATTGTTCATATTTAAAACTTTCTGAGATGCTGCCACAGAAAGACGTGTTCAATGCCACTAATTCTTTGTCTCATTTTGTCCACCAAACTTTTTATACTGTGCGTGAATGCACAAAGGTGAGCGTTGTTGGTGTTATTGACTTGTTGGAGTGCTAATCAGGCCTATTTGGTCAGTGCATCCATCCATCCATCCATTTTTCTGCCGCTTATTCCCTTTGGGGTCGCGGGGGGAGCTGCGCGTAATTACCGTGTTCATGTTTTTAAACACCAAAACTATCATCACAATCACATCAATTAGCTCATTACTACTATAACAACACACTTTCTCTTTTGCTTAATGTGATACAAAGGGAGTTGCCATGGTTACGGCATCCACGTCAATGGAACGCATTAGCCCTAATGAGGGGGTAAGCAACCCGCGGCTCTAGGACCACCCTAGTGGCTCCCTGGACCTCTTTCAGAGATGTGTGAAAATTAATAAATATATTCTCTATTTTAATATATTTCCTGTGGGACAAACATGAAACAAACCTTCTTAATTGTTAGAAATCCAGCTGTTTCTATTATACATGCTTCACTGGAGAATGCCGTTTTGTCTAATCAATTTCAGCAATCCTTGAACTCATCGTAGTTTGTTCATATGTAAAACTTTCTCCGACGCTGCCACAGAAAGACGTGTTCAATGCCACGACTTCTTTGTCTCATTTTGTCCACCAAACCTTTTATACTGTGCGTGAATGCACAAAGGTGAGCGTTGTTGGTGTTATTGACTTGTTGGAGTGCTAATCAGGCCTATTTGGTCAGTGCATCCATCCATCCATCCATTTTTCTGCCGCTTATTCCCTTTGGGGTCGCGGGGGGAGCTGCGTGTAATTACCGTGTTCATGTTTTTAAACACCAGAACTATCATCACAATCACATCAATTAGCTCTTTACTACCATAACAACACACTTTCTCTTTTGCTTAATGTGATACAAAGGCAGTGTTGCCATGGTTACAGCATCCACGTCAATGGAACGATTAGCCCTAAAAAGGTGGTCAGCAACCCGCGGCTCTAGCACCGACCGAGTGGCTCCCTGGACCTCTTTCAGAGTTGTGTGAAAATTAGAAAATATATTTTCTATTTTAATATATTTTCTGTTGGGCAAACATGAAACAAACCTTCTTAATTGTTAGAAATCCAGCTGTTTCTGTTATACATGTGTGGAGATACACAGCCGACGGGCCCACAGCGGGCTGAGAGAGACAGACCTGGGCAGGATGGAGGCCAGGAGGCGGGGCATGAGGCGGCGAGGAGAGGCGTGACGCACACGGAGCGGCACGAGAGCGGCAATTTAAGTCAGGTGCGTACACCACACACCTACTCACAATCTTTCCATCTGCTGCTAGACCAGGGGTGCCCATTACGTCGATCGCGAGCTACCAGTCGACCGCGGGGGGTGTGTCAGTCGATCTCCAGCCAGGCTTTTAAAAAAAATAGACCTAAAAATTAGTGATCATCAATCTTCACCAAGACGTCACTTAAATGACATTCACGGTACCGGAGGGTCTTGTGAGATGACGCTGGCTGCTGCAAGTTCATTATTATGAAAATATGACCGAGAGGAAGGCGAGAAACACTTTTTATTTCAACAGACTCTCGCGCCGTACCTTCCGTCAAAACTCTAAAGGCCGACTGCACATTTCCTATCTTCACAATAAAAGCCCTGCTTCATGCTGCCTGCGCTATCTAAATACAGAGTCTCGGAAAACTGGCGTGCACAAGCGATCCCTCAGAAAGCTGGCGTGCACATCACTTGTGCACGCCAGCTTTCCGAGACTCTTATTTTGTTAGCGCAGGCAGCATGAAGCAAGGCTTTTATTGTGAAGATAGGAAATGTGCAGTCGGCCTTTAGAGTTTTGACGGAAGGGACGGCGCGAAAGTCTGTTGAAATAAAAAGTGTTTCTCGCCTTCCTCTCTGTCATTTTTTCATAATAATGAACTGGCAGCAGCCAGCGTCATCTCACAAGACCCTCGGGTGCCGTGAATGTCAATCAAGCAAGCTACGGAATTTGCCACCAATGTTTTTCTTGTAAAGTGTATGGAAGCTGGATGAATTAGATGCCAAAAACCAACCACTTTCATGTGGTATTGTACGGAAAGGACAACTTTTTTTCTCCTCCATTTAAAAATGTGGGCGTTATCATCATTACTGTCTGATTCCAATCAATGCAAGTCATCAGAATCAGGTAATACACCAACTTATATTCCTGTCTTTGTGAAAGAAAGACATCTATATGTGTTACACATGCTTGTATTATCATTAAACACATTTAACTTGTTTACAAAAATGTCTCTTTCATAAATAAATAAATATAAATGATATATATGAATGAGGTAGATCCCCTCGAGTTGGTCAATTGAAAAGTAGCTCGCCTGCAGAAAAAGTGTGGGCACCCCTGTGCTAGACTATAAGAGAGGCGAAGGAGGCAGCACGGAGGAGGAAACCACGGCCAGCAGACCAAGAGCGCGACAAACGACACCGAGAGCGAGATGACACACCCCCGCAGCGGACGCAAGCAGCTGACGCCGAAAGGCGTGTAACAGCGACAATAAGGCACAACGCGCGCACTGAAAACTAGCGTGACCAAAGTCAGGTTCGGCGCACTAGAAATGGGCGCGCCCGACTGGCCCGAAGACAGACCTAACGAAGCAATAAAGCTGAATCAAACCTGCTATGATGCGTCGTGTGTCAAGTGTCCCCGCAACACACACGGTGATGGCAGGGAGTCCGTCACAACATGCTTCACTGATGAGAGTATTTGGAGAATGCCGTTTTGTCCAATTAATTTCAGCAATCATTGAACTCATCGTAGTTTGTTCATATGTAAAACTTTCTCCGACGCTGCCACAGAAAGACGTGTTTAATGCCACTACTTCTTTGTCTCATTTTGTCTACCAAACTTTTTATACTGTGCGTGAATGCACAAAGGTGAGCGTTGTTGGTGTTATTGACTTGTTGGAGTGCTAATCATGTCTATTTGGTCAGTGCATCCATCCATTTTCCTGCCGCTTATTCCCTTTGGGGTCGCGGGGGGAGCTGGTGCTTATCTCAGCTACAATCGGGCGGAAGGAGGGGTACACCCAGGACAAGTCGCCAACTCATCGCAGGGCCAACACAGATAGACAGACAACATTCACACAGTAGGGCCAATTTAGTGTTGCCAATCAACCTATCCCCAGGTGCATACTGAGATATTCTTCATCTCAGTATGTTAATAATGACTGAACTAATTAAGTACATATTACAAAACTGTTGTGTTACTCATTCACGGATGTCATTTTGCTATTTTGCTGTAAAGAAGGTCAGTGAATGAATGTATATATTTGTGGGCGCTCTGATGTGGGAAAGCGGTAGGATTAAATAAACTTTGCTTCTTCCTACTCCTTTTCGGACATGATGTATTGTGTATTGTGAAATGATGAAATTGCCTGATGTATAAAGTTGTAGGTATGTCATGTTCGAAATAAACTAAGAAAAGAAAAGAAAAGAAAAGAAAGAAATCGCTTATGCATTACATCTTTGTCATTAGCTAATCAAGTTCAGATTGGACATTGGAGCATTTTAGGGCTGTCAAGATACAACTTCTGATATGATACACATGTTGGAGCCTTGAGTATCGACCAATACCGATATCGAACCGATACGATATCAGCATGTATTATACATATTTCTATTGTTGTGTAGTGTGGAATGGCTCGGTTGGGAGAGTGGCCATGCCAGCAACCTGATGGGTTCCTGGTTCGATCTCCACCTTCTAACCAACCTAGTCACGTCCGTTGTGCCCTTGAGCAAGACACTTCACCCTTGCTCCTGATGGGTCGGGGTTAGTGCCTTGCATGGCAGCTCCCGACAGCAGTGTGTGAACGGTTGTGTGAATGGGTGAATGTGGAAATAGTGTCAAAGCGCTTTGAGTACCTTGAAGGTAGAAAAGTGCTATACAAGTAAAACCCATTTACCATTAGAAAGGGTGAAATGAGTAAAACAGAGATCAAAGATAGGACAAGTCGCCACCTTATCGCAGATGTTCTATCTACACTCCTGTTAAAATGTAATAATCACTTATTCTACTGTTGTTTGATACTTTACATTAGTTTTGGATGACACCACAAATGCAGGTATCGACCAGATACCAAGTAGATACAGGATCGTACATTGGTCATATTCAAAGTCCTCATGTGTCCAGGGACATATTTCCTGAGTTTGAAAACATAATATGATTTTAAAGAAAGGAAAAAAGATTTTGTGACGATAGAAAATATCGATGTAATCATTGTAGTATCGACTAGATATGCTATTGTACTTGGTATCATTACAGTGGATGTCAGGTGTAGACCCGCCTATGGCATTTGTTTACATTCAGGGTGCTAGCTTGCTGTTAGCTGTTAGGTATCGTAGCCTCCTACGGCGTGTAGTGAAGCATAGCTATTCCTCAACCTGCAGGGATGATACTTGTAAGAAACTTACTTTATTTGTCGCCATGGAGGCAAAGATGAGTGATTTAGAAGTAACTAAACACTGCGGACTGCGAATGGACGTTCTTCCTGAGGGCGTTTCAGTGTTAGTTTAGTTTCTAGAGCAAAATGCATCCGTTCTCCCTTTTCTGTCTACACACTGTGTCTGCTCGTAAGTACTCTGTGTGTGTGCGCTGCCGAACATGCTCCTCTGCTCGCAAAACCAGCAATGTCATGACGCGACGACGCGCCGTCACGCCCGGGAATCGGTACTTTACAAACAGAGAATAGTTCCGTTTTTTGGTTCATTAGTACTTCAGTACCGGTATACTCTACAACCCTACTCCATACATACATTTATTATTTTTTAATTGTTTTTTCTGTGTCATTTATTAGGGTTTTCATTTTTTATTGAAAGAATAATGATATCATTGATACATTTTCAAACTGAGACTCACTGATTTTGGCAAATTTTTTGTGAAGAACATATATCAGAATACATATTTAATGACCAGACACCATACACCCCCCTACACATTTATGTCTATTTCATATAAGATGTCCGGGTCCACTGGAACCGGGGCTAATAGAAGTGTGGAAATTGATGTTCTGTGTACCACACACACACACACACACACACACACACACACACACAGAGTGGAGGACAGAGTGTAGGTACGCAGACCATCAGAAAGTCAAATGTGCGACAAAATGAGAGCAGAAAGTGTGGAAATACAATATTGCAGCTTTCACGGCAAATTTCTTCTCCCTACAACCCTCCCACCCCCCTCCCCTCATTTACTTGTCATGATTAATACAGACGTTTTGTTAACGCTATATTATAAAAATATAACGCTATATTATAAAAATATAACGCTATATTATAAAAATATAACGCAATATTATAAAAATACATACGTTTTGTTAACGCTATATTATAAAAAAATTTGAAAAACAATTTACAAACACAAGCTATGGGATGACATAAGAGGAAACGTGACCCCGGAAGTAAATGCGTCATCCCATAGCTTGTGTTTGTAAATTGTTTTTTAATTTCTTTTTATAATATAGCGTTAACAAAACGTCTGTATTTTTATAATATAGCGTTATATTTTTATAATATAGCGTTATATTTTTATAATATAGCGTTATATTTTTATAATATAGCGTTAAGAAAACGTTTGTATTAATCATGACCCCGGAAGTAAATGGGGGGGGGAAGGTTTTTGTAGGGGGGAAGAAATTTGGCGTGACACAACCTTGCCTGTGAACCACATGTGCAGAAACACAAAAGAAAAATCCCTATGGGATGCAGAAACTGGCAGAGAAATTTTCCGTGCAACGTTTATATTGTTGTTACTCAGCCAGCGTTTGTGGGTCTGTTGGACCCATTGCATTTTGTGGCTTTTAATGCCTCACAGTCAAACACATTTATGTTAAAATACTGAACAGACGTTTATTTTTGCATTAAAAGCTACAAAATGCAACGGGTCCATCAGACCCACAAACGCTGGCTGAGTAACAACAATATTTGACAGTGGTTAACTTCTTTTTACACTTGCATGACAATTAACAAAAGTTTATGTATAGTGTGTCTACATCTTATTATTAACAGTGGTTGACTTATTTATACACTTGTAGCGTTAACACGTCACTTCGAACATTGTCACGGGACGTAAAAGTCCATTGATAAAGAGACAGTTTGACCCTGGAAGAGATTATTTCTTGTGGTATGAGGATCATGCTTACGTAGATGTTGTCTTTCTGGTAGCGCTGGTACAAATTGTGCATGATGGCCGCCTCGTGGAGCTCGGCCAGCGACGACATGTCCTCCACGCCGTGGATGCTGGACGGGTGCATGGCGCACACGCGCTCCCTGGTGACCTCGGCCTGCTGTAAGTACAGCGCCTGCAAAAAATGGAGCCAATACATTAGGTACACCCAATTTGCCGTACGTAGACATATCATATATTCGGTCTATGGCAAGTGGTCATCGAACAATGGGGTTTTTATCACCAGCTGACATCATAAAGGTCACCTATTCAACTTGTTTAAGAATAGAAACTTCGGCCTTTCAAGGAGTTGATTGTTGACATGTCAAATCAGTGTGTGTGTGTGTGTGTGTGTGTGTGTGTGTGTGTGTGTGTGTGTGTGCGGTGGTAACAGATGCTAGGGTCACTCTCTTGGCACTCTCACAACTTAAATGAATATATTTCACTTGGCTAGCTTTTACTGCAGAAAAAGCTACTTGGAAGCAGGTTTTAAACAGATAAACATGCGTATTAATATTGTAATATCAATACAAACTGTGTGGCATATCAGTTATTAAAGCTTCAGTGTGTCCACTTGGGCAGTCATTCATTCATCACGACAAATGTCATGCTGTTAAACAGTGGGTGTGTGTGTGTGTGTGTTTACAGGATGTCATTCTGACAGGAGGACACGCATAAATTAACGCGCCTCTTAGTCACGACGCTTTATCACTTGGAGGGCAAATATATAATCAGAATATATTTTCTTTATTTTTATTTTTATTCATTTTTAATTAGTTTTTACTATAGTAGTTTAATACAGCAAGGAGGCTTCATACATGTTCCATTTTTTAATGTACTTTTTACTGTATATAGAGTAATATTTTTTTATCTCGGATAGCAGTTGTATGTATTATTTATTAAAACTATTAACGTAGCGGGCAACGTAAGAACTTCCTTTATTTACTCTACAATTATTTATATCTATTTTATCATACTATTGTACCCTTTGTCACGTATAGTATAACTCATTTAATAACAATAATTAAAAGAAATAGAAGGTAATAATGTGTTAATAACAATAATGGTGTTTTAATAATAATACTAAAAATATGATAATGATAATCAATAATAATAGACTCCACAAAGAAAATGGTGACCCATAAAAAAATATAATATTATTAGAAATAATAATAATAGTAATAATAATAATGATAATATTAGAAAAATAATAAAACAATAATAGTGCACTCCACAAATAATTGTAATAATAAAAATAACAATAATAAAATAAAATAAAAAAATTATATATATAGACACATAAATAAAGAAAAACAATAATAATAATACCAACAACAACACTAATAACAATAATCCTCTCTACAACAGAAATTTTTACCTAAATGTATATTTAAAATTTAGTTTTTTTTGTTTTTTTTAATTACTTTAATTTTGTTACAATGGCTGAAATATTCTTTACAGTATATGTTTTACATGTTTATATCTCTATTATATATTATACAATTCAACACAACTGTCAATCACGCCAGTTTACAATAGATAGATAGATGGATGGATGGATGGATGGATGGATGGATGGATGGATGGATGGATGGATGGATGGATGGATGGATGGATGGATGGATGGATGGATGGATGGATGGATAGATAGATAGATAGATAGATAGATAGTACTTTATTGCTTCCTTCAGGAGAGTTCCTGCAGGAAAAATAAAATTCCAGCAGCAGTGTACTGAGTTGAGATCAATTTAAAAAGTAAAAAGTAAATAATGGGGGTATAAATGGAAACAAAATAGAAAAATATTACAATAAGAATAAAAATAAAAAGTAACAATGGGAATAAAAATCTAACAGTAAAATAAGAATATAATAAGAGAAACTAGGCAGTAGTTATTGTTTTATGTATGTATATTTTATGTAATGTATATTACCTTGTAATATACATTACACAGTAATTTCATATGTTTTATATAACAATACGATACAGTTCATACAATAATATACAAAATAAAATAAAAAGACGCGGTCTTATTCATGAAAGTATTTAACTAAATTGTATTGTCTAATATTAACTTAACATGTTTGTGTTAAGATCAGATTAAAACATGCATTTTCAACTAATAAAATGCAATGAATTGCAAAAACACACCAGCAATAATATTAATTAAAGTCAATGTTGAAATGTCAGATCAACATTTTCTTGATAATGTGATAAATACCAGTTTTACTTTCTCATAATTACTAGGAACTATAATCACAATAATACACGTACACACCTGCTACCTCCCTGGAAGTGTCAATCAAAAAAAGAGGATATATTCTATATAGACTGTGTAATGTTGTGGCTTGTGGATAACGTGATATATTAGCCTTCATAAAATGTGAATTATAAATGTTTTTACGTGTGAAACGAGGTCCTCTTTTTAGTTCTTGTTGCAGATTGAACGCCTTTTTAAGCCTTCTGATGTTTGGATGTGTGCTTTGCACGATTCAGGCGGCGACGAGCCAAGAGGTCATGTGACTTGACGCGTTAGACCAGAAACCGATGTATGCAGAATGAGAGTGGAGAGAGAGAGAGAGAGAGAGAGAGAGAGAAAGAGGGAAAGAGAGAGGAGAGCCCTCGGCACAGTGACCTACATTCTCTTCAGCATCCCAGGATATCGCATATTCATAATCATCTTTTACCTGCAAGCTGGCTGCACTGACCTCAGATCAGACGTACACTCGTCTCATTTCATCTCATCCGGCAATCAGGAAGTGGTTTATGGCAAAAAGGTATAATTCTCACCAATGCAAAATGGACTTTAAAATCTAACGATAAGACCGAGGAACATTTGATGTTGGTTCCCATAGGAGATCATGAAAACTTCAGGAAATCTTTCAGGTCTCATCGTGTAAAAGCTCCAAAGCATTCACACATAAAGTTTTCTACACAAAAATATATATATTTATTATAATTCAACTTATAATTATTATTACTTTTGGTGCGCTCTACCTTCCACATTTTTCATCCAATTCAAACCGTCCCAACTTCAAAGTGTTCAGCCCATTAGGGAATCGTGGGCTTTCCCTTGACGAATTCCAAAAATTCCCAGATCTCCCAGAATTCCAGGTTTTCCGGGACATTGTTCCAATTAGGGATGATGTTCGTTAAAAAATTATCCAGTTCGATCCTTTTATCGAATCCTCTTATCGAACCGATTCCTTATCAAATCTCTTATCGAATCCAGAGTCATACCAAAGACTATAAAAATGGGAGCCATTACCTTCCTGCTTGGCGCTCATAATCAAGGGTTGGAATTGGGGGTTAAATCACCAAAAATGATTTTCGGGCGAGGCCAGCACTGATGCCCACTGCTCCCCTCACCTCCCAGGGGGTGAACAAGGGGATGGGTCAAATGCAGAGGACACATTTCACCACAATTAGTGTGTGTGTGACAATCATTGCTACTTTAACTTTAACTTAATAGGTTGTTGTGTGTGCACTGAGTTCCAAAAGCCATAGATGTTATATGACTGGAGGATTATGGTGCGCCCTGTGGTCGCGAAAATACGGTATAGTGGCTTTGATAACGGTAACCGGTTTTCAAAAAGGGATTCGAATCCATAGAATCGGTTCCTTCCTTATCGAACAATCGGGAGAACCGGTTTCGAACATCATCCCTAGTTCTCATTCAAAATGAATTGGCCATTTTGCAAACTTTCACCATTTCCGCATTTTTCAACCTATTCAAACCTTCAACACATTCCATCCATCCATCCATTTCCTACCGCTTATTCCCTTTTGGGGTCACGGGGTACGCTGGCGCCTATCTCAGCTACAATCGGGCAGGAGGCGGGGTACACCCTGGACAAGTCGCCACCTCACCGCAGGGCCAACACAGATAGACAGACAACATTCACACTCACATTCACACACTAGGGCCAATTCAGTGTTACCAATCAACCTATCCCCAGGTGCATGTTTTTGGAAGTGGGAGGAAGCCGGAGGACCCGGAGGGAACCCACGCATTCACGGGGAGAACATGCAAACTCCACACAGAAAGATCCTGAGCCTGGGATTGAACCCAGGACTGCAGGACCTTCGTATTGTGAGACAGACGCACTAACCCCTCTGCCACCGTGAAGCCCCAACACATTCCACCAGTCTGTAAATTCAAACTATCATTTTTCCAAGTTAAAAAAAAAAATCCAGGATTTTCCAGAATTCCTGCTTTGCCAAAGCCCTATTTCTACCCTTTTTTCTGGCAACTATTCCTTCCACATTTTTTCAACGCATTTCAACCATTCCACCGTCAAAACATTCCTCTTAACCAGGACCATTCCTCAATTCAGCATCTTATTACTTCAACATTTCTCGACCGATTTGAAGAATTCCAACACCAACCATTTCAACTCATTCAAACCATTCAAGTTTTTTTCATTTTCAAAAAAATTCCAGCTTTTCCCAAAATTTCCAATTTTTTCTGAATTTCCAATTGAAATCACTGGGACATTGGCCCGGATCAGGTCCGCAAACAGTTTTGTTCTGACCCCGGGATGAGTTTGCTACGTATAAAAATGTATCTGAAATGTTTGATACATTTGCTGTTCTAAATGTGTCCACTGGATGTCGTAATAGCAATTCTTTGTATCTTTGTA
Source organism: Nerophis ophidion (assembly GCF_033978795.1). Taxonomy (NCBI): domain Eukaryota; kingdom Metazoa; phylum Chordata; class Actinopteri; order Syngnathiformes; family Syngnathidae; genus Nerophis; species Nerophis ophidion. Next base: position 77,664,226 of record NC_084613.1, read on the forward strand.
GATGATGGTACATATGTACAAAATAAACCACATGATGTTAGTACATCAGTCAAGGAAAATGAGCAAGCTGTTCTTCCAGGGATGCGTCGGACAAGAACACAGCATAAGGTAAGAAATAACTATTCATTAAACTAATAAAACAGGCTAGAACAAAAATACTGGTGCTAGGCAGAAAAGGCAAACAAATGGCGCTAGCATTAGAGCTAGGGAAATAAACAGACACACTAACACTTGGCACAAAGGCACGAAAAGGGAAAACAAAACAATTAGCATGAGAGCTAGGAATAAACACAAATGCAGCGCGAGAGCTAGCGAGTACAAACATGGAAACAAAGTCGTCATCTGTTGCGTGAAAGCAAATTAGGATCCGAGAATGAATTAACAAAAGGGGCAGTCTTAAATACGGCTGTAATCAGTAGAAAACAGGTGTGCGTAGAAAGCAAGGGACAGGTGAACTAATAAGCTACCATGGTGACAGAACAAAACAGGAACTAAGGACGTCAAACAAGGGAATGTGAAAAAGGAACAAAGCTACAATACGTGATGATCCGACCATCCGGTCATAACACAAACTACATAAATAACATTGTGTAATTTGATTTAGTTAAAAAAATTTTGTATCTTACTAGATTGAAAATTAACACCAATGAGTTGACTGATAAACATTATCACATAATTTATTCACACAATATAAATAACGACAAACAAAGATAGAATACTATTCACCGCAACATGTAAGTGTAAAAAACAACAACATTATGATTTGTACAATTTCAGAATGTTCTTGTTCTATTTTTAAACTAAGAAAATAATCGGAAGTTGTCTTTATTTTAAAGTTATCGTGCCGTGATTTTACCAGTCCGGCCCACTTGGGAGTAGATTTTTCTCTAAGTTGCCCCCGATCTAAAATGAGTTTGACACCGCTGGCTTAAAGGGGAACATTATCACAATTTCAAAAGGGTTAAAAACAATAAAAATCAGTTCCCAGTGGCTTGTTGTATTTTTTGAATTTTTTTTTCAAAATTTTACCGGTCCCGGAATATCCCTAAATAAAGCTTTAAAGTGCCTTATTTTTGCTATCTTCGAAACCACTATCCATTTCCCTGTGACGTCATACAGTGCTGCCAATACAAACAACATGGCGGTTACCACAGCAAGATATAGCGACATTAGCTCGGATTTCAGCGGCTTAAGCGATTCAACAGATTACGCATGTATTGAAATAGATGGTCGGAGTACGGAGGCAGATAGCGAAAACGAAATTGAAGAAGAAATTGAAGCTATTGAGCGAATAGCTATTGACGCTATTCGCCCTTAGCGTGGGTGTACCTAATGAAGTGGCCCATAGCATGGCTGCCTTATTAGCATCACCGGTAAAATGTGCGGACCAAACGTTTAGTACTTTCGCATCTTGTGACACTGGAGCAACTTAAATCCGCCGATTGGTAAGTGTTTGTTTCGCATTAAATGTGGTTATCTAGTTTCAAATGTACATACAGCTAGCGTAAATAGCATGTTAGCATCAATTCGCGTAGCATGTTAGCATCGATTAGCTGGCAGTCATGCCGTGACCAAATATGTCTGATTAGCACATAAGTCAACAACATCAACAAAACTCACCTTTGTGATTTCGTTGACTTAGTCGTTGCAAATGCATCTGCAGGTTATCCATACATCTCTGTGCCATGTCTGTCTTAGCATCGCCGGTAAAATGTGCAGACACTCTGGCACATTCAATGGGGGTCTGGCGGAAGATTTCTTGCCAGTGGTGCAACTTGAATCCCTCCCTGTTAGTGTGGTTACACCCTCTGACAACACACCGACGAGGCATGATGTCTCCAAGGTTCCAAAAAATTGTCGAAAAAACGGAAAATAACAGAGCTGAGACCTGGTGTTTGTAATGTGAAAATGAATATGGCGGGTGTGTTACCTCGGTGACGTCACGTTCTGACGTCATCGCTAAAAGACCGATAAACAGAAAGGAGTTTAATTTGCCAAAATTCACCCATTTAGAGTTCGGAAATCGGTTAAAAAAATACATGGTCTTTTTTCTGCAACATCAAGGTATATATTGACGCTTGCATAGGTTTGGTGATAATGTTCCCCTTTAAGGGATTGTGTAAAGGAGACTAAAGAGTGTTATTTCATGTCTAAAGAGCTCTTATAGAATTGAAAAAGCACATTTAGAAGGTTATTAACAGGTTTTTCAGATAGATAGATAGATATAGAGATAGTACTTTATTTATTCCGTCAGCAGAGTTCCTTCACAATCCCATTCAAGATCAAACAAACATTACAGGGTGACAGAACAGGATCGCTGATGGGTCTGCCGGCTTCCAGCGCCCCTTAGAAAAATGATGAGATACAGGTAAACAGGGGGGGGGGGGGGGGGGGGGGCGTAGAACACATGAGGGAAATATCAAACATCAAAGAACACAGAGGACATTAAAGACATTAAAGCAGCTGATGCAACCAGACATTTCTACATACAGCTATGAATACAAAAGTAAAAGAAACATGTCCACTGTGGTGGCCTCTGCGGTGTTCCACGCCATTGTCCGCTGGAGTGGAGGGAGCATGGCCAGAGACAGGAGAGCAGACCCAACAAAGCAACCAAGACAGCAGACTCCACTCTCGGCCAGTGTCCAGTCCGCATGGATGAGCGAGGATACGTCCAAGGTTCATGATCTAGTTATAAAAATATTCGGTTTATAGTAAAAAATTTCTGCGTCTTCGAAATTAATTCAACATGGTCAGACCCGGAACCAATTAACATTAATAAACAAGCGCGTTCTGTAAAGTAGTTAACCACAAAAATACAAAAAAAACCCTCTCCCTCGGTTCAGTAGTGTTCTACTGAGCAGCCTGGATAGCCCACCTATGTTGCATTGCATGCCGTTTAGGATTCTGTGGGCATCATCACACTTCTCATTGCCGTCCTAATCTGGGGTGGCCTCATACATACAAAATAGAATAAAAATAAAATTAAAAATGCTTGTTGGTCTTGATTCAATTGTGTTTCATCAGTTCATCAGCAGTGAGGCGGCTAAAAGGCTTTTTTATGCCATCAAGCACACGTTCTATTCTGTCTACTAGGGGAGAACTGCCTTTCCTGTCATTTTTAGCATCACACACACACTTTTTAATGTGTGTGTTTGCGTTTGTGTGTGTTTTTTGTCCAATTATTTAAAGAGTTAGGAAACGCATGCACGCATCCTATGTGGATGTTCAACTGATGAATGAGACTAAAGTGGGTCACTTTACATAATTTAAAACCAAACATTTATGTACTTTTTAGACATTTATAGCCTTGAAATTGTGTACGGGTGTGTGTGTGCGTGTGTGTGTGTGTGTGTGTGCGTGCGTGCGTGCGTGCGTGCGTGCGTGCGTGCGTGCGTGTGTGTGTGTGTGTGTAAGGCCTCCCCACAGCATATTTCCAAAAATCCAGGTCACGTAACACACATTTCATCGCTAACATAGTCACTGAATATTGTGTGTGTGTTATTAATCAGAATGTTGTTGTTTTTTAAAAAATAGCTGGTTATATGAGCTAACTAACATAATGTAGCTGGTTAGCTACAACGTCAGACTATCAGCAAATGGACTTCACTACAATTTGCGACGTTTAATAAATGATTAGATGAACAATGTTTAGAATGTTGTTTTTATTTCAAAAGTCTCTGGTCATACCAGCTAGCTAATCTACTTTCAAAATTAACATGAGTTTTTTTGTTTAAAATGTTATTTTTATTGTAAAAAAGCTGTTTATACGAGGTAGCTAACAAACTACGACGTCAGACTATCAGCAAATGGACTTCACTGTAATTTGCGAGAAGTAATGAATGATTAGACAGTTAATCTCATTTCAAAATGTAGATGAACCATGTTTAGAATGTTGTTTTTATTTCAAAAGTCTCTGGTCATGCCAGCCAGCTAACACGGAAACTACAATCTTAGACCGGCGGCAAAGAAACTTCACTACAATTTACTAGATTTAATGCATAATTAGACATAGCTAATCTACTTTCAGAATTAACATGAGCTGTGTTTAGAATGTTGTGTTTTTTTTTAAAACGAGCTAGCTAGCATGTGATGCTAGTGACATGTGATGAATGATTAGACAGTTATTGTAATTTCAAAATGTGGATGAACCATGTTTAGAATGCTGTTTTTATTTCAAAAGTCTCTGGTCATGCCAGCCAGCTAACACGGAAACTACAATCTCAGACTAGCATCAAAGAAACTCCACAACAATTTACTACAATTTGGAATGATTAGACAGCTAATCTAGTTTCCAAACGTACATGAGCATTGTTTAGAATGTTGTTTTTATTTCAAAATAGCTGGCTATACGAGCTAGCTAGCATGAATGTAGCTGGCAAACTACGACGTCGGACTATCAGCAAATGGACTTCACTATAATTTGCGAGAAGTAATGAATGATTAGACAGTTAATCTCATTTCAAAATGTAGATGAACCATGTTCAGAATGTTTTTTTTATTTCAAAAGTCTCTGGTCAAACCAGCTAGCTAACACAGAAACTACAATCTTAGACCGGCGGCAAAGAAACTTCACTACAATTTACTAGATTTAATGCATAATTAGACATAGCTAATCTACTTTCAGAATTAACATGAGCTGTGTTTAGAATGTTGTATTTTTTTTTAAAACGAGCTAGCTAGCATGAATGTAGCTGGCAAACTACGACGTCAGACTATCAGCAAATGGACTTCACTACAATTTGTGACATGTAATGAGTGATTAGACAGTTTATGCAATTTCAAAAATGTAGATGAACCATGTTTAGAATGTTGTTTTTATTTCAAAAGTCTCTGGTCATTCCAGCTAGCTAACACGGAAACTACAATCTCAGACTAGCATCAAACAAACTTCACTACAATTTACTGACATTTCCTGCATAATTAGACATGGCTAATCTAACTTCCAAATGTACATGAGCTTTGTTTAGAATGTTGTTTTTATTTCAAAATAGCTGGCTATACGAGCTAGCTAGCATGAATGTAGCTGGAAAACTACGACGTCGGACTATCAGCAAATGGACTTCACTATAATTTGCTAGAAGTAATGAATGATTAGACAGTTAATCTCATTTCAAAATGTAGATGAACCATGTTCAGAATGTTGTTTTTATTTCAAAAGTCTCTGGTCAAACCAGCTAGCTAACACAGAAACTACAATCTTAGACCGGCGGCAAAGAAACTTCACAATTTACTAGATTTAATGCATATTAGACATAGCTAATCTACTTTCAGAATTAACATGAGCTGTGTTTAGAATGTTGTATTTTTTTTTAAAACGAGCTAGCTAGCATGAATGTAGCTGGCAAACTACGACGTCAGACTATCAGCAAATGGACTTCACTACAATTTGCGACATGTAATGAGTGATTAGACAGTTTATGCAATTTCAAAAATGTAGATGAACCATGTTTAGAATGTTGTTTTTATTTCAAAAGTCTCTGGTCATACCAGCTAGCTAACACGGAAACTACAATCTAAGACTAGCATCAAACAAACTTCACTACAATTTACTACATTTCCTGCATAATTAGACATGGCTAATCTACTTTCCAAATGTACATGAGCTTTGTTTAGAATGTTGTTTTTATTTCAAAATAGCTGGCTATACGAGCTAGCTAGCATGAATGTAGCTGGCAAACTACGACGTCGGACTATCAGCAAATGGACTTCACTATAATTTGCGAGAAGTAATGAATGATTAGACAGTTAATCTCATTTCAAAATGTAGATGAACATGTTTAGAATGTTGTTTTTATTTCAAAAGTCTGGTCAAACCAGCTAGCTAACACAGAAACTACAATCTTAGACCGGCGGCAAAGAAACTTCACTACAATTTACTAGATTTAATGCATAATTAGACATAGCTAATCTACTTTCAGAATTAACATGAGCTGTGTTTAGAATGTTGTATTTTTTTTAAAACGAGCTAGCTAGCATGAATGTAGCTGGCAAACTACGACGTCAGACTATCAGCAAATGGACTTCACTACAATTTGCGACATGTAATGAGTGAATTAGACAGTTTATGCAATTTCAAAAATGTAGATGAACCATGTTTAGAATGTTGTTTTTATTTCAAAAGTCTCTGGTCATACCAGCTAGCTAACACGGAAACTACAATCTCAGACTAGCATCAAACAAACTTCACTACAATTTACTACATTTCCTGCATAATTAGACATGGCTAATCTACTTTCCAAATGTACATGAGCTTTGTTTAGAATGTTGTTTTTATTTCAAAATAGCTGGCTATACGAGCTAGCTAGCATGAATGTAGCTGGAAAACTACGACGTCGGACTATCAGCAAATGGACTTCACTATAATTTGCGAGAAGTAATGAATGATTAGACAGTTAATCTCATTTCAAAATGTAGATGAACCATGTTTAGAATGTTGTTTTTATTTCAAAAGTCTGGTCAAACCAGCTAGCTAACACAGAAACTACAATCTTAGACCGGCGGCAAAGAAACTTCACTACAATTTACTAGATTTAATGCATAATTAGACATAGCTAATCTACTTTCAGAATTAACATGAGCTGTGTTTAGAATGTTGTGGGTTTTTTTAAAACGAGCTAGCTAGCATGAATGTAGCTGGCAAACTACGACGTCAGACTATCAGCAAATGGACTTCACTACAATTTGCGACATGTAATGAATGATTAGACAGTTAATCTCATTTCAAAATGTAGATGAACCATGTTTAGAATGTTGTTTTTATTTCAAAAGACTCTGGTCATACCAGCTAGCTAAGACAGAAACTACAATCTCAGACTAGCATCAAACAAACTTCAATTTACTTCATTTTATGCATAATTAGACAAGGGTTTCCCTGCTTAGGCTGTTGCCCCCGCGACCCGACCTCGGATAAGCGGAAGATGATGGATGGATGGATGGATGGATGGATGGATGGCTCTCGCAGCCAAAAAGGTTCCCGACCCCTGGATTAGGGGGTACTTGAATTAAAACAAATGTTCACAGGGGGTACATCACTGAAAAAAGGTTGAGAACCGCTGTTGTAGAAGACGCTCCAGAGTGTTTCTCCGAGCAAGGCACAGCGGCGATGTCGCATGGTTTTAACGTTCGCGTTAGGATTCGCTATCAAATATTTAAGCGACTCCAGCAGGGCGGATGTTTGAAAGTAGAGGAGTGGGGGAAGGGGGGGGTTGGGCAAATTAAACGCATTCATAATCAGGACTAACGAGGAGAGGACGTATGATTCTTAGCTTACTATCGACTTACTGTAATTCTAGTGGTACAGTAAACATTCATTTATTGTGAGTGTACTTTGAGGGGAGGATTGAAACTCTTGGCGGCTGTCTATTATTAGCAGCCAACTGGAGCACATTTGTGTGTGTGTGTGTGTGTGGTGTGTGTGTGTGTGTGTGTGTGTGTGTGTGTGTGTGTGTGTGTGTGTGTGTGTGTGTGTGTGTGTGTGTGTGTTAAATCTAAAGTGCAATGTGTGTGGGTTTTACAGATTAGATGAGCGCACGCATGCTCACGCTCTTAATGAGATTTTAAAATGTTGAATGACATTATTTTGGCGGAGGACGTGGCATTAAAAGGTTGTGGTTATAAGGGGGTGGGGGGGGTGCACTTGAGGGGCTGACATCCCATAAAGTTCTCATTTGGCGGCGCTCTAAAAGGTCATTGCGTGTCAGAGCGGGAAGGTAGAGGTCCTCATCCCGCTTCCAAAGAAAAAACTCATTCAAATCAATGAAGGAAAGAGTCCTTCATTGATTTCATAGCTCGGTTGGTAGAGTGGCCGTGCCAGCAACTTGGGGGTTGCAGGTTCGATTCCCACTTCCGCCATCCCTAGTCACTGCCGTTGTGTCCTTGGCAAGACACTTTACCCACCTGCTCCAGTGCCCACCCACACTGGTTTAAATGTAAGTTAGATATTGGGTTTCACTAAGTAAAGCGCTTTGAGTCACTAGAGAAAAGCGCTATATAAATATAATTCACTTCACTTCTTTAGCGCCGCCCTAGTGGCTCCTTGGAGATTTTTCCAAAGATGTGTGAAAATGGAAAAAGATGGAAAAAAGTTAAAGTACCAGTGATTATCACACACACACTTGGCGAAATTATTCTCTGCATTCAACCCTCGATCACCCCCTGGCAGGTGAGGGGAGCAGTGAGCAGCAGCGGTGGCCACGCCCGGAATCATTTTTGGGGATTTACTGTAACCCCCAATTCCAACCCTTGATGCTGAGTGCCAAGCGGGGAGGTAATGGGTCCCGTTTTTATAGTTTTTGGTATGACTCGGCCGGGGTTTAAACTCACAACCTACCGATCTCGGGGCGGACACTCTAACCACTAATATTAAATACAATCATAAATTCATACAAGATGTATAAGTAGGTCAGGACATTTAGGGGCCAAAATAGCCTGGACATCATTTTTCAGAAGGGTTTTGTAGCATCTTTAAAATTCTAAAAAAAAAAGTACCAATGAGTGTCACACACACACACTTGTTGT